>NW_022631030.1:12815746-13260772 GCF_010015895.1 Lontra canadensis | reverse complement strand
TTTATTTATTTATTTGACAAAGAGAGAGAGATCACAAGCAGGCAGAGGCAGGCGGGGGGGGGGCGGGCGGGAAGCAGGCCCCCTGCTGAGCAGAGAGCCTGATGGGGGACTCGATCCCAGGACCCTGAGATCATGACCTGAGCTGAAGGCAGAGGCTTAACCCACTGAGCCACCCAGGTTCCCCAAAGTTTAATAAATTCTTAACTGATTGATACTTGGAGAATTTTATTCATTATATTCCATATGAAAAATTAATTAGGAAGCTTAACCTTGTGTCTTGATTTATCAGCTACTCTTATGAAATAGAACAATATACTGGCCGAAAATGCCTAGTATGACTAGGGCCTCCAGGTGTTCGTTATCCTGGAGACCAGCTGCTCTGTGGAGGTAGAGATACAGAATGGAGAGGACTGTAGCTGTGAAGGGAAAGTTTGGCTGTCTGGGAAGGTGTTTGAAAGAGAATGGGACCTGGTTGCTGGGAGCTAGATGGGGATGAAAAGAGGGCAGAGCAAGTACATAGCTACAGAGGAGCCATCTTTCAGATTCTAATCTGAAGGAAACCAGAGAATGGAATCAGAACAATCAACTGCAGGCATTAGATGATCTTTATCTGATAGAACAGACAATCCTTAAATGTTTTGGTGATTAAAAAAAATTGAACTTCCTTAGGTTAACTAATTATATATTTTTTATTCAGTTTTAGCTTTGGTTTATTTTAATTGAACTCCTTCCTGTGATATGTATTGAGCTTTGTTTAGACTTTATTTTTTATTTTATTTTTAAATTTTTATATATTTATTTGTCAGAGAGAGCGTGTGCGCACACAAGGAGGAGTGGTAGGCAGAGGGAGCCTGATGTGGGACTCCATCCCAGAACCCTGGGATCATGACCTGAGCCAAAGGCAGATAATTAACTGACTGAGCCACCCAGGCATTCCTGAACTTTATTTAGACTTTACTGTATAGTTTTTTGAGAACAAGTAAAACTTAGCACAAAAAAGGGATGGTATTTGACAAAATGCTGTAGAATTATTATGCAACATTTAGTGAGTTGAACAGTCCTTTTTTAAAATCTTGAGTGAAATGTGTGAAGTTACTCTTTTAGACAAAAGTAAGAATTTCTTTGAATAGTCCACCATTTCATTAAATTGATACTATATGCAGAGAAATGATAAAAAGGAGGGCTGAGGAATATGAGAAATACTGGCAAAATATAACAGTTCACACATACTATATTGAGAGGAAAAGTTTGTTTTCTGCTAACTGTATGTCAGCTGAAAAGGGCCTCATTACTTGAGTTTATGAAACGGCAAATGCTGGTAGCTAAGTTAATTTGAGTGCTGAATAATGCTTTAGATCCGAAAAGGACAGACTGAGAATTCATTGTTTATTCTGAAAAAATTTGTCAGGAAATAAATACTCTTTTCAGGATTTAAGATGTTCTGTTGTTTTTTTGATTCATTATTAACTTACTACATCCAAGTACTATTTTAGAAAACTTTGTTCATCTTTGTGGTAATTTTTAAAAAAAAGATTAAAATTGAAATATGAAAGCAAAACAATTTGGACATCTTGTAAATTGCTAGATAAAAAAAAATATACACTGTATTCAGTGTTGGTAAGCACATTATGTGCTCCTCATAGCTGTGGGAGATTTCTGATTGCCTCACTAATACCCGTTTCTCCCTTTTCCCTTTCTAAGAGGACTAATAGGACGTAATAGGATGTTAAGTTTTGTTACAAGGAGAAGTACGTCTAGCTAAGGCATTTGTCTCTCATTTAGCTGAAGTAGCTATGTGACATAGGCTGGTCAGTGAGGTGTAGACAGAAATGTTTGGATGTTTTTGGGAAGGCCTTTTGGTCATTACTTTTTCTTCTTGCCTGGAAATTATACATGATGCCTTGGAGCTGATCCAGTATTGTATGGAGGTTCTAGCAGGGTAGCGCAGCTACTCGTATACCCTTGACCGAAGAACGGTCCTCTCCTCTACCAGGGAAGGTCGTCCTCTTCGACCGAGTGCGCAGCTTCGGGAGGGACGCACATGGAGCGGTGAGGGAGGAAGGGGACACCCGCCTAGCCAGCCAGATCAGCCGAATCAACCCTGGCGATCAATGGGGTGACAGATGTCGCAGCCAGATCGCCCTCACATCCTGATCCAGTATTGTAGAGACTTTCAGAAAAAAGCCGAGAGATTTCTAGCAATCTTAGCCCATATATTCTTCAGCAGCCAGACCGTCTCTAAGTTACTCTTTCAGAACTTCCGTTTCATGAGGAGAGTAAGCCCCTATCTTCTTTAAGCCATTGTAATTTGGACTTCCTGTTAACACACATCAGAGCATTATTCCTAACTGATAAAATAATTTCTATGCCCATTATGACATACCTTCAGGAGATTTGGAATCTTTGGTAATAATTTAACAAGGGGTTTATGTAATTTCAGATCCAGAAGATCCTAGGATTTTGGGGATTATTTCTGTCTTCTAGACTTGATTGCTCCAGCTGCATAATCAGCTGGATGATGGATAATGGTTACTGCTGGAGGTTTGAAGGAGATGCAAGGAAGTATTCAAACTAGTCTAGCATTTCCCACTGTCATTTTATCCTTTCATTTCAAGTCCCTGGCTTCATCTGGGTCCATAATCTGTGTTGAAACTATTAGAGCTCCTTCTGAGTGGAGGGAATTCAGGAAGATACAGCACCTTAGGGTCCTCTGGATTGGTTAACAATGGAATCTAATGACCTGATCTCCCTGCGTATCAAGATTAATTGTAGAGATTGTCCTCCCCACCCTCTTTTATAAAACTTGTGTATATGTGTAATATACATACAGGGAGAGTACACAGATCATACCGGTAAAGTACATACAGGAGAGTACACAGATCATACCTGTAAAGCTCTGTGACTTTTCACAAATAGTGTACATCTGTGTAAGGAGCATCTGATCAAGAAACAAAGAAATTCCCTTGTTACTCTTTGTTTATTTTTAAAAGATTTTATTTATTTATTTGACAGAGAGAGACGCAGCAAGAGAGGGAGTACAGGCAGGGGGAGTGGGAAAGGGAAAAGCAGACTTCCCGCTGAGCAGGGATCCTGATGCAGGGATCCTATCCCAGGACCCTGGGATCATGACCTGAGAAGAAGGCAGATCCCTAATGACTGAGCCACCCAGGTGCCCCTCTTGAGGATTATTACTATCCAGACTTCTAACATTATAGATTAGTTTTTTCCTGTATTTGTATCTCATATATATGGAATCATTGTGTCTGGTATCTTTTGTTTGGCATTCTCTGTGAGATTTATCCATACTGTTACATATAATTATAGATCATTCTTATTGCCCATTGTGTGACTGACTGTCTTCCAACTTACCTCATCTACTGTTGCTGAGCATTTGGGTTGTTTCTAGTTTTGACTATTATGAGTGCTGCTAAGAACATTCTAGAACATTCCAGAACATATCTTTTGGTCAACATATGTAAGTGTTTTGTTGGTTATATACCTTGGAATGGAATTGTTGGATCATAGGATATCAGCAGTGTATGAGTGTTTAGCTCCTTTGCGTTTTCTCCTGCACTGGGTGTTGTCATTGTTTTTAACCCAGTCATTGTGGTGAAGCACCTGTTTAGGTCTTTTGTTCATTTTTCTGCTGAGTTGTAGGTCTTTTTATTATTGTTTGTGGGAGTCCTTATTTGTATTCTGGATACTAATCCTTTGTCATATTGTATTGTGAATATCTTATCCTATTCTCTGAGTTACTCTTACACTCTTTAAGTCTCTTTTGAAGTATAGGTCTTAATATAATACAATTTGTCAGCTTTTCCTTTATGGTTACTGCTTTTTGGCTATTAAAAAATATCTTCATCTACTGTAGTATCACAAAGATGATGATCTGTATTTTCTTCTATAAAAGCTTTATTGTTTTACCTTTTGTAATTAGATCTGCCCTGATTTTTGTGTAGGATTGAGGGGAATGTCCACAGTATGTTTTTCTTCCATGTAGGTATGTAGTTGAGTCAGCGGTATTGATTAAAAACGTCATCTTTGCCCCCTGTACCGCATTGTCACCCTTGTCGAAATCAGGTAATCAAGTATGTGTAGATTGTTTCTGGATTTTTGTATTCTGTTCCATTAGTTAGTTTTTCTTCCCTTTTGCGAATATCATACTGTCTTAATTACTATAATTTTATAGCAGGGTTTGTTAACTTTTGTGTTAAGTTCTCCAGTTTTGTTGTTCTTTTAAGATGGCCTTAGCTGACATTGGTGACTGTCAACTGGGTAGGTGGAGTTTATATTCATTTTGTATGCCTTCTAACTTCTACTGTGTACATCCTTCAACCAACTGAGGTACTGGCTTCGTCTACTTAGCTATCAAGAAACCCAGTTAGGACCTCTAACCCCTTAATGGATTTTCAGATTTGTTGAGTAAACAGAAAATAATTTCTTGGTGTACACATAATACATCACATTTACAATCAGTGCTCACTTTTACCATAAATCACTGCAGTGTGCAGTAATCAAATATTTAGTTCAAATGTGTGTATTTAATTGCACTGATGCTTAATTTTCTCATTTGTAAGTAATCAGCTGTTTTGTTTATCATGACCAGCTCTGTAGATGCCATGCTTAAGAATTAGTTTGCTTCAAAAAGATGAAACAGGAATAGTGAAATAAAAATAAGATGAACCCATCTGGAAGAATGAATCATTTGTGCATGACATTTAAAGGCAATGATCTTTGTTAGTAATATGATATTGTCAGTTGGAAGAAATTTCTCCTCAGTGTCCTGCCTTTTTTTCCCCTTGCATTTCATGTTGATCCAGTTGGGGGAAATCATAAGATTTTAAAGTAAAATAGTAATTACTTTTCTTCAGAGTTGATCATTGATAATTTTACTTATTTTCTTTGGGGAGTGGAGACCAGGAAGGAGGAAGGGAAATTGGGAGAATTCTGGATACAGTAACTGTGTGTTCTAAATTTCCATATGATATGATACATGTCATCATGCAGAATACATTACTTAAAACTGAGATTATGTTGGGAAATTGAAAATACATGATCATTACAATAAATTTTGGGAACTTTTTTTTTCTAGTTTTTAAAATAGGGCCAGATGTTCAGAGATCTATGTGCATGTGGTCTGTGTGAGTTTCTTTTCTCCTTTTAATTAATAAGTTACAAGAGTTCATGTTTGATTCAGAAATTGGAACTGAACATGAGTTAGGCATATAAAACTCTGATCACACCTATTTTCATTACAAATAAATAATATACTATTTTCTTTATAATTAATTTTAATAGAATTAGAGTTGAACAGTTAAAAATTATGCAATCACATCCTGTTTGAGTTAGAATTACTAACCAACCCAAATTTGCTTTGATACTTGGGAGTAAGCAGCTCATTTATACAGTCGTATGGTGGGAAGAAGTTCTGTGTGAGTGGGTCAGGTACATATTTTTCCTCAAGAGCTCAGTGGCAGCATTTATTGAACAGGTAATTATTGAGTGCACACTGATTTACTGATTATCATATAGTTTATAAGTGCTGGGAATATGAAGATGAGCAAAACAGATGTGATTCCTGCCACCCAACTTTCCAACTAGAGGTGCGTGCCTTAGGCTTATAACTTGGTGTATTTGCGCACTGGTAACAATAAATTTTTTCTCCAGCTTTATTAAGACAGAATTGACATAATATTGTGTAAGTTTGGGGTGCCTGGGTGGCTCAGATGGTTAAGCATCTGCCTTTGGCTCAGGTCATGATCCCAGGGTCCTGGCATTGAGCCCCGTATCGGGCTCCCTGCCAGGCGGGAAGCCCACTTTTCCTCTCCCACTCACCCTGCTTGTGTTTCTGCTCTTGCTCTCTCTCTCTCTCTCTCTCTCTCTCTCTGTGTGTCAAATAAATAAATAAATAAATAAAATAAAATCTTTAAAAAGAAGTATTATGTAAGTTTAAGGTGTCTAAGGTGATGGTTTGACATGGATATATATTGTAAACTGTTTACCAGATAAGGTTGGTTAATACATCCTTCATCTCTCATAATTGCAAATATTAGTTGTTATTATGGTGAACATATTTAAGATCTACTCTCAGAAACTTTCAAGTATACAATACAATATTTTTAACTGTAGTCACTGTATTGTACATTAGATCATCGGAACTTACTAGTCTTATAATGGAAATCTGTACCCTTTGACCAACATCTCCCTTTCCCCCATTCTTCAGCCCCTGGCAACCATGTCTACTCTTTGTTTCTGTGAGTAAATAATTTTTGATTGCTGTTCAAGGATTCAGGGTTTCTACTCCAGGTAAGTGTAAAGTTTCTAGAGCAATGTGTTAGTATCAGATTTTCATATGTTGTGGACTGTTTTTCCTTAACATACAATTAGTTAATAATTTGTAACCTGGCTGGATTTAGCCTTTCACACTCTATGTAGTACATACTCTTTCTGAAGATTTTATGGCTTTGTTTTTGAGTACTCAGGGAAATGTGCATCCAAAATGAATGTGCACTGTATGTCCTTATATATCATATTTCCTTATCTCCTGGGCTTTTTGCTTGGATTGGAAAACAGTGAGAATATATACCTACCTATCCATCAATTACAGCCCTACATACATAAAGAATATACACCTGCCTATCCATAAATTACAGAGTATGTCCTCATTAGTAGATACGATCTGTTTACTTATATAATGAAATTCCTGTTTAAGAAGCAAAGCAAGGTAGTGAATAGGGAGAGGAATGGATCTTTTTCAGAGAAGTTTAGATGATTACTCCTTAGGCAGATAGGAGTAGAAGCATTTGGTAGGTTTGATGTCCCATCCCTTCCTTGTTCTCTTTGTTCCCCTCTCTGCTAACTTCCAGGAGCTTCCTTCTGCCTTCTTAACATACTCTCTGGCTTTCTAGTCTTCCTCAGAGCACACCTGGGCGTATTTTATCTAGATAGTTCTACTTTTACACCTTTTAATTTGTCTGCCTTTCTCCTTCTCCACAGCTACTGCTCTAGTTCTGAGAGATACTCTTTCTCTTAAGTTGTTGCAGCAGCCTCCTTACTACTCTCTCTACCTAAGCCTTTTCCATTCCAGTTCATTTTTCCTCCATTTTGAAGCCAGAATAATTATACTGGGATGCTCGTGTGAAAATTCAGGGAGCTTCCCTAGTTGACATTCCCTAGTTGGATTTAGAGTTTGGCTCGAGAGAGGCTAAAGCATGGTGTGTGGAGGGAGTAGCATTTACAAAGACTTTAATGTTTTAAACCATGGCAGGATCGTTACATCAAGGAGACAGCCTCCAAGAAAGACTACAGGGGCGCCTGAGTGGCTCAGTGGTTTAGGCCTCTGCCTTTGGCTCGGGTCATGATCTCAGGGTCCTTGGATCGAGCCCTGCATCAGGCTCATTGCTCAGCGGGGAGCCTGCTTCCCTCTCTCTGTCTGCCTGCCTCTCTGCCTACTTGTGATCTCTGTCAAAAAAAAAAAAAAAAAAAGACTGCAGTTCTTTTAAACCTGTAGTCACTTACCTCCAGGTATGCTGGCAAAGTCAGTCATATTACTTTACGATGGTGTATTGCTTTAATTCAAATATAAATATGCCTTTTTTTTTTTTTTTTAAAGTAGGCTCCATGCCTAGTATGGAGTTCCCAATGTGGAGCTTGAAGTCCTGACTCTGAGATGAAGACATGAGCTGATATCTAGAGTCAGATGCTTAACCGACTGAGCCACCTAGGTGTCCCCAAATACAAATACGCTTGAATCTTGTTTCTCTGACACAGTTGAATTTGGAAGACCTGTTCTGCCATTTGTATCTAATGACTGGTTCCTATTAATGCTTTCCTGGAGTATTTCACTTACTCTGTTCTGTGTTTTTTTTTGTTGTTGTTGTTGTTAATAGAAATAACTAGTTTGTAATGGTGATCAATATTTTATGCAGTTCAGCATAACTCATCTTTGATGAGTTAGAATCTCTTGTTGAGGACAGAAGTTGCCAGTTAAACTGTTATTTGAAAACAGTGTATTAACATAGACAGCATCTAGAAAACAGTACCAATTAGTACAGGTACGATCTGCTGATTAGCTGACCATCGCTACCTCTCAAAGACTAGATATGGCTGTGGCTTAGAGTAAAACTGTTAAAGGTCAAACTAGACTGAGTAGTGTAAGGGGTAGTAAAGGTGTTTAAGATGGTAAAAGTATACCATGGATATAAAGTTAATATAAGTTTAGCACTGGTTCTAAACTATAAATTGGCTTCTTTTTTTCAGATCGTGACCTGGGCTGAAGGCAGACGCTAAACGACTAAGCCAACCAGGCACCCCAAGATTTATTTGTTTTAGAGAGAGAGACAGAGACAGAGTGGGAGAGCACACATGTGGGCACATGTGGGCACATGTTAATGGAGGGAGGGGCAGAGGAGAGTGCGAGAGAGGAGAGAGCAGACTCCATGCTGAGTGCAAAGCCCAGTGTGCGGCTCCATCTCACCACCCTGAGATCATGACCTGAGCTGAAACCAAAAGTCGGGTGGTTGTTCAACCTACTGAGACACTCAGGCATCTCAAGATTATTAGAAATATTTCTGTTAAATATGTAACAAATACATAATCTTAAAATGTAGTTGCATTTGAACATTGAGCTTAAGCGAATTAGATGTCATTATCTGTGCTTTTCTGAATATATTTTCCTGTGTTCATATATTCCACTTATTTTTAAAAGTTTACTGTTTTATACCATGTGGTTTTTACATTCAGAGGCACATTTTCTTCTCAGTGAAGCTGTTCCAAGATTTTCTGATGTAGGCTGGTGGAAAAATGACTCATTTAACAGAATTGTATTCGACAGTCAGGACTATTGGAGCACATCATATTTCATTAAGGGAGAGCTGCTTGAGAAAAGTAGTCTGTTAACCAGATAAAAGTATTGGTGTCTTTGCTAACTTCATTATCTTATCACCATCAGCTTTGGAGTTACTTAGCAGTGGATGCCTCATCAAGATAGGGTCAACTTACTTCCTTGTCTACTGTTGTAGAATCATCACCAATATCTACGAAATCACAACTTGCTAGTTTAAATAATGTATTTTCTGGATCTGCGCCAAATTCGAGGTTAGATTTTTTTAGCATTTAGTATAACTTCTTAACATCTGTTTCATGAATAAATGACTGTAAAAGGCAAAAATAATGTAATGGAATTCAGACACTGCTCTGGGTATGTTAAATGGTGTGATTTTTCTGAGGGGCATTTTAGGAATGATTGTGTATTAAGCCTTGAAATGTTACTTTTGACCTAGTAATTCTACTCTTATGATTTTAAAAGTAATATAACATGTACAAAAAGATTCAACCAGAGCGCCTTGGTGGCTCATTGGGTTAAGCATCTGCCTTCAGCTCAGGTCATAATCCTGAGGTCCTGGGGTGGAGTTCCACATCGGGCTCCCTGCCCATTGGGGAGTCTGCTTCTCCCTCTCACTCTCCCTCTGTGCTCTCTCTCTCTCTCTCAAGTAAATAAATAAACTCTTTAAAGAAAAAAAAAATTTAACCAAAGATACTCAGTGTAGTATTATGTCTAATGGTGAAGATTTGGTAAATCATAATGTCCAACAACAAAAAATAGGTGATTATGATGTATCCATATAAGGGAATGTTACCTATTTATAAAATTTATTTCTGGGCACCTGGGTGGCTCAATGGGTTAAAGCCTCTGCCTTCGGCTCAGGTCATGATCCCAGGGTCCTGGGATCGAGCCCCACATCGGGCTCTCTGCTCAGCAGGGAGCCTGCTTCTACCTCTCTCTCTGCCTGCCTCTGTGTCTACTTGTGATCTCTGTCTGTCAAATAAATAAATAAAATCTTTAAAAAATTTATTTCTGAAGATTATTTAATAACAAGGAAAAACCATGATATAAATGTGAGAGTTATGAAAAATTTGATAAGAAGTTGAGTTCTGTTAGATAATAGCAATTAAAAACATAAATCAGACCTGTATATACAGACCTGGATAGATAATCAAACCACATTAAATTCAGAAAAGCAAGTTGTAGAATAATGCACACACACACAGAAAAAAGTAAGATATTTATGAAAATGCATTAAGTCAGTCATATTTATATCCACATATAGGCATGTGCAGGCATAGAAAAAAACTCTGGTTAGTCAAATTATTAATAGCAGTGACTGCAGTTGGAGATAGGAAAAGGCACATTTTTGACTTGTACTTGAATTTTAACAGTGAGTATATTTGTATATTAACTTGTAATTTAAAGAATTTAAAAAAGCTCTGAAACATAAGATTCTATTCTGTCAAGAAAAATAATTCTGTAAGATATAAGCAAGGGTTATCTCTGGAAGGTAGTTCACACAGTTCTTAACCTTTTTTGCATTTTTCTGTACTTGTCAGAATTTTGTCAATGAATAAGTATTATTTTTATAATCAGAAAAAGCGTTAAGATTTTTTAAAAAGCTGAAATCATAGGCAATAGCACATAGGCTGGAGTAAAAATTGCCTTGATTCAGATCCTGCCTCTGCCATTGACCGGTTTTGTGACCTTGGCAGGGATGGGGGTGGGGGAACCGGTGTATTTTTTTCACAGGATTATTTTTGAAGATTATTATTTTCTATTATTTATTTATTATTTTAAAAGGTTAAATGAGATTAAGCTATATAAGTTAAGTTTTATAGTGTCTGGCATACATTTGGCACCTACACAGTTTAATTTCCTTCTTGCTTTTCTCTTTATGACATAATAGTTAAAACTCTGCAAAAAGTATCGAAAGATACCATTAAACTATTGACAAAAGCACAAGTGTATCCAAGAATTGGATAGTTGAAGAGCTTGTGACATGATGGTTTTAGAAGTAACTCTGCTACAGGATAGAAAGTGAAAATGTTCATTAGAGCAAAATAAAGTTTTGGTATTTCACTTCTGATGGTAAGAGGAGGCCGGGTATGAGGCCTCCATGTTCTCTATGAACCAGTTGTTAGTCAGCAATAACATCGTCTTCTCCGTACAGCTTATATAATTCCCCGCAGGTTCAACCTGATTAGTGTTTTAAATCTGTGTTGTAGATATATTTTTATTCATCATGGCCATCAGTATGTAGAAATAAAAGTCTTCAGGATTTCAGGATCATAAAAGTCTTCTAGTAGTAATTCAGTATGTAAAATGAGATATCCTCATTGATTTCAGAGGTTGTATTTCAACGGCATAAGATAATTAGGGAAAAGAGACACCAAAATAAAATTCTTAAAGCAGTTAACAATTATATTCTTCTTATGCATGTTTGTGAGAAGTACAATGGAAATACAGACATTTCCCCCCTGCCCCCTCGCGGCTCCCGGTTTGCAGAGGAGGTATCACAGTCTTGAGAGGGGAAGACTAATTGAAATTCAACTGCCAATGAAGTGGCAAAGCAAGGATCTAATCTTAGATCCACACTGGACTTCTGAAGCACCAGCATGGCTGCCTCCAGTATTGCTGCCTCTAGATGTTTTCATAAAAAGGAACCTTTTTTTTTTTGAAGGGCTAAGAGGTTTGGTGGATATCAAGTATTTCTGTTATTCCATTTGTTTCCTTTTTAAGTCACATTTCTTAAACGAATACATTTGATATCATTTATGGCTATATTTCTTCTTCCAGTGTTTCTCTTGAATTGCAGCCCTGCAAAAATGCCACATATTGTAAAACAGTTTGGGATAGATTTTCATGTGGTAGAAAATGAGTGTGCTTGGGAAACCACTTTGTGTGACTCTGAGTCAGCAGCGGGGTCTCAGCTAGTAGTCTGCAGTCATGACCTGGCCTTGAGCACCTCATTTCTTGAGTATTTTTAATAATAAAAAAATCTCAATATTAATGCCAGTTCAGTGCTTTACATAAATACGTGAAATTCTTTAGAATCCATCCTTCTGAATTCATTTCCACTTTGGTATATATATATTTTCTTTTATGCAACTTCTTTTTCCTAAAAAGCTAGAAATGTCCTGGAATATACTGTCCTTTTCTTTAGCTTGTAGGTTGATGAGTCATCAGTGGTTTTATTTTGGGGGGAGGGTCTCAATTGTGTCCTTATATTTTTAACTTGCCATATAGTAGCTTGACTCATTACAAGTGATCTTGGAATTTTGTGCTGTTGTTAATGAATTCTAGAATAGTTTTTTTTTTTTTTTGAGTGCTTCTCTTATTTTACGGACATCTATTAATCTCCTTATTTAATTCAATATATTATTGTCATCTTTGCACTACATCATTTGTTCTAAGAGCTAACCTGACTGGTATTGTGTTGTCCTTTTGTTTTGCTGAATGACTATGTGAGAGAGGAAGTGAACTCCAAGCTCCTGGAGGCCAAGATTAGGTCAGCTTTACCCACAGCCCTTGGAACAAAGTAGATACACAGTAAAACTGAGTTTAGGAGGGTATGGCTAAGCAAGGATGTAGCAGAACAAACCATGGGGTTGTAGTTAACTGCACCCAAAGTCAACAGTGTTATTGTTTGGGTGGGAGTTTGGAGTTGGGGAGACACAAGAAAATGAGGAGAGGTAAATCTTGGAAGTGTGCAGAGAAACAGTGGTAACGATATGTGGAAGACTCACATTCCAGTTACTGTACAATGAGCTTTATATGCAGCATTTGATTTAATCTGTGCAGAGTACAAACAATAGCTACACAACAAAAGAAATAATAAGGCAGGAAAATATTCTGGTTAGCCTAGGTAAAAGAATGTGAGGGCTGATTTAGGGTTGGAGCACCATTTATAAAGATGTTTTATATAGGAATTGTTGAGGTATAAAGGTAGACTGATTTTCTTTTTTTCCCTTTTTTGTTTCTTTTTAAATAATCTTTACATCCAACATGGGGCTTGAACTCAAGATCCCAGGATCAAGAGTTGCATGCTCTACTGACTGAGCCAGCCAGGCACTCCAGTACAATGATTTTCTTTTTTTTTTTCCTTTATTTTTATTTTTGTAACTTCTTTTTTTGTTTGTTTGTTTGTTTAAGATTTTATTTATTTATTTGACAGAGAGAGACATAGCAAGAGAGGGAACACAAGTAAGAGGAGTGGGAGAGGGAGAAGCAGGCTTCCTGCTGGGCAGAGAGTCTGATGTGGGGCTTGATCTCAGGACCCTGGCATCATGCCCTGAGCTGAAGGCACATGCTTAACGACTGAGCCACCCAGGTGCCCCAAGAATGATTTTCGATTAGATTTATTAGAGTTTGGTTAGGGGTAAATTTTCAAATAATATTGTAATCAAAATAACGAGATCCAAGATATAAATAAAAGTACTCTTTGAACTTCATCTCAGGAAGTCATTCTTGGTGTAAAATTCTCTGAGGCAGATGTTATGGAATGTTAGGCTAATGCAGACTCCGGAAGAAAGTAGGTTTTCCCTAGATGGTTAGATAGACTGACGGAGATAAGCTTTCACAAGTGCCTTTCAGTTGGATCCTATGACTTGATCAGATTGGGTGTAAATAATTTTGAAGGAAGATGGTTGGTTTCTTCATTTGCCTTTTATTAAACATATTTATGGTTAATTTAAAATGAAGGTAGAATAAATGATTAAAAGGAAAATTTCCATTGACTCAGTTTAATTTTTAATTTTAGGAGCTATAGAGGAGAGAGTCCTAAATACTAAAGAGTATTCCCTTCTTACAAATACTTGAGAATTTTCTCAGTTATTCATAGGAAATACTTTTTTTTTTTTTTAAAGATCTTATTTATTTATTTAACAGAGATCACAAGCAGGCAGAGAGGCAGGTTGGGGGGGGGTGTGGAAGCAGGCTCCCCTTTGAGCAGAGAGCCCAATGTGGGGCTCGATCCCAGGACCCTGAGACCGTGACCTGAGCCGAAGGCAGAGGCTTAACCCACTGAGCCACCCAGGCACCCGGGAAATACTTTTAAAAATGTAATTTTCTTCCTGTTTTACTCTTGCAAAAGTTTCTATCTTCCTGAAAGTATATTCACTAGAATGCAAAGGCTCTGCTTATAAATTTTACAATGTTGTAATGTGTTAAAAATGACCTTTAAAAGATAGATGGAAAGTTGCTGTATCATACCTTTTGTATGTTGTGAGAGAAAGTATTTTTCTTCCCTTAATGTAGAACTGGAAGATGAAATAAATTGATTTTTATAGCTTTTTTTTTGAAGACAGATTAGAAAAATTTGATATGTTTTTCTTCTGGAAGAAATACTGTCAGAATAGAAATGTTTTTCCTCTTCCTTTACTGTATGTTATTTGTGAGGTCTATTTAAAATTTTTAAAAAAGTCTCATAGATTATTTTGAAGTCATCAGACAGGAGGTGTGAGTGCATGTGAAGAAGAACCTATGAATGAATTTGATTAGTCATTTAAAATCTTATGACTGCTGGTAACTTGCCTCATTCCCAGCTTTGAATGATGACTTGAACTAGGTCTGCACAATATTTAAATTAAAAAAAAATTAATTCAATTATTTAGATTAAAAAAAAAACAAATAATTCACCCATTTTTTCTACCCCACAGCCTTCCCCTCTTGCAGCTGATCTGTTCTACCTATGAGCTTGTTTTTTAAAAATTTATTTTTATTTTTATTAGGATATGAGAGGCCACATGGTATTTACCTTTCTCTGTCTTATTTCACTTAGCATAATGCCCTCAAGGTCCATCCGTGTTGTCACAAATGGTAAGATTTCATCTTTTTGATGGCTGAATACTACTACATTGTATGCATATCATAATTTCTTTATCCATTCATTCATTAATGGACATGTCTGCTATTTCCATATCTTGGTCATTATAAACAGTGCTACAGTGAATATGGGGGTATATATATCTTTTTGAGTTAGTGTTTGTATTTTCTTTGCATAACTACCTAGAAGTAGAATTGCTGTATCACATGGTAGTTCTATTTTTAATGTTTAGAGGAACCTCCATACTGTTTTTATAGTTGCACCAATTTACATTCCCACCAGCAGTGCCTGAGGGTTCCCTTTTCTCCACATCCTTGCCAGTACTTGTTATTTCTTGTCTTTTTCTTTTTTTTTTTTTAAGAAGTTTTTATGTATTTATTTGACAGAGAAATCACAAATAGGCAGAGAGGCATGCAGAGAGAGAGGGGGAAGCAGGTTCCCTGCCGAGCAGAGAGCCCGATGTGGGCCTCCATCCCAGGACCCTGAGACCATGACCTGAGCTGAAGGCAGAAGCTTAACCCACTGAGCCACCCAGGTGCGCTATTACTTGTCTTTTTGATAGTGGCAGTTCTAACAGGTATGAGGTGATACCTCTTTGTGGTTTTGATTTGCATCTCCCTTATGATTAATGATACTAAACGTCTTCTCATGTACCAGTTGGCTATCAGTATGTCTTTGGAAAAATGTCTATTCGGATTTTCTGACCATTTTTTAATTGGATAGTTTGTGTTTTTTTGCAGTTGAGTTGTATTAGTTCTTTGTATATTTTGGATTTTAACCTTTTATCAGATATGTGATTTGCAGTTATTTTTTCCCATTCAGTAGGTTACCTTTTCATTTTGTTGATTGTTTCCTTTGCTGAGCAAAAGTGAATTTTTAGTTTGACTTAGTCCCACTTGTTTATTTTTGATTTTGCTGCTTTTGCTTTTGGTGTTAGATTAAAAAAATTATCACCATGACCTGTGTCAGGGAGCTCACTGCCTAGGTTTGCTTCTAGGAGTTTTGTGGTTTCAGATCTCACATTTCACATTTCTAATCCATTTTGAGCTAATTTTTGTGTATGGTGTAAGAAAGTGGTCCAGTTTCATTAACCTTAGTACATGGCTGTTCAGTTTTTCCAGCACCATTTATTGAGGAGGCTGTCATTTTGCCACTGTATAGTCTTGGTACCTTTGTTATAAATTAATTGGCCATATATGTGTATGGCTATTTCTGGGCTGTCTTTTCTGCTCCTTTGATCTATGTGTCTGTTTTAATTGCTATTGCTTTGTGATGTGGTTAGAAATCAGAAAGTATAATGCCTCCAGTTTTGTTCTTCTTTTTCAAGATTGCTTTGCCTATTTGGGGTCTTATGTGGTTCCAGACAGCCTTAGGATTATTTGTTCTATTTCTGTGAAGAGTGCTGGGATTACATTGAATTTGTATATTGCCTTGAGTAGTATGGATATTTTAACAATATTAATTCTTCTGATCCACTAGCATGAATGATCTTTCCATCTATTTGTTGTGTTGTCTTCTGGTACTTTCACTAATGTCGTAGTTTTCAATATACAGGTCTTTCACCTCCTTGGTCAAATTTAGTCTTAGGTAATTATTTTGGATACAATTATAAATGGGATTGTTTTCCTAATTTCTCTTTCTGATAGTTCATTTTCAGTGTAAAGAAATGCAACAGATTTTTGCATGTTGATTTTGTATCCTGCAATTTTACTGAATTCATTTATTCTAACAATTTTTTAGTGGAGACTTTAGGGTTTTCCATTTACAGTATTACACCATCTGCAAATAGTGACAGTTTTACTTCTTTCTTTCCATTTTGGATGTCTTTTATGTCCCCCTGCACCCCCCTCCCCCATTGCCACAGTCCTTTGGGGTGCAGGAATGGAAGCCTGTTGGGTCACCAGAGCCAAGTGATTAAGGGCATCCAGTTGCAAAAAGTGGGCACCAGGCATATATATAATCCCCCTCCAGGAGATATTTTAGCTCCGGAGCCTGGTAGAGGGTGAGTATGAAGATAGTGCTTGTCCTCCAAGGTCTCTGGAAAGGATTACTGTAAACCTTAGGCCACAGTTATGATGAATAGCTAATGGGCCTCAGAAAAAAAGAGCTCCTGGATTTGTTGCCTCTTGCAGTGCCCTTGGGGTGGTAGCCATTTAAGAATGCTGTTGGTTATAGTCTTGTGGGACCTGTGAGCGTAAGCTCCACTTCCCGCTAGAGCCAGGCAATGTAGAAGTGATTCCTAAAAAGGAGCACAGATCGGAGTGCTAGACAGGGGTATGAGCTCCTTTTTGGGTGATACTAATTATTATAGTCCCTCATGGCCAGGAGTGCAAGCCCCACAGGTGTCTAAAGCCAGGTGATTGAGAGGTGTCTCCTGTGCAGCAGCCACAGGAATCAGGGCACCCGATGCATGAAAAGGCTCCGTCTGGAGATACTAGTGCTATGGAGCATGGCAAAGGGTGAGTGTGGAGATGGGGCTCACTGGTTTTCATCCTAGAGAATGTTCCAGCAGGCGCCTAGATATGTGCTAAATTAAATGTCTGCTCCTCAGGCTGAGCTTTTTAATGTAAGCAGGTGAGCTTCCTTCACCTTCAGTCAGGGCACCGGCATAATCGGACACAGACCCAGACACAGCTGCCTCTGATGAGCAGGGCCCTGGGGTGGGTGAGTCTATACCTATGAGTTCTTTGAGAATAATTTCTCAGATCACTATTGTCTTGTAGTCTCAGGATATGGGCGCTGTTGGTTTTCAAAATTAGATATTTTGGTGGCTTGTCAAGTGCAGGTCTAAAGTGTTGAGGTGTCTGATACGGAGTTCCTTTTCATTCTTCGTGGCTGCAGATTGCAGCTCTGAAGGTGGAGTTTATGGTGAGATTGTCTCTCAGCTGCTTAGCTGCTTTGATATAGTTTTCTTCTCAGTTCCCTGATGTGTAGTCATCGCTCAATCAGACTTCAGGTTTTTTTTTTTTTAGGAGGAAATTCTTCCATATGTAGCTGTAGACACACTCTGTTTATGGGGGTATGTTCAGGATCTTCTTACAATTTGAAACTGGAACCTTGCTCTGGTGTGCAGCAGAAGGCAGAGAAGCGTCCTCCAAGCCTTAGGCCCCTAGAAGGGTGGGGTGATCCTTTCATTATTAACATTTTATTTTAAAGATTTTATTTATTTATGAGAGAAAGAGAGAGCATGCACGTGAGCAATTGGGGAGGGGCAGAAGGACAGGAGCCCACGCAGCAGCCAGGTCCCAAGACCCTGGGTCATGACCCGAGCCGAAGGCAGTTGGTCAACCGCTCAGCTGCTCCACTGACTGAGCCACCCACGTGCCCCTGACAATTTACATTTTTAATATATAAACATCTTGGTCTTTAGCCATGGAGTATTTGCATGGGAGTGTGATAATACTCTACTCACTGCTGAGAATTGTGGAATAAGCATTTTATTGCTGTCTTAAAATCTATTTCGTATAGCTTATTCACTGTTTGCTCAATGAAAAGCACTGCTGGGCCCATAGGGGAATGGTGAGTAAAAATCAGCTCTAGCATAACAGTGTATTTTTGATAGAAGGTAGACCTGGGTGAGAAGACAAAGGGGGCAGGCACTCAGTGGGAGAAAGGCTGCCTTTGAACTGAAAATGAAGTCAGCTATGATCAAGTTCCAGATCCAGACTTTGATGTTATATGTTTTTTTGTAAAAGGCCCATTTTAGTAGCATGGCGATGGTAGAGATGAGTTTGAGAAACAGACAGGCTGGATGAAGGATAGGCCCTTTTAAAAATCCATTCCAGTGTTACGATTGATCACCCTGAAAAATTAGTTTGAAATGTCCACAGAGCCAGACGGTTGAATTAGAAATTGCTAGAATGGATCAGACCGAAGGTTTAATCTCAGTATTTGATTGCCACTAGTAATTTACAGTTAAAAATAGTTCTATTGCTATGGGAGAGCATGGCTTTCATCTCTGATAGTACCTTAAAGGTTGAGTATTGCCCTATTTCTTTGAGCAGTGAGTGATTTATAGCTTTGTCTCAGTTTTTCCCCTATAACTTTTGGGCTCATGTTATTATATGTCTGTTTATTGTATTTTGAGATACTAGTTTTCATAATTTTATTTCATTCTGTAGGAAGTAGAAGTTTCACCTTTTTCCTGTTTATCTTAGTCATCATCAAAGGATCCTGCTGATTTGATGGTTTTAGATTTCATGTACCATCTATGCTTTTACAGATTGTTTTGTCCCAGCCATTACTTCTTTTAACTGAAGACTTTTATTTTTGGATTCTCTGTATTTGATGATGCTCTACTTTAACTTTGACCCTTTTTTAGTTCTGCTATATTTGGGTGTTTCTCTATTTGAAATTTAAACACTGTTGGTTAGAGTCAGTACTAAAACTGACTTCAGAGTGACCCCTCTTTAAGTCAGTTTTTGATCTATGAACCATCTCACTAAAGCTTAAGTTGACTCGGATGTTTAAAACTGTGATCCCTTTGAAGGCAGGGATTGTATTTTATTGATTTATGTCCAGGGACTAGTATAGTACCTGACCCTGGTGGGCTGTTGAATAAATGAATGAATGGAATGTTGTCAGTGGTTTAGTGAATATTTGAGTAGAGTAAGTGCTTGATTTCCTTACCTAGTAAATACTATGAAATAACTCTCCATAAATTATTCAGGCATAGTGTCTCTTAAAACATCACTTATGACAGTGGCAATAACCACCCTCAATACTGGTCATAATCCTTAAGAAGTACAGTTATTTAAGGGGCACCTGGCTGGCTCAGCTGGTGGCTCTTGGTCTTGGGGTCGTGAGCTTGAGCGCCATGTTGGGTGTAGAGATTACTTAAATAAATAAACTTATTAAAAATACAGTTACTTAAGATTAAGAGTAAATAGCAACTTCCTCATGTTATTGTGAGGAATAAATGAAATTATATACACATATAGCTTGGAGTAGTAGCCGGCCTATGTAAAGTACTCAGATTTGGCTTCTACTCTTGTTTGTGTTTCATTATTGTGGATGCACAGGTCTCTCATTTCTCAGAGACTTTCATGTGATATGTGCAAGGCATTTTGTTAGGTATAATGGGAGATAAGTAAATAAAAGTTGTGGTTCTTATTTCAAGGAATGTAAAATTCATTTCGTGATGACTGTAATATATATTTATAAATATATTATAAATAATTACAGATCAGTATGTAGTAAGTGTTGCAAGAAAGTTACAAAGTATCGTGAGACCTCTAACATAGGAAAGATCAAAGATTACTTTGGGTTTGTGGAGGTAGAAAAGTGACATTTTAACTGAGCTTTGAAGGATAAATAGGATTTTGAAAGGTAGGCCTAGGAGAGATGCTATTTCCTAGGGCACAAGAGCAGAGGCACAGAGGTTGGAAAATAGAGCATGTATATAGTGGAATAGAATTATAAGAAGATAAGGCTGAAGAAGGAAGAAGAGTCCCCATGTTGGAATGACTCCAATGCCAAGCAGAGGAATTTTTATTTTAATTATATAACATTGGTAAATGATGGCTTTTAAAAAAAAAATTATTTGAGAGAGAGACTCAAGCAGGGGGAGTGGCAGAGGGAGAGGGAGAGGGAGAAGCAGACTTCCTGCTCATCAGGGGGAGACTTATGTGGGGCTCTGTCTCAGCACCCTGGGATCATGACCTGAACCGAAGGGTCAACCAACTGAGCTCAACCAACTGAGCCACCCAGGCACCCAAATGATGGCTTTTATGATGTGATAAGATCTGTGTTTTAGGGGGCGCCTGGGTGGCTCAGTGGGTTAAGCCTCTGCCTGGCTCGGGTTCGAACCCCACATGGGGCTCTCTGCTCAGTGAGGAGCCTGCTTCCCTCTCTCTGCCTGCCTCTCTGCTTGCTTTTGATCTCTCCCTCTCTGTCAAATAAAAAAAAAAAAATATATATATATATATATATATATATATATATATATATAAAATCTATGTTTTAGGAAGACTGAGTAACTACAAAATGATTTGGTGGATGTAGGAGAGGTGGAAGTAGGGAAATGGGAAGACTTTTCCCATTCTTTTAGAAAGTTGCTCACTTATTCTCTGCCATATTTTATGCTTTGTCTTGGGGATAGTAAACTGTATCCTGTTTACTTGAACTGTGATTGTTAGCTGGTATTTCAGAGCATAGAATATGAAGACCGAACTAGTATGTGTCTGTAGAAATGAAAGGTAGATTGGATGACAAATGCATTACAGAGGTGGGACAACAGGCTTGGTAATTTCCTGTATGGGATAAGGGAGAGGTAGAAGTTAAAGATGACTTTTAGATTAAAAAAATTTTTTTTTTAAAGATTTATTTGAGAGAGAGTGCAAGTGCATACAGGGGGACGGGCAGAGAGGGAGGAGGAGAGAGAATATTTAAGCAGACTCCCCTCAAGTGTGGAGCCCAATGTGGGTCCACCCACAGGATCCCAAGATCACTACCTGAGCTGAAATCAAGAGCTGGGCATCCAACAGGCTGAGCCACCCAGGCGTCCTGACTTTTAGGTTTTTAACCCGAATGACTTGTGGACTCACTGAAGTTATTATTTGTAATGTACATTGGGAGATAAAGAGGGTAAGCTACTGTATGTGAACAAATGATGTTTGTTACTTGATATATTATTTTGAGTTGTCAGTGAAGCCTTGAGTTGGTGCTCTTTAGGAAGCAATTGGCAATAGGGAGTTGGAACTTGGGGAGTAGGGACCCAGGGGTGGCTAGAAATATTATAATATAGATTTGTAAATCAAGCTTAAATTGTCATGGGATAATGTGTGGGTGTATGTTCTGTTATAATATGCCCCTTATAAAAAAAAGTCTGGTTGTACAGAGGGTATATCCAAAATCTCACTACTCCCAAAGTTTAACTACCCAGATATAACTATCATTAATATTCAGGAAGATCATTCTAGATTTCTTTTCATATATATTTGTAGATAGGTAGCAACTGTTTATGACATTCACATTCCTAAAATGCTAGTCCTGGACAGGGCTAGGAGGAGGTACCCTTAGAGTCTGGCAGGTATATGCAAGTGCTTGATGCTGAGAGGGATGCCTCCTAAAATTTTACACCCTAGGTAACTTGCTGGCTCACCCAGCCCTGGTCCTGCCTGTAAAACAATTAAACAATAAAAATTCCTTTATAGTTAGTTTGTATTTTTATTAATCAAATCATGAACATGACTTTAAAAATCCATATGCCATGGGACTTTTAAAGAAAAACATCAGTTTCCTGATCCTGTCTTCGTCTCATCTAACTAACCCCATCTGGCCTCCATTTCCTGGTGTATAGAGGCAACTACTGTCAACTTTTTTGACTTTTTTCTCCCCATTGTTTACTACTATATTTCTCAGTATTATGCTTTTACTGGTAGTACTTGATTTACTCTATTTAGACATTATCTAAATTCATTTAGACATCATTGAATATTTTCTTATTTTATCTTTTTCTAGGAAAGCAGTGCCTTGGATTTAGTTTGTTACAGGGCTTTTTGTTGAATAATTCAGCCAAAATTACTGTGCTATGACTTTGAAGGTCCTTTGTAAGAGGTAAATCCAGTGGAATATCCAGTTTATTTGTCCAATTTATAGTATCAAAATTGACTATCTTAACGTGTTCTGCAGATTTCATTTTTCTTTCAAAAGAAAAATCTAATGAAATTTTAATGAAGTGTAAGTTACAGTGCATCTGTGTCCTTTAATTAAATAAAATTTTTTTCTGTTGTTCATCAAATGTGTAATCTATGTACCAGATACGCACTTATGCTTTTTGTATATATGATTTCACGTATTCCTCATAACTCATGGTTGCCAGTGTCTTCATTTTATGGGTGAGGAAATAAAGAGTTAGAGAAGTTAAATAATTTGTCTAAAGCTGCAGTTGTGGTAAATAGTGGAGCCAGAATTCAGATTCGGGAATGTCTAACTCTTAAATCCGTATTCTTAACCACTGACTTGAGCTATACATGATGTTCTCTTTTGGTTTCCCAGATTTCTTCAGGAACATTCCTTTTTACTTCCTCTGCTGAAATGTTGTTTTTAAGTATAGTCTTCAAAATTTACATAAAATTTGCTTTTGCAGACTAAGACATTTCTTCAGTTTTTATTAAAGATAGGAAAGATTTACTGCAGTGGTTTCTTATGATTATGATGACTAAAAAACATAAAAGAAAATACAGATTTCATGCTCAAGCGTTTGGGGCTTGGGAGAGGGAGAGAAGAAATTCATATAACCAAACAGATTATTTATCTCTTGTTTGATTCACAAATATATGCTTATTTAAGGTCCTGTGTTGTGTCTCCAGAAATTCAGAGATAAATCGTGTAGAATATGTCCTTATGAATAATCAACTAAAAGTATACCTATAGGCCATAAAAATATCCTGTAAGAAGGGTAAATTAGGTATTATGGGGATTTGTTGAAGATATAAGGACAACTTGTAGCAAAGGAAATGACTTGAGATGGGCCTGCTAAAGGATCGATAGCACAATTACGGAATGGTCATTTCAGTAGAAGTTTACCGAGGCAGGAAATTTTGGGGGCATGTTGTGGAATAGCAACTAGTTGGTTTGATGAGGGTTTTCTCTCCCAAGTTCGCATAGCTAGTGATGTTTGAATAAGAAATAGAATCTCGGGCATTCTGACTCCAGAGTATGCCGTAGTAGCTTTTGTGCTAAATTGCTGTATGCTCACCTGGAAATTTACCTATTAACCCCTTGGGGAAGTTATTCATTGGGAAAACAGTTTCCTGAGGGATCACTGGAAAGAGATGAGGAGGTGGTCAGTAGAGCGGGGGATAGGTTAATGGAGAGGAGCACTGACGAGAGTGGGATTCACTTTGGGGGCAGTGATCAAGAGAGGGTGCAGGAATGTGACACATGATGGAATTCGTTCTCCTTAGGGTTCCCGATGAACCCTGGTTGGTGAAGGATGACTGCACATTCTTTGCCACTTTTTAAAGGAGGCATTTAAATTATACTGAGAAGAACTTTCTTCTGTTAACATCATTTAAAAAAGTTACTTTTCATAGCACTTCGTGAATTTAAGTGGTATTTCAAGGTTAGTTTACATTATTAATGTCATAAAGTTATTTAGCATTATAAAATGCATGACTTTTATTACAGTTCTTATCTTTAAACTGTATTGCCTGACTGTATTTTCAAGAATGTGTTGTTCATACATGGAAAAATAGAGAGCGTAAAATTAAATCTGGAGAGAAATATTTCACGAACTTAATGGTCTCCAATTATTTCTGCTTTTATCATGCTATTACATGTTCCTTCCTTGGGGCGCCTAGGTGGCTCAGTCGTTAAGTGTCTGCCTTCAGCTTAGGTCATGATCCCAGGGTCCTGGGATCAAGCCCCGTATCGGGCTCCCTGCTCAGTGGGGAGTCTGCTTCTCCCTCTCCCACTCCCCCTGCTTGTGTTCCCTCTCTCGCTGTCTCTCTGTCAAATAAATAAAATCTTTAAAAAATGTTCCTTTCTTAGTAGGGAAGAGTTTGATTTGCTGACTCACCATTGTTAGCTATACATGGGGGAAATGCACTTACAAATTAGGGATTAAATAATTTAGATTAAGCATTTGATGTGTTTTGGTTATCAGAAAGTCAAATTTTTTTTTTAAAGATATTTATTTATTTACTTGAGATAGAATGAGAGAGGGAGAGTGCACACAAGCACAGGAAGCAGCAGGCAGAGGGAGAAGCAGACTCCCTGCCGAGCAAGAAGCTGGATGTGGGGCTAGATCCCAGGACTTGGGGACCATGGTCTGAGATGAAGGCAGCCGCTCAACTGACTGAGCCACCTGGGTACCCCTGATATATTATTTCTAATTTTCCAAAGGTATTTGACAATATTAGCTGACATGTTTTAAATCCATCCAGTTGTTATAAAATCCAGTCCATTTGTTGTGCATTTTATTTTAAAAAGCAGATAACATTTTGAATTAATGAATTATTTAAATCAGTATTAGAAATTATTAATATGAGAAAGTGACATGACTTCTGCTTTTAAAGATTAAAAAATTTTTAAGATCTATGTGATAAGCACAGGGTGATGTATGAAGTGTTGAATTATTATATTGTATACATGAAGCTAATATAACACTGTGTGTTAACTGGAATTAAAAATCTTAAAAAAATTGTAAGATCTGTATTTTTGAAGCTTTGTAATTGCATTTAAAAATTATACTATGGATATGCTCAGTCGTCTCATTGATATCAGTGTAAGCCAAGTGCACAATATGGCTCAGTAAAATAAAATTACATATTAAAGTTTCCAGGATTGCAGTTATCAACTTTATTAGATAATCTTTATATGCTTCTGCAAGCTATTTATGGTTAACATTTTGTGGTGTAGCTATACTCTTTGGATGCTTTCATGGTCTTGCATCTCTCAGGTAAAATAACTGGCTTCATTCTATAAAGTATAGATTTTAATGAACCAATAGGCAACAATAAGAAAAACATTATTTCTCCTGTGTCCTCTGAATATGAATTAAGAAGGCAATAAGATGTACATAATGGCCTTATAAAAACAACACAACAATAATGACTGATAAAAAATATTCAGTTCTTCACCACTTACTTTATATAGCACTTAGTAGCACAGTTCTGTGCTATAGAAAGTACTCAGAAAGTTCCTTTGACTCTTTTTGATTGATGCCCCCCACCCCCGTAACTTTGTAGAGAAATATAGAAATTTATGGTTAAGGAGAGTCAGTGGGTGAGAAAATGGGATAGACCTTTAGAACTTAAGGAGCAGTTAAGTTGAAAGTTGTCTTGGAATAAGCTTGAATGTGCCCTTTAGGAGTTTTGCAAATTGCCATTAAGATTTGTGGAAATGTCAATGTGAATACTGGGTCCTTTTGGTAGTTTGCTCTTTCGAGCACTGTACAGGGGTATGTTGCTGGAGGCTGTGGCATGAGAGTACCATTTGGGAGGTTGTATTGTACCACAATTCAGATTTCTGGAAAGTAGTAGCAGGGAAAGCAGTCTAGCAGGTAACAGCCCCTGTTTGCTTAGAGGAAGTCATTTGGTAAAACTCGACTAAAACAAATAGCAGTCACGGCTGCAGCCTCCTTGCAGAATGTGTGTTTCATCTGTGCGAAAATGATTTTTCATTCTTTTCTTTGATTTCTGTATATACAGATAGGAAGGTGGTCGGTCACTGTTAACTGTTTTAATTTTTTTATTATTTTTTAAAAAATATTTTATTTATTTATTTGACAGAGAGACAGAGGGAGAGAGATCACAAGTAGAGAGGCAGGCAGAGAGAGGGGAAGCTGGCTCCCCACTGAGCAGAGAGCCCGATACGGGGCTCGATCCCAGGAGGCTGAGATCATGACCTGAGCTAAAGGCAGATGCTTAACCCCTTGAGCCACCCAGGTGCCCCTGTTAACTGTTTGTAAGGCATTAAGCGTAGGCACCTTGCATTCCTAGTCTATAGTGCAAGTTAAGCATTGTGTATAAATCAGTGTGCTGCAATGAAGAAGCCATCAGCAGTATTAGAGAGGTGGCAGAATGAAAGGATGAAAGGCATAGTCTTTGAAGGAATTCTGAGGAAGGAAGCAAGGAGAACTTACTCTGTGAGAATAGCAAAAAATTCTTTTATTTCTTCAGTTTTGCATTAATATTTGCTGGATATTACATATACTGTACTGTCAAGTAGTACATACGTCTACACCATTTTGTGGTAGTCCAAACAGCAAGGGCTGAAGTCAAGAACTGAAGAACAAGAACTGAAGTCCAAAATAAGGAATATTTTGAAATACACTAGGCATTTTACTTGATCTGTTCTTTTAACTGCTTTTGCATTAAATGCAAATTTCTGGGAAAAAAGAATAGGGACTTTGTAACTAGAATCCTTTTTTCTTATTTGTGTACATGTTTGCTAACCTAGAATAAAATAGGCTGATGGTAGGCTAGTCACAACTTTCTCCCGAGGTATACATAATGTTAGATGTGCATCAAGTAGCTCTAAATGTCTTTGAAATTTCATACTTATCTTAAAATCCACATGACATTTTGCAATGTACATACTGTAATATATTGAAATTTATGTAACAGTATTTAAAATTGACCCTGTAGGAAGATGTGACATTTTAACTTTTTGTATTCCGTGGGACTTGCTATAGTACTTACATATTGAAAAGTAATGTGAAGATGGTCAGTTTTCGGCTTAATTATCTGGTGTTAAAATTTAATAGTTTGAGGCGTACCTGGGTGGTTGAGTCTGTTAAGTGTCCAAATCTTGATTTAGGCTTTCTTGATTTTAGATTTCACGTTGTGAAATTGAGCCCTGCATCAGGCTCCGTGTTGGGTGTGGAGCCTGCTTAAGATTCTTTCTCTCATTTTCTGTTCCCTCCCCTCCTTAAAAAAATACTAATAGTTTGAGATTCCCCACACTAGGAAGCCCAGCCAACATTTCACTTTTGAAGTATATGGTTGGGTGTACGAAGGAAATTACAGGTCATTTAAGATATAAATACTCTGTTATCTACTACCTAATGGGGAAAAAAACCCACAATTCCTCTCAAAAACCAAATAAGGGCAATTATTTTTCCAGTTAAAAAAGTGAACTCTCTTACTAGTGAATCAGAAGATAGACATGAATGGATATGGGTTGTTGGTACAATTTTGGTAATAATAGATATAAATCTTTATCAAGTGGATAAGCCAATCTAATTTATGTATAGGTGAGAATAATAGCATTTTAAATGTGAAAGGAGTTGTTCATTTTAAGTCACTTGATGAATTCTAATGTAAAATTCTTAAAAAGCTAAAAAGCTTATAAGATCTATTAGAACCACTGAATGAATAGTGCACTCTTTTTCTGTGGACAATATTTTCATCATCCAGGTTGTGAGTGTACAAAATTAGGATGATAAGAACAGCTACCTTGGAGTAGTTTCTCTGGAAAAATACCAATACTCTTCAGAATATCTTTATTTTGCATTATAGTCTTATTTAAAAAATATAGAATTTATTTTTGAATGATACATTCAGATATTCAGAAGAAATAGAAGAATTTAGAATATCCACTCCTTGCATATCCTACATATTTTGAATATAATTATTATGTGCACATTTTTTTTCTCCTTTAAACAGAAATTAGAGCAATATTATGTATTTTTCTGTGCTTGAAAAAATATTTTTACATGATACATAATTCTGTATCATTATGTAAAGATCCTTGATCTTTCTGTTTTTAGGACTTCCTGATATTTCCTTGAATGGCTGTATCCCAGTTTTTTTTTTAATTAGTGCCTGTTGTTATAGTTGTAGGTTGTTGTGTTATTGTCCTGATTCCATAAATACGTTAGTGTTGAAAGTCATTTGTTTCTTACTTCCAGGCAGAAATACTGTACAGATAGGAAAAGAGTAAAGAAGAATGTTGACAGTGAGGTTGGGAGGTGATAGCATTCTCCAGAAAGGGCTTTCAGAAAACTTGAACTGCCCTGGGTAGCATGCTGGCATCTACTGAGAGAATCTTATGTCATGAGATCTGGGTTTGTGTTTCCATTGAACTGGGATGTAGGCAAGCCTAACATTCTGAACTGACTGAATCTTTTTCACTTTACCGTCATTATATTATTTTTCTAAATTAAAAAAAGAAAAAAAAACTATTTGTAAACATTTTAACCAGTGGTTCTTATGTACATTATTTTCCTGCTTTCCTTTTAATACAGTTTATCTATGTATTTCTAAAAATATTTTATTTAAAAACTCAGTGATTTAAATTTTATAAAAAGATTATGGTGCTCTAATCTTTGGGATTTCTTCCACTTGATATTACAGTGCTAAAATTTATATTTTTACTTGTCACTAAAGTTTATTCATCTTGTATGTGTGTTTCATTCTATTACTACTAACCAGAATTTATTTACCTGGTTTTCTGTTTATGGACATTTTGGTTGTTTCCCAGTTTATCTGTGAACAGAGCTTCTTATACTTGTTTCTATTGTACTTTGCAAGAGTTTCTCTTAGGAAAATGAGCTGTTAGATCACAGCATATGCGAATGTCCCACTTCAGGAAACAATGCTGCTGTGTTTACCAGAGTGCTTGTGCTGCAACAGACAAGTTCCCGCTTCTGTGTGTTGTGAATACAGACAGGACTCCTGCTCTTATGGGAATTACATTCTCATTAAGTAAATAAAACAAGATACTTTCAGAAATACTGCAGTGTTATGCCAAGAATAGCAGGAGTATTGGGTGCTGGGTGGTTGGTGGTCTTTAGCCAGTTTCTATTTATTAGAGATAAGAGTGATGGGAAATTATTGTGACGGTTGTTCTAGTGTGGTCATGGAAGGCCTCATGAGGGACATTTAAGGTGAGACCTAGATGAAGAAGCTTCTGGGTCACAATCTGGGACTCTAAGGGTAGTAGTGCAGAGGTTCTGGGGCAGGGATCAGCAGGGTCTGTAGCGGGAACAAAAAAGCGCCTATGGTTGGCAAACAGCGACTAAGAGGGAAGTGAGTGGTGGGCCGGCCTGGAGCGTGACTGTGCAGTGAAGAGACATTAGAAATTTAAATCGGTGAGTGATGTGATTGGGTTTAGATTAAAAAAATATCACTCTTGCTACCATTTTGGTGATGATTACTAGACCAGGATGGGCAGGAATGGAAATAGGGAGAGGGATCAAAAGCTAGTCTTAGTGAAAGATGGTGATGATGGCTTAAACTAAGGTCACAGTGGAGAGGAGAGAAATAGAGTCAGCATATGTTTTATAGATAAAACAACAAGATTTGCCTATAAGCTATTTTGAATTTTTAGGGATACAAGCTTTTAATTTCCAAAACATGCTTCAATGGTGAAGAAAGGGTATATATGAAAGCTGGTTTCTGGGTCTTGCTCCCAAGCCCTTTCCTCTACACTTTGCACTACTGCTTCATGTTCTGTGGCCATACACCTGGTTCTGGCACTTTCATCTTTTGGCCCTTCTTCTGGCCTTATGTCTTTGGAAAAATGTCTATTCATTTTTAAAGTTGGATGGTTGGTTTTTTTTGGTGTTAGGTTGTATAAGTTCTATATATATATTTTGGATATTAACTCCTTATTGGATATATCATTTGCAGGTATCTTCTCTCAATCAGTAGGTTGCCTTTTTGTTTTGTGGGTGGTTTCTTTTGCTGTGTAGTCCCCAAAATTAACTTTTGTTTTACTCTAGACATACTCATAAATAGGTTGCTAGAGTCAATGTCCAAGAGATTACTGCCTGTCTTATCTTTTAGGAGTTTTATGGTTTCAGGTCTCTCATTTAGGTGTTTAATCCATTTTGAGTTTATTTTTGTGTATGGTATGTATGGTATTTTTATGTATGGTATTAAATCGGTCCATTTTCATTCTTTTGCTTATAACTGTCCTGTTTTCCCAGCATTATTTATGAAGAGACTGTTTCTTACCCATATGAAGGGATTTTGGCAGAAGTAATCAAAGTCTCAAGTCAGTTGACCTTAAGATATGGAGATTATCTGGATGGACCCAATCCAGTGACAAAGGCTCTTTAAGAGAGAGTTTTCTCAGGCTGGTGGCAGAAGAGGAAGTCAGAGATTCAAAGCAGGAGAAGGATTAGGTGTATCCTTGAAGGCTCAGAGATAATACTGGGGGGGCATGTGGTGGAGAATATGAGTGTCTTCTAGAAGCTGAGAGTGGCCCTAGGCTGACTGCCAGTAAGGAAACAGGAACCTCAGTCCTACAACTGCAAGGAACTGAATGTGGCCAACAACCTGAATGAGCTCAGAAGAAAAATCTTTCCAGAGCCGACAGATGGGAGCAAGCCTGGCTGACACCTTGATTTTGGTCTCATGAGACCATTTATTAAGATAGTCATTAATCTCATCAGAAAAGCTGTCAAGCTCACAGTATCAGATACAGGTTTTCCAGAACTCTAACTACATGAAAGTTCAAATTTTATCATTTGCCACAAATACTGACATTTGTTTTCCTTGAAGTGACAGGCTTACTTCATTTTTGAGAAAATATCTGCCAGATAACATAGTTTGAGGTAACTGCAGTTTGTCTCCTGTTCTTTCAGATAAAAATTGTGTTCAATTAAAAATGGGGCTAGTTCGTCTTGTATCTTAATCACTAAAGTGATTTCTTCAAGATAATCTTGTATATTGAAGTCTAAAGATTGAATAAAAATAATTTTTATTCTTTAAGAATTTCGAATGAAAGTAGGTTTTGGTTTTTGAAACTGTGAGTGCTTGGTGAAGAAAACAATGACTTACTACTAGTTGTTTACACTGCCTTTGTTTGTGGCTGTACCACCATGTACCGTGTACCATCATGGTAACACAGTGAAGAGGTAATAAGTTATTATTAAAATTGTTTTATTTTGGCAGACCCCTGAAAGGTTCTTGGGTATCCTTGGCTGTACTTTTAGAACTGCTGTCCTATGATGTTACCAGCATTTGCATTGTCAGTTTTTCTGTTTTAACCATCTAATGGGTGTATCTCATTGTGGTTTTTCTTGTCATTTTCTGATGGCTAATAAGAATTGAGCACCTTTTTATATGCTTTTATATCCATTAGGATATCTTCTTTGTAATGGGCCTACATAAGTGCCTCTTGATGGAAGTAGACAGTTTTGGACCCACTACACATCATATATTTACTGGACATCTGTAAGTCAAATTAGGAAAAAATGTCATCTACTACATAGCAATTTCCTTTGTTTTGGAAACTTTTTTTTTTTTTTTTAGATTTTATTTATTTGACAGAGAGTGAACACAAGCAGGGAGAGTGGCAGGCAGAGGGAGAGGGAGAAGCAGACTCCCCACTGAGCACAGAGCCCGATGCGGATGCTCAGCTGGTTGAACCACACTGGCGTCCCTGTTTTTGAAACTTTTTAATGAAGTATAACATCAGTTCAGTGAGGTGCTCTATACTTTCATTACCTTTTTGGTTTTTTTAAATTTACCAATTTTTTTACTATTTCATTTATCTTTATTATTTCTTTATTTCTACTTGCTTTGAATTTATTTCGCTTGTACTTGCCCTAGCTTATGAGTTGACATTTAGATAATTGATTTTAAGTCATTTTCTTTTCTAATTTAAACATTTAAAGTTCTAAATTCCCCTCTAAATACTACTTTGACTACATCCTACAGATTTTGATGTAGTGTATTTTAATATCATTTTTTATGAAATATTTTCTAATTTCTTTTAATTTTTTTTCTTTTACTCATTTGCTATATTTATATGTTGCTTAATTGCTAAATGTTTTGGGTCTTCTCTAGGTTTTTTTTTTTTTTTTTTACTGATCGTCAATTAAAGCAAGTTGATCTTATAATGTTATTCAAAATCCCATATCCTTAATGTTTTTTGTCCAGGATTTTCTAGAGAGGAAGAGAGTTGTTAATTTTCTAGTTATTATATGGTTGTCCATTTTCCCATTTATTTCCATTGGTATTTATTTCATGTATTTTGAAGTTACGTTATTTGGAACATATACATCCATGATTGTTATATTTTCCTGATGAATTGACTTTTTTATTATTTGCAAATGTCCCATTTTACCTTTGGTAATACTTTTTTCTTAGTAATAATAGTCATGCCAGTTTTCCTCTGTCTGGCTGTATTGTTCATCTTTTTCTATGCTTTTACTCTCAACCTATCTTTATGTTGGTTTGCAGCCGTCTTGGGTTTATAAAGAAGTTTATAAAGAAGCCTTAACTGGGTTTAGTCACATCCACCTGGCAGGTATTCTCAACACATCATTATCTCAAGGCTGTGTCCTTGGAGTTACTTCAGGGAGTGGGAAAGGCAAGCAGAATGCCATCGCAAGGACAGGGGAGCGGTGAGGAGCATCTCACAATCCAGCTCACGGGTCAGTGGTCATGTCTTTTTGATGACGTCTTCCAACACTTCGTCTTTATTTTTAAGGTGTATTGCTTGTCAACAACACTTAGTTGGGTCTTTCTTTTTTATCCAGTCAAACAGCCTCTGCATTTTAATTAGAGTGTTTGGTCTATTTATATTTAAACTACCTGCTAATTCCAATAACTGGGTCATTGCATGACTTTGTCTGTTGACCGCTTTTTCTCTTCACCATGACTTAGTCATTTTTTTTTTTTGTTATATACTTATCATTATGTATGAAGCATCATAGAGATGCCTGTCTTCTGTTATCTTTTCTGGAATATTAATTTTGCTTCTAGTAGACATTTAAATGACTGGCTGATGACACTGAATATTGAGAACCTTGGTTTGACACTACACTAGCACGGCCTGGTTTGGCTAGTCCAAGGGCTTCTTTAATCCTGGGACACTGTCTTTATTCTTCAGCTCTGCAGTGTAAAGCCAGTAGTTAACTTGGCTTGGCTCAAATTAAAAATTCTGTTTTTCCTGTGGTGGGCAGCAGCCGAGGTAATCTTACTCAGCCTCTTTCAGCCTTCTAGTTTTTCTTGCACATGTGAGTTAAAGAGTCAGCCAAGAACTTGAATTGAGTTTATTTTAGAGTATAGGTTTCCTCCTTAGCCCTCTTTTTTTCTCGAATGTCCACCTTCCAATTTACACTCACTGTGGTGACCCCCAAACTCTGTCATTTAATACCTCTAGCAAATAAGACTGTGGCTTTTGTTTGAACTCTAGGCACTCCTGTATCATGGGAATTGGGGTGTGCTCTCAGGGGAAAAGGTCATCTTTGTGGCTGTCACCTCTGAGTGTTGTTTTTTAAATGGTTGAATCCCTGCTAGTTTTGCTGACTTTCAGTTACTATTGTAGGATGGTTCGTTTGGGAAGCAAACTATGGGACAGAGATTAATGTGCAGGAAGTTTATTAGGATATTATTGATATTGACACCTGTGGAAGGGAAGGAAGTAATGGGTGGAGGGAGAAGTTGGGCTGTGATGCAATCTGTAAAAAGACTTGAGCTGACCTAGTAGGGGCTTCTGAAATGGGATAATCCTTCAGTGTTGTCTCTAGTTGGAGAGATGGGGCCAATCCCGTTCATCCCTTCATTAGATGTACTTCTGTAATCCCTCTCCAGTTTTTTCAAGTACTTTTCTTGTATTTTATCCACAGGTGATAGTTCTTAACCTGTTGGGGGGCTACACAACTTGGAGAAATACCGTCTGCTCCATCACTGTCAGAACCAAGACTTTTCTAAGTTTTTAATAAATAACTATAAAGATATAATATATATATGTAATATATATATATTTGGTTTGCTGGTAGTATATCACACTCACTTGACCATGTGAAGACATGTCAGGAATTTGGCATTTACTTTGAACTACTTGCTCGTTAGTGTATTTAACAAAAAAGTGCTTCTCTACTAAGGTTTCATCAGTAATCAGAAGCCATAATTGTTAGCTACTTCTTTAATAGCTGTCAAAAATAGGGAAGGATTTCCTAGTATAAAAGAACATCAACACATGAGAGTAAATATTTGCATAAGAACCATAAAGCATTTATATGCTATATAAGTGTGAAAAATTGTTTCGTAGTTTTGAATACTGTATTAAATTGTATGCTCTTATTTAAATACATTTTTACAGTTTGCAAATTAGCTAATCATTGAATTGATTTTATATGTAATATTTGATAGTTTCTATTGAAATCATTTAGTTCAAAGATGTTTTAATACTATTTTTCAGAAAGTTTTACTCAGGCACACACTTGTGAAATATTGAAGAAATATTGTTTTAAAAGTATATTCTGGTTTAATTTGATGTCACAAATTTAGCTTGGGGAGGACCGAAATGCCTAAATTCAACAATTGTTTGCTTTCCTGCCATAGCCCAACAAAAATGCTTTTCCCTAAGATGTTTTGTTAAAACATAAATTTGTGTAGTAAATAAAGTAAATTACTTAAGAAAAGGAAATAGAACAACCAGTAAATGCATTATGGAATACAGTTGCATTATTCATTGTATGTTTTACTTTGCATTCTAATTGTAAACCCAAATGAGAAAGATGAGGGAGAGTGAGGAGGAAAACTCTCTGACATATATCTATCCAGATCCAAAAGCATTATTTTTTTTCAGTAACATTTGAAGCATGTCTTCAAAGATACAGATTGGGAAAAATATTAAGTACTTTCTTTTTATGTATATTTTATACAGTAACCAGTAATGTTAAACCTTAGTTTAGGTTTGTGTTCTCAGCCTTTGTATTGCAGTAACGATTTCTTTTACAAGAGTGCCACCTGATGTTCCAGTTCCTTAGTAGCAGCTGGCTGCATATTTCATTTAGCAGCTTAACAATATTTGTGTCCTGTTGCTTCTTATCTTGTCACATTAATGTTATATATAACATGTCTCTTAATATGCTGACTGTAGTCTAGATAATAAATATCATAAAAATTAAAATCCATGGCTTAATTTTTAGAAATTGACTTATTTTATATCTTAAGGGATTCAGATACATGTTTTTTTTTTTTTTTTTGGCCCCAAACCTTGCTGATAGCCTTTCCCTGACACTATGTTTTATGTCCCTGCTATATCTCTGCAGACCATGAACTCTTGATTGGCAGTTAATGCACGTGTCATTGGGGTTGCTTTGTGGTGGTGGCGGTGGAGGTGGTAGAGACAGATTTTATCATAACACAGTATAAAAACAGTATTAATTAGCTCTTTGGTAATTCAGAATGTTTGATAATTGTGCCAGTAGTATAAGGATTAATTAGGAACAAAGTGTTCTTAAAAGATTTGTGAATCAAATTACGATAAACATGATTTCAGAAAAATTGTTTAAAGTAAGAGTGATCCCCCCCTGCCAGATACCCATTTATATGACCCATTTATGTGACTGATGCCTTAATTAATACACATCTCTTCACTTATACTGATTTCTCTAAGGCCTTCTATCAGGACGTACTTTCTCTGAGAAGTTAGTAAGTTAATGAAGACTGCTTTTGCAGTAATGTCCAATTTGAGCCAAAAGAACATTATAATGAAAGCTTATATTTGGGCTGCCTGGGTGACCCAGTTAAGTATCTGACTCTTGGTTTCAGCTCAGGGCATAATCTAGGAGTCTTGGAGTTGAGCCCTGCATTAACTTGGAGTCCGCTTGAGGTTCTCTCCCTCTCCTTCTGGCCCTCTCCCCACTTGTGTGCACATGTGTGTGCACTTTCCCTCTCTCCACCAAAGAGATAAAATCTTACAAAGTAAATGCTTGTATTTGATAAAAGTAAGAAATTAAGACAGTTGTATTTTGTAAAAAAATACTTTAGATTTCAGATTTTCATAAATCTGAAAACTGGTTCAGGCAGTGCAGCATTATATAAAGAACACATGGCTTGAGTTTGGACTCTGTTTCCTGTTCTTGTCTTAGGGTTCGTAATGTAATAATTTAACAACTTTATTTTTGTGTGGCTTAGGCATAGCCAGATATACCTTCATGGGTGGTTGTGACTTTTAAATAAAATTACACGTATTACTTAATGGTTTATGGCCAACAGTAACGTAAGGTTTATCAAATTGTTGGTCCTTTTAGAGGATAACTTTTGGTTTTGTTAGTTTTTCTCTGTTGTTTTCCTGCTCTCTATATCATTCCCCACCCCCCCCACCCCCGCTTTGGTATATTGACTTTCTGTCTACTTGGTTTGGATTTGGTTTGTTTTTTTTCACTACTTTTTTAAGGTAGATGGTTAGGTTATTGATTTGGGATTTTTCCACTTTTTGAAATACAGGCATAGATGGCTGTACATTTCCTTTGATCACTGTTTTCTCTGCATCCCCTTGGTTCTGGTTATTGTATTTTCCTTCTCACTTATCCCCATGTATTTTTTAATTTCCCATGTGAATTCTTCTTTAACCTACTAGTCATTTAGGTTGTGTTAATTTTCACTTATGTGTGTTTCTCACATTTCTTTCTGTTAACTTATTTCTAGTTTCATTCCATTGGGTTTAATTAATCAAGACATTTAATGGCCTAACATATGGTTTATCCTGGAGAATGTTCATGTGCACTCGAGGAGAATGTGTATTCCAGTGGTGTTGGTGAATTATCATAGAGATAGGTGTCTGTTAGGTCAGGTCGTTTACGTTGTTCAGGCCTTCTGTTCCTTCTTCGTCTTCTAAGTGTTTTATCACTGCGTCGTTGAAATTGCGGCACTCCCTGTTTCTTGTCTCAGTTCTGTCAGGTTTCGCTTCTTGAATTTTGCATGCATGTATGTTTATGATTATTTCATCTTGGTGACAGATGGACCCTTTTATCATTATAAAATGTTCTTCGTCTCTAGTAACCATTTTTTTTTCTTAAAATCTTAATTTGTTACTATAGCTGCTCCAGCTCTGTTTTTGTAGTTTCACGAAATACTCTTTTCCATCCTTTCACTTTATATTTGAAGTGTGTATCTTGTAGAAAGCATATAGTTGGATCCTGTTTTTTGAGAAACCATTCTGCCAATGGAATGTTTAATTGAAGTTTTTAATCTAGGTACATTTGACATATTTACTAAGATTTTACATCTGCCATTTTGCTACTTATTTTCTGTGTCTAATGTCTTTTCCTTTCTTTCTCTGTTATGGCATTCTTTTCTGTTAGCTATTTTCTAGTATACCATTTAAATTTACTTGTTTTTTTACTTTACAGTATTAAATTTTTTTTTTTTATCTGTTTAAGAAATCTCTACACCCAAGGTGGGGCTCAAACTCAAGACTGAAATATCAAAAGTCACGTGCTCTTCTGACTGAGCCAGCTGGGTGCCCTTATTTTACAGTATTTTTTTGAGTTATTTTGTTAGTGGTTGCCTTGGGGATTATAATTAACAATATTTTAATATATAACAATCTAGTTTGAGTTAATACCAACTTAATTTCAATAAGCAAAAACTTTGCTTCTGCATAGCTTCTTTTTCTCCTCTTCCTTTGTGCTGTGATTTCATTCAAATTACTCTTTATACATTGTGTACCTATCAGCACACTTACAATTATTACAGATAGAAGAAAAAAATTACATCATTATTTTTAAATATTGAATACTAGTTGAACTGGTAATGGTTTGGAAAATTAAATTAAATTAAATATATTATGAAAATTAGTTTTACCCATTTTGAATTATTTCTGTAGGACAAGACACCATTGCAGTAGACCTTTGCTAATCAAGGGAATACACCAGTATTCCATTGGTTTTCATTAGAAATACAGAATCTCCCTACTCCAGCCCTATTGAATCAGAATCTGCATTTTAATATTTATTTATTTTCCAGAATCTACATTTTAACAAAATCCCTAGGTGATTTGTTTGCATAGTAAATTTTGCAAAGAGGAAGCATTACACTACTAGATTGTTAAAGGATGAATAGATTCACAGATGAGTGCAGGCAGCCTCCTAGCTTCTGGGGCTCATCTTGGGGCTGGGGTTTGTTCCCCTCATCTCTGCTGCTAATGAGTTTTATCTTAAGAACAAACACACAGACAATAATGATAATCACGAAACTTATTTATTTTAGTTTTAGTAGGGTTTTAGGAAGGAACAAAGTTAAAATGTATGTCTTTAAATTTGCTCTTATTCACTAATACGTGGACGTTTATGATATAATATTGACATTAAAAATCATGTTCTCAATTAAAAATATATATGATGATTTTCTCTTAAACATTTTTTGAAACTGTTCTCAGCCAGAAGTGTCTGACTCCTTAAAATAATAAAGGTTTTACATAGGACTTTTTTTGGGGTACACAGTGTAACGTAAAAATTTTATTTGTATGAGCTTGGGAAAAGTATGTGTTTGAAACATCAGTGTCTTCAGTTCTTTTGTGTTATCCCTTTCCCCCCAAGTTAGAATGTATGTTGTAATTTGAATCAGTGGTTTTTAAACGTGACCTTGCAACGGAATCATGTGAGAGACTCTTAATAAATACTGGTGCTTTCACCCTATCCTTAGAGAATCTCGTTTAGTTGGTGGGTCTCAGGCACTGAGAGCTTCTAGATAATTCTAATATGTGGTTAGGTTTGAGAGCTGTTATACTATTTGGTTCGGTTTTATGTGTTAAATAGTTGTAGGCCTGAATAAATATGACTTGGGACTGATATATTACTGTACAAATTCTCTACAGAAATAATGATCAGACTTTAATCTGTCAAGGAATCACCTAGAAGTTAACAATGCATATTTTTGAGTCTTATTCCATTGGCTAGTTGTAGGATTGATCCTAGAAACCAGCATTTTTCGAGGCCTTGCAGAGGATTGTGATGCAGGTCGTTCATGATCCATTGCATTAAGACAAACTGGATTCTGGTCAGAGGATATAAGTTTAATGGGGAATTTGCCTCTCATGTTGTGAAAACTTGACTCTGGCAAGTTAAAATACATATTCTCTAAATATATATTCTCCTCTCCTCTAACCTTTCCAGTATTGGACAGTTTTTTGGTCTAGGTTGACCCTTGAACATCGTTGGGGGGCTAGGGGCATCAATCATGTGCAGTCAAAAATCCCACACAACTTTTGATTCCTCAGAACCTTAACTACTATTAGCCTACTGTTGACCAGAGGCCTTACCAATAGCATACGTAGTCAAAACACATGTTTTGTATGTTATATTTTATATACAGTGTTTTTATAATAAAGTAAGCTAGAAAATCTTATTAGGAAAATCATAAGGAAGAAAAAATATGTTTACTGTATTACACTGCATTTATTGAAAAAAAAAATCCACATGTAAGTGGACCCATGCAATTCAAACCTGTGTTGTTCAAGGGTCAGCTATATATTGATTACTTAAAAATGTGCAGTTATTAGAGACATTTGATAACATTTGTGCTATTTGCATTAAAAACAAAATACTTGGGTATGAAAGTCGTTGGGAGGAGTTAATTATTAAACACAGTTCACATTTTCATTTTAATGGAATAACTACAGGAGGCTTGTTTGGACCTGGGAATAACTTCGCTGAAGCTTTTCTCTCCTACCTCCTCCTGTCTTTCTGTGTTGCTTCTGAAAGGGACCCTCCAGAATTCTACCCTAACACCAGTTTAACCACTTATTGGGCATAAGATACTCTGCTCTTAAGCAAAAAGTACTAAGAGTAACATTTGGGCTTTCTTATTTGGGAAGCTGTGTATATTTTTCAGTTAGTAACCCCCTGATAAAAGTGGCATTTTCTGTTTTTCTCTAGAAGAGAAAGATAACCTTTTGTTTTCTTCATCTTGTTGCACCAAGGCTAAACATAACTTTTTTCCTTTCCCTCTTAATTAATCCCTCTTAAGAGCTTATTCATATATCTTAATTGATAGTCTCACTCACAGTTCTCTTATAGTCCTAAACCCATACCTTTCTCCTGACCTAAAATTCATCTTCAGGGTCTACTGGGTGTCTCAGTCAGTTAAGTGTCTGCCTTCAACTCCGGTCATGATCCCAGCATCCTGGAATTGATCCCCACATTGGGCTCCCTGCTCAGCGGGAACCCTGCTTCTCCCTCTGCCTGCTGCTCCCCCTACTTGTGCTCTCTCTCTCTTTGTCAAATAAATAAATACAATCTTAAAAAAAAATCAGCATTTTTATATTTTTTCTTTGTTTTGTCCACTTCGTGCTCTCCTGAACACTCCAGATGGTGAATAAATGTGCTAAAGGAGTTTAGGCTACATTATCCAGTTAATGGTATTCTAGTTTTTAAAAAGGTAATTTATTCAGAGTATGTTCCAGTTAAAGGAAAAGATATTTGCCACCAAATCATCTGCTCTGCCTGATCTAGTTTTCTTAAGCAATCTGTGAAAGAGCTGTAGCTCCAAAAACCTCATCTGTCCAGAGTTTAATTCCATTTCCCTGTTTATCCATGTGCTTTAGGATGAAGAGATGTGTTTGGAAATGAGATTGCCAGGATTTGTTTTTTTATGACAAAGTGGTTATGTATCAGTGTGTTTGCAGCAGACTAAATTATGTGGGATTCAGAATGAGCATTGTGTATGTGTGGATGGGTAGTTAAGGTGAATATTAATAACCTCTGGATCTTAAGTATTTTTATTTGGAAATAGGAGCATATCTGTATCTTCCTTTTCCCCCGTGGAAGACCTAATACTAGTAGTTATGTGGCAGAAAAATAAAGTTCTGGTCTGACCTGAGAAAGTTTGAGATAAGTCTTAGTAATTTACAAATAATATGTTAATGTTATAGAACATATCTATCCAAAGATTAGAAAGGTTTGAAAATTACTTGGAGATACTATTACATTTCTGGACCAGAAGAATAGAGGTTTGGGCTGGTGAGTCTGAGAAATTGCCTAAGAACATGATCTCTGCTGTTATGTGAGACTTTAATTCTCTACTCTTTTGTGCTTCCTAAGTAGAGCTCAGATTATATAACAGACCTCAGAAACATGTAGCTGGAAAATAGGTTTAAACTTTCTTATTTACGATTTGGAGGATGGGAATACTAGAAAAGTTTCTGAAAGAGTGCCCCCCCCGCCACTAAACAATAAAATGGTAAGACTAGAAGGAAAAGATAGGCTTTTTTTTGTAAATCTTTAGCCTTTTTATACTTAATAATTAATAACTACCCAAACACTGTGCATAAAGTATGATGAAACAATTTTTTATATGTAGTCTTTTATACATACACTTGAGATTTATATTTATTTCTGGTAGGAAAGGTACAGCTTTCAAAATAAATCATTTTTATTTGAAATGCCCCAGATAAAAGGTGAAAAGAATTTTTAAAATCTAGTTATAAAATTCTCAGGAGCATAATCTGAGTTTGAAATTTAATAGGTGTGTGTTTGTAGATTCAGTACCTCTTACCAGTGTGACCAAGACACTGGTTGATACAGGGTATAAAGAGCGGTCTTCTTTGCCCCTCTCTGTTCTGAAGAGCCACATTAGTGCTCCCCGGGGGTTGGCTGTGGCTTTCGCTGGGTCTGCAATAAAAGTCAACTCTCCCTTTTTATTTTTATTTTTAATTTTTTAAAATGCTTTTATTTATTTGAGAGCATATGTGCACAAGCAGGGGAAGGAGTAGGGGGGTTGGGAAGGGAAAGGGAGAGAGAATCTGAAGCAGACTCTGCCCTGAGAAGCCTCACATGGGGCTCAGTCTTGGAACCTTGAGATCAGAACCTGAGCCAAAACCAAGAGTTGGTTTGCTTAACTGACTGAGCCACCCAGGTGCCCCAACCTCTCCCTTTTTATTTTTTTTTTTTTAAAGATTTTATTTATTTATGAGAGAGAGAGAGCGAGCACAGGCAGACAGAATGGCAGGCAGAGGCAGAGGGAGAAGCAGGCTCCCTGCAGAGCAAGGAGCCCGATGTGGGACTCGATCCCAGGACGCTGGGATCATGACCTGAGCCGAAGGCAGCTGCTTAACCAACTGAGCCACCCAGGCGTCCCAACCTCTCCCTTTTTAATTAAGACTCATTCTCCATGCTACAGATGTTGATTCCACGAGCACTTCCCAGTGAACAAACATGCTAGGTGCCGGACATGTCAGAATAGACGTGTGTGTAGTGGGATGGAGGATAGAGTACATTAAAGATACAGGGAACGGCTTTTGTAAAAGAACTTGAAATAGCATGATAAGTAATGGTGGAAAACTATAAATAGTTGCTGCCCCTACTTGTGCTCTCTCTCTCTTTGTCAAATAAATAAATACAATCTTAAAAAAAAATCAGCGTTTTTATATTTTTTCTTTGTTTTGTCCACTTCGTGCTCTCCTGGACACTCCAGATGGTGAATAAATGCTAGTTGCTAGTTGCATTTATGCTAGTTGCTACGGCTAATTGACAGATATGATGCTGGGCAGCTATATAAAGGCCAGGTCATATATACTACATAAAGAAGTTTGCACTTCATTCTGTGGCGGTGGGACACCATGGATAAGTGTGTCTATATGTTCAGTACCAGATTTATAACAAGTAGATATTATTTAACAATATTTAATTCTTCACAGTGTGTTTAATGTGACGTTATAAATTTGAAATGACGTAAAGTTAAGACTTCATAAATGTCACCTGACTTTAAAAGTAGATGTAAGGTTAGTCTTGATATTTTACTTAAGACTTTAAACAATAATTTATAAACACTGTGTAGGAGTGCCAAGCCCATTGTGTATATGTCATATTAAATTCTCCCAGTGTCTTTTTCAAGAAACCCTCAAGAAATCCCCTAAAATAGAAATAATTAACCAGTATGCTCTGATCACACTGCAAAGTAGAAGTTAATAACTAAAAACATGTAAAAACAACAAAAAAGTATCATCTGTAAATTACAACTCTAAATAATTTTTGGATCAAAGAGGAATTAAAAAAAATAGAAGAGGACAATGAAAACAAAATATATTAGAACCAGTGGGGTGTAGCTAAGACTGCATATATAGGAGGATTATTTATCTTAAATATCCATATTAATGAACAGGAAAGAATTAGAGTAAATGAATTGCCCTCTAACTCAAGGAGAGAAAAAAAAAAACACATATATCCAAAGGGAGCAAACGAAGGACTTAATATAAGGTGTATAATGGCCTCTCAGATGTGTCCTATGAATGTGTTACATGGTGTATTAGTTTACTCTGGCTACTGCAACAAATTACCACAAACTTGGTAGTGTAACAGAAATTTATTCTCATGGTTTTAGATGCAGGATGTCAGAAAGCAAGGTGTTGGCAGAAGCCCCGGTCCCTCCAGAGGCTCTGGGGGTGGACGTTCCTCACTTTCTCTTGCTTCTAGTGGCTGCCAGCATCCTACACTTATGGCAGGTTCACTCCAGTCTCTGTCTTCAGGTCACTTTTTCCTCTTCTGTGTGTCTCATCTTTCTTTGTCTCTTAAAAGGATACTTGTGATGGCATGTAGAGACCACCTAGACAATGGAGGTTATTTCTTATTTTAAGATCCTTAAACATAATCTGCAAAGATCCTTGTTTCAAGTAAAATAACTCACAAATTCTAGGGACTAGGACATGGATATGTCTTTGGGACCCATAACAGATTACTACCTGCAGCAAAAAGGACTTTGCAAATGTGTTTAAGTTAAGAATCTTAACATGGGGGGATTATTTTGGATATCTGGGTGGGCCCAAGGTATTCTCAGGGGTTCTTACAAGAAAGAAGCAAGAGAATCAGAGTGACTAGTAGATGTGATGATGGAAGTAGGTTAGAGTGATATGTGGGAAGGCTGTGAGCTGAGGAATTCAACTGGCCTCTAGGAGCTTATGTAAGAAGAAAGAGATTTCCCCCATCTTCTCAAGGGACCAGGCCTGTGAACATCTTGACTTTAGGTCAATGATCTGTTAAGTTTCATTTGGAACAGAGCATGGGCACATAAAGAATTTTTTTTTTTTTTTTTTTTTTTTTTTTTTTTTTGAGAGAGGGGAGAGGGCAGACAGGAAGAAAGAGAATCTTGAGGCTGTACACCGATCACAAAGCTGGACATGGACCCTATCCCACAACTCCGAGATCAGGTCCTAAACCAAAATCAAGACTGAACTACCTAGGCGCCCCAACATATAAAAAATTTAAAGAACTGTAAGATTTGTTCAGCTCTGATGAAAGAAATACGAGAAACTGAATTAACTGGATAATATTTCTAGGAAGGTTGTAATTATACCTAGAAGACTGACTCTAGAAGAGTGAGAAAATGGAAACAGAGCAATTATAGAAGAAATAGAAAAACTTGTTAAAGAACAACAAAGCCCTCCTTGCCATCCCAATCCATGAGACTGGATGATATATTGAAGAGGAAGTCTACCATGCCTTTATGAAAGGCGTAATACCAGTGCATTTAAATAGAATGGTGCAGAGAGTGGCAAAAGAAGGATCAGTTTCAAAAATTTTAAAAGATGCTAGCAAAACTTGGCAGAGATTGCACAAAGGATTGATTAGTCTCACAAATAGATATCAGTGTAAAAATCCTTTATTATTTTTATTTTTTTGGTTTTTTTTTTACTGCCCCCTAAAAATCCTTTAAATATTAGTAGAATCCAAAGTTCATTAAAGAATAATGTACCACGATCAAGATGTGGTTATTTTCTTCCCCTCCTTGAAAGCAAAGATAATTCCTTTTATAAATCACCATATAAATAAAGCAAATGAAAAAATTGCATTTTGAAAAATCATTTGTTAAAATTCAACATCCATTCTTGATAGAGGAAATAAGTGGCTGTTTGCTTTAACCTGATAAAGTGTGTGTGTGTGTGTGTGTGTATGTGGTGTGTTTCCAAAAGCCTGCACCATGATTACTGAGCAAACACTGGACACGTCATCATTAACCAGAATAAAATAATGATAATAACCGGGAAGAAGGACTTCAGACGGGAAAGTGTTGCCTGTGTTGAGTCTTAAAAGATAAGTCCTTATTTACCAAGCTAATAGGTGAAAGGCTGTTCAAAAGAGAGGGGCTAAGTATTACAAAGACATAACAATGTAAAAAAAGAAAGAGGAACTATTATCTAAATGATTGGATTTAAGCAAAGTTACAATTGGGCATATAAACTCTGAAAATATATTCCCTGAAAACCTTTGTTTACTTCAGTATCCATGAGCTGCAGTTAATCCATGGGTTAGTTTTGAAGTCAGTGAACAAGGTGAAAGTAACGCTTAGTTAAAAGTATCCCTGAAGGGACGCCTGGGTGGCTCAGTGGGTTAAGCTGCTGCCTTCGGCTCAGGTTATGATCCCAGGGTCCCGGGATTGAGTCCTGCATTGGGCTCTTTGCTTGACAGGGAGCCTTTTTTCTCTCTGCCTCTGCCTGCTTGTGTCCTCTCACTCTCTCTCTCTCTGACAAATAAATAAATAAAATCTTAAAAAAAGTATCCCTGAAAACCTTTTAAATTTTCTATGAAGAACAGAATAAAGGCATACTATCTTCATAAATCATCAGAGCTTTTTTCCAGCAATGAAATAGATTTGTTATTTTTTCATTTGAGTACCAGGTGACGTACATTGAGTTAGATTTTTTTGGAAGCTCTGTTTTACTAAAAATGCATGTCTTTAAACCATTTGAAATCCTACCCAGTGCTGAATAGGTATTGTTGAGTTTGCATGAATTAATTGCATATTAGACTGTGCTACTTACTCTTTAGCTGTTGTACAGAGAGATTGTAGTAGATACTTGTTTTCCTTTCTCAAGTTTTTGTTTTTAAGAATTTAGTATTATGTTTTTACAATAGGATTCTTTTTTGGGGGGGAATCCTTTCCCCAGTCTGAGTTACTTAGGGATCAAGGAGGGTTTCTACCTTCCTGTTGCAAGGATAAGGTCTATGACTCAAGACCTGACCAGATAGCACAGTACAGTCTTTTGAACACAGTTTGAACCGATGTTCAGGAGTAGGTAAATAGTCTTACATGGCCCAATTAAACTGAATCTGTGGTGGCTATGAGAAGAGGAAAGAGTGTAGGACAGTGGCCACCATGTGATGAGAAGGACTGTGGCTTGTGTGCTGTGATGTGGTGGAAGGAGGCTGGTCAGTAATTGGTTGAAAAGTTATATACTGCATGTGGATAGGTGTGGCTTATTCTCCTGTGAGGCGTGTTTTCTAGATTCCTAAACGGGTTGTTGTGCTGGGTACAGTCTTCTACATTCACCTAACCCCAACCCTGGTTGACGAGCTGAGGAAGGCCCTGCTTATTGTGGGAAGTAAAGACTTCCTTCTACTCTTGTCTGTGGCTGCTTTCCTTCTACAAAGGCAGAGTTGTGACAGGGGACATACGGTTCACAAAGCTTAAAGTATTATCTGGTCCTTCATAGAAAAAGTTTGCCAACTCCTGACTTAGTTCTTTTCAGCAGATGAAAATCACGCATGAACAAAAGCAAAATTCATGCTATGTTCAAGTTGTTCGTTAATATATCAATCACTTTGGAATAAACTTGTATTTTCAAAACAAATGTTATAGCAAAACCATATCTGAAACCTAAGATTTTATAATAAATATGAAGATTTATTTATTTTAGAGAGAAGGTGGGTCGGGGGAGGGGCATAAGAAGAGGGAGATGGGGGAAGAGCAGTACACGGGGCCTGATCCCAGGACCCTGAGATCATGGCGTTAGCCGAAGCCAGGAGTCAGATGCTTAACTGACTGAGCCACCCAGACGCCCCTGAAACTTAAGATTATAGCCACCATCTGGACAGCAGGACAAAGTGAACAAGTGAAGACACTTTTCCTGATAACATTTGAACCTGCTGAATCTTTCTGTGGTTGAAGTGAGGCCATCCTTAAGTAATTTCAGTTATATGAGCCAGTAAATTTCTTTCGTTTAGTCCAGTTTGAGTAATGTTTTCTACCATTTGCAATAGAATTCTTAAAAAAAACTTTTTTAGGGTAGTTTTAGATTTACCAAAAGGTTACACACAGTACAGAGTTCCCATGGACCCTACATCCAGTTCCCCTTTTGTTAACATCTTACATTTAATGTTATGTTTGTTACATGTAGTGAACTAATATTGTTATCATGAATTCATAATTGTAATATGTGGTCCATACTTTATTTGAATCTTTAGTTTCTATGTAATTTTTTTTTTTCCTGTTCCAGGATACCAGATTACCGCTAGTCATCATTTTTCCATGGGCTCTTTTTGGTTGTGACAGTTTCTCAGACTTCCCATGGTTTTGGTGACCTTGACGGTTTTGATTAGTACTAGTAGGTTATTTTGTAGAAGTCCCTCAGTTTGAGTTTGTCTGACTTTTTTCTCATGGTTAGACTGGGGTTGTGGGTTTTAGGGACGAGTACTACTGCAGTCTTCTTTTAAAAATTGCTTCTTGAGCAACAGGCATGGACAAGATAAGATAAACAAGAGGTAGGTTGTTTGTATCTTCAAGATTTTTATAATTTTTATTTAAAAAAAGTCATTAGTACACACCTCCCTCCAGCCTCAAATTAGAGTATATGGTGTCCTTCCCCTTCTCTTCCTGTCCTCGTTTACCACCTCAGTTGATCATCCCTGTAGTGTCATGTAATCTTTGATATTTTGGCTGTTATAGGGCACTGTATCTAATTGAAATAGATGTTTTTTTAAATGGCTTATGTAACATTATGAAAATGTTATGCTAGTAAAAATGTTATCTACAGCACAGAAATTTTATTAAAGAAAAGGGAAGCTGTTACATTTTCAGGAGATTTTAGTCTAATATTTATGTTTTAATAGTGCAGCATTCACTTAATGCAGCTGAGATAGGGCGAGTTATTTTCGACATGTCCTGCAAAGTGTTATTTAGTTAGGGTTGTAAGTGTGCTGGGATGACTCTTGGACTCTTGTATCAGTTACTTTTCTCCGTTGTTACAACATCTGCCAACTGCAAGAAATTTCACTATATTATTAGATACTGTCATTTGCCTTTAGCAAGTAGTTCTGACAAATGAAAGATTAAAATTGAGCTGCTGTAGGTAGTAAACTACATCCTTTGTGTCAGATGAAATACCTCCTGGGGTATTTTTCTGGTTCGACTGAAGCAGTGATTTTGTCCATTTTCTGTGAAATATGAATTTTGTTGAGCATAACAGCATGTTAGTGCCTGAGGGGCATTTCTTGATTACTCTGTATCTCAATTTACGTCATTTAAATTTCAAATAGTAGAACTATCAAGTGAGTTAAAACATTTGAGGCTTAGACAAATAAAAATTCATGGTTTCTTTAAGTGTACTATATTTTATTTGAAATGTACTGTTATGAAATATAAACCTTTGATAGGATTTGGAGAATAAGACATTATATATATTTGGGGGGACAACTAGAGAAAGACCAAATAAAAATACTATTTGAGACCCAAATTAATCATGTCTGGTAGTCCAAATAAGGTTTCTTTATAGGTAAAATGGACAGTTTTTTAGCCCTGAAATTAAACCTTTGTTGCCTTTTTTTTTTTTTAAGATTTTATTTATTTATTTGAGACAGTGATGGAGAGCAGGTGAGCATGAGAGTGGGGAGAGGGAGAAGCAGGCTCCCCACTGAGCAGGGAGCCTGATGCTGGCAGGCTCTATCCCAGGACCCTGGGATCATGACCTGTGCTGAAGGCAGATGCTCAACTGACCTAGCCACCCAGGCCCCCCACCCCCTTTTTTTCCTTATAAGTATTTTGGATCATGAATCTATAAGAACATAAACTTAAGTATATAACATGATAGGAACTTTCCTAGAGCATTTTGTACAAGCGTATCTTGCTCTAATTGTCATCTAGAGTGTTTACAGTGGTAGTATGTTGCATATACTACAGTAGCTATAACGTACCAATTGTGGTAGATTCATGCAGCATTTAAATAAGAACTGTTAATGGAGAACTAAGTATAAATTAAGGTAAGTTAAGTGGTATGGTTAGTAACAGTGTAAATGTTATTGGTACAACTTTATTGTGAATAATTTCCCCCAGTAAACCCAAGAATTTCAAAATAATGAAGTCAGAAGGTGGTGACTTTTCTTGCGGGTGGCTGGAGATCTGAGCCAAGAAAATAAAACTTGCTACATGTGTGTATTATAAACCCCATGATTTTGCTTTCCTTCACTACAATGAGGGCCTTATTTGCTAATGAGGCAACCAGTGAGAGGGTGTAGTTGGTGGCTACATTGCTAGCACCATTCATTCAGCCTCTTAGTAATCACAACTGATGTACAGCACTTCATATTTGAATTGATCAGTTTGAATTAATTGTAAGTTATAGGGTTAGCAATGGCTCTTTATACAATTTTAATACTCTTCATTTAGGAATGCTGTTTCTTTTGCTTGGATCACCAATCATTTCAGAAAGAAAACCTATATATCATTTTGGGAGTGTGTAATTTTTTGCTTATTTCTTTCTTATGTAAATACCTGATCATTAAGCAACTGGCCTGTCAAATAAATAGAATCAACTGAAGAATTTCAAATGCATATTCTAGGTTCTGGTCTCTGGAAATCCAGTGGGTCTTGGTGGGTTTGGGAGAATCTGTACTTTTTTTTTAGCTACTCCTGTGATTCTGATGTCTGGTCAAGTTTATGGGTCAGCCATAGTTTGTGTAATTCTCTGATATTGGTTTTAAAACATTTTTATACAGTTTTTGCTATACTGTAATGTATGTGTTTCTGAAAAATCTTGTGCTTTTACAAATCATGTACTAAAAAGGTCTGGTAAAAATAGAGTTGTACAAATCACTTAGAATCTCTACAACTCTGTATCCAGAGCACTAATAAAATCAACAACAATCCTAATAATAACAGTGCAGTTAAAAAGACAATGTCAAATTGCTAAGGAAATATTACATTAAATATAGGATTTTATCTTTGAAAAAAAAGGTGATGGTTACTTGATAGTAACCATGATGGTTGCCATGATGGCAAGGGGTGTCATGAAGCATTGAAACTGCTGAATTACAGAGACAAGGGCAAAGTATGCAAAAATGAGGAAGTAGCTTGCCAAAGCCCTACCAGACACAGTGTGGGACTAAGTTGAGAACAGCATCAAAATGGTGTGAATGGGCATTATGTACAGTACAATGAGCCCCTGAATTTGGGGCTCCATATGGTCGTGAACTTCCTGTTCTACTGGATGTATCTGACTGAAAACATTAATGTGTGGGGAAAAATATTACATATAACCTGAATATGATCTGATCCGTGTTACAGAAATGTGTTCTAGCAGAAGAGATCATACTTAATGATCATTTTGGGAAACCGTGTAGTGGTCATATCTGTAGTCGGTCTCCCAGCTCTACCCTTGTGTCCTGGGGCAAATCACTTATCCTTTTAATGCCTATTTCTCTTCTATTTTAAAAAGTATTTTGAAAGTGTTTTTCAAAATATTGTGGGACCGCAGACAGGAGAATGCTTTGGACTGGGGAATAATTTGAACATTTTTTGGTGGAGGAGATATTTTAGCTGTTCCTTCACAAATAACCTAAGAGATAAATACCACTTACAGATTATGTGATCTTGGGCAAGCCTCAGTTCCCTTATATGGAATATAGGGGATAGTGTTGTTTTCTTGATCATACCACTAGGTTTTTGTGGGTATCAGAATTAAAATGAGATACTTTCTGAAAGTTTACTATACAATTAATTTTAAGGTAGGAAAAGGAAACACTAGTTTCCTTTCTTTCTTTTTTTCTTTTTTTTTTTTTTTAAGATTTTATTTATTTGTTAGGGAGAGAGTGAGTGAGTGCACAAGCAGGGTAATGGCAGGTAGAGGGAGAGGAGGAAGCAGACTCCCCGTTGAACAGGGAGCCCAATGTGGGACTCGATCCTGGAACCCTGGGATCATGACCTGAGCTGAAGGCAGATGCTTAACTGACCGAGCCACCTGGGTGTCCTGGAAACGTGAATTTCTACAGTTTAGTTTACTTTCTGACTTCAGATGAGGTGGTCTTTAAGATTTTGTCTAACTTTGAAAGTAGTTGAATTTCTCACATTTTTATAAGTGTGAATCGTTTCAAGTTCTGTGTGTTCTCTGACACAGATATTTCTTCGGTCCTTTATTTTTTTCAGCATTAAGTAACCATTGTTATAGACATTACACCAAATACTCAGACAAATGTTCTTGATTTCAGAGATTATAACCTAACAGGAATGTCAATCAACCTAAGAATTACCCCCCCCCATGTTGATTCACATCTAGTGTCTGTGCAGTTGAGAATTCGGACACCTTGGTGTTATTTCCAGAATGTTTTGAATAATTTTCTGATGTCCCCAGATAACCTGGTTAATGTTTTATGTCATCTGTGAAATTTTTAAAAAATTTTATTTATTTGAGAAAGAGAGAGAGTGGAGGAGCATGAGCAGAGGGAGTGGCAGAGGGAGAGAAAGAAGCAGACTCCCCTCTGAGCAGGGAGCCTGATTCAGGGCTTGATCCCAGGACCCTGGGATCATGATCTGAATCGGAAGCAGATGCTTGATTGACTGAGTCACCCAGGCACACCTCATCTGTGAATTTATAAGGAGTTACAAGTTTACTTTTTGCCCTCCTCTTTTTTACCTTCGCATTTTGCCCTTAACTGACCGGAGACTCCATTTCATCTAGGTCTTCCTCCCCATCCCTGCTTAAAACTAACTTCTTTTGTGTTGCCAATTTCAATGAAATTAAGTTCTAAATAAAATAATTTTCAACTTAAGGTTTGAATACTGAACAAGCTTGATACTCTCAAAGATAATTCCCTTTTAAATTGTTGTTAAAATAAATCTCTAAATAGGTTATGAGTCAGTTTTATTAACGAATGTGTGCATTTTTTTGAACTGTTTGGGGATAGAAAAAAGGATTGGAAATTTCTGTTTTAGCCACACTTGAAGGAACATCCTTAGTTTTCTCCTTGGAAAACAATGCCGTGACCATATTTTCTTGTTGCCTACTCATTTCCTGTAATATGTTACACCTGTATTTATTATTAAGCTCTTGAATATTAGAACTGCTGTGTAGTTATGGGAAAGTTATAATGAATTAAATTCTCAGTGCTTTTTCTTTTAAAAGTTTAGTTCCTGAAAATCTGTGTTTTTGATGTAAGATTCCCACCCTTCCCTTGGCTTAATTTCTTTTTGTCATTTGCTTTGAAATATGTCAGAATGCTTTAAAAATAGTAAACTGCTGTACTAGTCTAACAGTGCTTTTTTTGGTGTTTTTTTCTGTTTTTTTATTTTATATTTGAAAAATGACAGAGTGGATGGTGATCCTTGCCTGCTTTGATGCTGGCAGGAAAACCAGTGCATGATGAATTGTCTTCCATTTGTTCACTTAAGAACTCCTTGTTAATGTGTGGATATAGTTGATAATTGTAGAATCTTTTCCTATTTTAACTGTTCTTTGGCTTGTAGATTTTGATACACTGGCCAAATAGTAACAGTGTTTTCTCGGATGGATGGAGAGGAGACTGTCTAATTCTTGGCAAACTCTGTTACTTGGTACTGACACACTGGATTTGCAAGCTCATGAAGATGTGAATCGGTGTATGTGAATCCCCTGTATGTGAATCGGTGTTTTCTAAGATATGCAGCCCATTACATAGGTGAATCTTTGACCTCTTGATTCCTACTAATCTTTCGTTTTCAAATGTTTAAGAGTTTGTGAATTAAGTTTAGTGTACTAGGTTTTGGTGTATTTCTCTATTTTAGCTTTATTCATCTAGTTGATAGTTTATTCCAGGATCTCAGTTGTTTCTAATACCTGCCCAGATAGGAGCCCTTATAGTTACTGTCCTTTCCTTTAAGGATATTCCATAGTTCATACAGCTTTTAGGTTGCCCTTCTAAAATGATAGGGACTGAGTCGTGGCAAACATGCTGGGTTGAGTTTTAGTACTAGTCAGAGATTGTCCAGATTTGTGCAGATACTGCCGATGGACTTAGTAGATCATGTAGGGGATATAGTACTGTCTTGGATGCAGTGCAGGATGCAAGAGCCCATGTAGGTTAGAAGTCAGAACAACATTTGAAACCTGTAAATATGCGTTGCCTCATACAGCTGGCCCACTCATACCTTTTTAAGTCATTGCAAGAATATATTCTCTATGGCCCTTTGAGTGCTTTTGTTTTTATATTTATAATATTTTACCCTTTTTTTTGTTCATTTGATTAGTATTTATTTTAGAAGCCTGGTTGTTGAGGCAGAAAGTATCAAACTAAAGCATTCCATATAGCTTTTTTCTTTTTTAAAAGATTTTATTTATTTATTTGAGAAAAAGAGTGAGAGAGAACATGAGAGGGGAGAAGATCAGAGGGAGAAGCAGACTCCCCGCAGAGCTGGGAGCCCGATGCGGGATTCGATCCTGGGACTCCGGGATCATGACCTGAGCTGAAAGCAGTGACTTAACCAGCCGAGCCACCCAGGCGCCCCTCATTCCATATAGCTTTTGAGAATTAATACCGGTGGGGCACCTGGGATGGAGCCCCACATCGAGCTCTCTGCTCAGCAGGGAGCCTGCTTCCCCCTCTCTCTCTTTGCCTGCCTCTCTCTGCCTACTTGTGATCTCTGTCAAATAAATAAATGAAATCTTCAAAAAAAAAAAAAAAAGAATTAATGCCTGTAGAGATGCCTCGGTGGCTGCGGGTTAAGCATCTGGGTTGTGATCTCAGTTCTGGGATTGAGCCCTAAGTCAGGCTCTCTGCTCAGCAGGGAGTCTGCCTCTCCCTTTCCCTCTGCCCCTCTTCCTGCTAGTGCTCACCCATGCATCGACGCTCTCTTTCTCTCTCTCAAATAAATAAATAAAATCTTTAAAAAAAAGAATTATTGCCTGTAAAGGAAATATGAGAGCTTGAGGAACCTGTAGAACCAGACTGAGTGTTAGAGAATATACAGGATTTGGTTTCTTCAACAAATGCATGACAAAAGTAAAGGAGGAGAGGGAACCTAAAATCACAAGGGACTTAAGAGACTTATTAACTGTAATACCACCGTGTGTGGACTTTGTGATTCAAACAAACCAACGGTTAGAAAAAAAGTCCATGAGAAATGGAAAGCCTGGTGCATTGACTACATATTTATGATATTAAGGCATTATTGGCTAATTGCCTTAGGTGAGATAATGATATTTTAGTAATTTAAAAGAGTCCTTATCTCATGAAAATGTTTATTCTCCTACAGAAGTTTAACATTTTTTAGTAGATCCAGAACGTGGATTCATGAAATGTCTTTCTTTTATTATACCTTCTGGGTTTTTTTTGTTTGTTTGTTTGTTTGTTTTTGTTTTTTTAGCACTTATTTACAAATGTTGTGGTACATAGATACTTTATATATCTGGTTTCATCTGATCACTTCAATTGCAGTATAATTGGGCATGGTTATTCTGATCAGATGAGGAAATTGAACTTAAGAGATCTCGAGCAAATTGCCTGAGTTTACATAGGTAATAAGTGGCACAGAGGAATTTGAGTCATCTTAACTTCATTAAATTAAAAGAAAAAATACAACATTATTTCCTAAATGGAAACCATGGATACTCAGAAATAGTACTGTTGTTTTCAAGTTGCTTTGTATATTTAACTTGAATGCTACTTAAAAAGGTGAAACAGTATCTTAATAAATTACAAATTAATACATAACAAGTTAGTTCAGTTCTTAAACATGCTTAATTTACCACAAGGATGTAGTGATATAATTTGAAGATTCTGAATTGACACTTAAGAAATAGCTTTATTATTTTGAAGTACTTTTTCAGAGATTATAAAATATACTTTGCATTTACTACATCTTTTGAAAATACCACATGAAAAGCACCACAGATGATAATATTAATGTCTGGCTTTAGCCAAATAAGAAGAAATAGGCAGATAATCAATTCCAAATTAATGTGTCATTCAAACTTAAATATAAATCTGTGTATCTTTTAAAGAGCTATCTCCATTAACTTTTTACTTCTCTATTTTAGTTTACTCATGAAAAGATTTACATTATTACTATTTTTGTAATTAATAAAATTTACCAGAACTAATTTCTGTAACAATGGGTAATGGGAAAAAAAATACCTGTTTGCTGAAATAAAGCTAAATGAGCAGATAAGAACTTAATTCTCCTTCCTAAGAAAATAAAATTAAAGAATTATTGATACCAGGAGTAGAAGTACACTTATTTGGAGACACATCAGAATAATATGCCTCAGATTCACATTTACTAGTATGGGTTTAGCTTCTGTTATTTGAGGACAGGCTGATTGTGCTTTGAGGAAAATACTTGGAATTTTATAAGTAGTTGGATGTTCCCTAAGACATGAAGGAACTTGCTGTTGTTGGCTCCAACTGTGACTCTTGCCACCTTTGTCAGCTGATAGTAAGGGAGCGAGTGGTATGAGATAGGTTTCAGGCTGCCAAAATTTAGTTGAGTTGCAAATCAACATGCACTAGAGTGAGCTATCCAGGTAAGGATACTAGTAGGTAAAAGCATTTGATTTATTGACATTTTGTCTAGTATATTGTGGGAGAGACTCCACTAAATTATGTTATGCCATACCCTGAACTTTTTAAAAAAAGATTTGATTGATTGATTGATTTATAACACAGCAGGGGGAGGGTCAGAGAGAGAGGGAGTGAGAGAATCCCAAGCAGAATACATACTGATCACGAGTCTTGATGTGGGCTTGATCCCATAACCCCAAGATCACAACCCGAAATCAAGAGTTGGGCCATTAATCGACTGAGCCACCCAGGCACCCTACCCTGAGCTTTTCAGGCATGCAGACTTAGTACAGCTGTTTTTTGTTTTTGTTTTTTTTCTTTTTGCTTAGCCCTAATTTAATTTTTTTCCCCTAGTGATTTTATCCTGGTCTCTCCCAGACCTTCTACTAAGATAGAGTTTACTTGAATCATTTGCTTTCTTCCCTGATTATTACTCATTAAATTTACATTTGACATTTTTCTTTGCAATATCATTAACATTAGGAGGCAGTCTGGTTACAGGAATTACTAGAAGTACTGTATATAAATTTTAGTTTTTGCCAAGACTATAGTTTTCTAAGGTCCTAAACTTATAAAAGTAATGTAAAGTCTTTTTATTCTCTGTACCTCACTGCTTATGACATTATCAGTGAGAATTCTAGCTCAGAAAATAATTTAATTCAGCATTATATTAAAGAATATGGAATCTTTATTGTCTTTATAAAGCCTTTTACCGGATCAGTTGTAGCATAATTAGTTCTTAATTTTTGACACTGTGCTTTTACTTACTACTTTTTTAGCATTGTTTTCATTTAACCATTACTTATAGATGTTGTATTTTAGTGGCCTCAAACTCATTGCTAGAAGAATTATGACATTTCAGAGTTTAACTTTGTTAATAATAGTATAGTTTTATTTTATCTGTAGATTGAAACACTATTTTAAGTAGTGTCTCAGATCAGTGAGGATATCTTGAGATCTCTGGATTGTGATGAAGCAAGTGTTTTTGTTTTGTTTATTTATAGAGTCTACTAATGGAATGCTCATGCTAAGACAACTTGCCTGTTCTGTGTACCCATAGCTTGGTAGTTGTATGAATTGTTCTCTTCAGTCTCTGATGAATTTCATTTGGAAGAATATGTTAATGTAGATACCATATTCTTTTTCCCTTGTGCAAGAGCACCTTGAACTCTTGAGTTTTGGAACAAAGTATTCTTGAGTTAGATTTTATGAACTTTTGAAAGGGAAACAGTGAAACAAGGTGATGTGGTATATGAATTTGACAGTAAGCAGATGCTGTCTTTGCACTTACAGTAAAGGCATTAGGTTTATTAATGAGGTGCAAATTCCATAGATTTTGGTTCTTCTTTGAGGAGGGATTAAATTCACACTGTAGAGGAGGAATTAAATTTATATTAATTCCTATTGCAGATTTACATGATTCTGAGATTCCGATATATGAAGAACTTCTAAGTTTCCTTATTCAGCCCACGTAATTGTTTTTGATTTTCTTCTTTGCTATTTTACTTGTTCCTATTCATCATCATTTTAGATTTGCCTTGGTGTGTGCAAGAAGATTGCCTTATTTATGCATACTGACTTTATTTATTTTTGAACTTAAATTTCCTAAGCTTGGCACTTATATTTTTCTGTTGTTCACTTGTATGTATTTATTCAATAAGCATTTATTATTGATGTCTATGGTATATGAGATGGCAGAAATTAGCATTCAACTATGCAAGAGAAAAACTATGGAATGAATTTTTTAACTTATGAGTTAACTTGTTTAAAACTAAAAAATTAAATTGCTAACACATTTTTATGTTAGAAATTAAAAACATTGTAGATAAATTAAAGAAGAAAGTAAAAATTACTCAGTGTTTTTGTTATATGATCTCCTATGTGTTTTATATGTATGTGTGTATATATATATATATATATATATACTATTTTTTTTATAATAATGGAATCTAATCTATATAGTGTTTCTAATTTTTATTTTTCAGTTACTGATACCAGACAGACTATAGCACTATGGTTAAAAATTGTGTTGAAGAAGTCTGATTTAGTAGACTGAGTTTCAGTATTTTTCTTCAATCAGTATTTACATGGAATGAAGATTCTAGAATGTGTATCAGTTGATGGTAGTTACTGATTCAGTGAAAACATAGCCTGAGATTATATATTTGTTGAAAGCAGTATTCTACCTTATAATAAATATTAACACATTTTAAAACTTGAATACCAGAAAGTATGCTTTTAATCTTTGCTTGATTGACTAAGGATATATAATTTTAAAACAATAGTTGATTTTAGTTAAATTTTGAGTGAGTTTGTGCGTATATTCGGGAAATTTCCACTAAAAAAAATCACTCATTAAGGAGATTGGAAATGTCATGGTGAGCTGTCTTATGATCTAATTTTATATGTATTTTGTAATCCTTATGTTAATGTATTAAGGGGAGTATATGAGCTTTTGGTTCTAATTTTTGATTTTCCATCCACATTTATGAAAGGGATTCAAATAAGTAGAATATTATCTCTTAGTTGAGACTTGTTTCCTTTTATTTATTAGATTACTACTCTCTTTTAAAATAGTGGTAAAAATTACAAAGTGATATAACTGAAGAAAGCCAAATTAAAGCCAAATTAAAGATTAAATATCTTGTTTCTCAATTTTCATATAATTACAACAATAAAAACATTCCATGGTGTCAGTGATGATGAGCATGATGGCTGTCATTTATAGAGGATCTTTACTGTGCAGTATGGTAGTTTCATTATGCATTATTTCTAATCCACACACAAACCGTACAAGGTTATTATTATTCCTCTTTTAGAGATTACCAAACTGAGACTCAATTTAAGCTACTTACCTCAAATCACACTTTCTATAAAACATAGTTGAGATTTGAGCCAATGTCTATCTGATTTCAAAATATTTCCATTTCTATTGAAATTTGTTTTCCAGTTTCATGACACAGCTTTTTGAAATACCAACATATTCTTTATTTTTTATTTTTATTTTTATTTTCATTTTTATTTTTTTAAAAGATTTTGTTTATTTATTTGGCAGAGAGAGATCACAAGTAGTCAGAGAGACAGGCGGAGAGAGAGAGGGGGAAGCTGAGCAGAGAGCCTGATGTGGGGCTCAATCCCAGGACCCTGAGATCATGACCTGGGCTGAAGGCAGAGGCTTAACCCACTGAGCCACCCAGGTGCCTCAAATACAACATATTTTAAAAAAATGCCCTGGTGTATCTCTATCTATTTAGAGTCACAGTTGTGACGCATTCTGTGGCCAAAAAGCTTGGTGCCCAGTTCAGGAGATATTTATTGAGCCTTTGGCTATGTTTTGAACAGAATTGATAAAAAGAATTCTAATTTAAAGTGTGGGAAAAGGAGCACTGAAATGGGGGTATCAGGACCTCGGTTCTCTTGCTGCTCTGCTGCTGCTTTGTTTTGTGATCCCTGTGCTCACCCTTTCTTTGTAGTCCACCCAGATGTGGGGAGGGTGTTGTGTAGAAGTGAACGCAGGTCGTCAGTACACAATAGAATTACGAGATGAGAGCGGGTCAGCCTGGTGAGCTAAATGTAGATCATATTGAAAGCCACATACTTTCCTCACAGAAATAATATTTTACATGGTGGTTAGATTTTAGGCAGATTTTTAAAAAGCATTTTAAATACAGACTTACAAAGTGAATAACCCTGGACAAATCATTATGCTAACTTCAATTTCTTTACCTGTAATATGAGGATTATAATAGCTCCTATGTATGAGAATTACCTAATAAATTATAATTAATTTTGTAGGGCCCACAATGTTTGGCAATTAAGTACTTAATGTATGTTTGCTGTTATTATTACTACTGCTACTAGGAAAATAAGCCACTTTAAAAATATTTCTCTTGAAAAAAATGCATCTAATTCTTAAACTGTTGTGAAAATTCCTTTTCCTCTTGCTGTGGTGGACTTAGGAACTCCCCTATCCCTTGTCTTCCTTACCTCTTGGTCAGTAGATGATGAAGACTCATTTGATTCTAAACTCTCCATGATGGCTCCTGTGGTTTAGGTCAGAGACTTGTGCCCCACAAAAGTTTGTTGGAGAAGTGAAGCCTGGTCAGGTTTTAAGCCAACCGGGGGAAAAAGGAGGTAAAGCAGTTGTGGTCTTCAGGAATATGGAGTCTTCTCGGTTTTTGGTAGCCCCTGTGGTTGACTCCACTGTGTGCCTTAAGACATGCTCCCTGCTGTTCACTGCCTCAGCACTGAAGAAGGGAACAGAACATGTTGATTTTGAAGTTAAAAACTGTTTTTGAACTGATAGAGTCAAAACTGTGAGACCTGTGGAAGGTCTTGGCGCAGTGGTCAGATTGGTGCGATCAAAGGCTGTCACTGCAGCAGGGATGTCTGTGGAGGACGGTTCTGCAGTGGCCCCAGGACTAGAAAAGGCGATTTCCTGAGTGAGCTTATGTTGGTCAGACTTTTTCCTCAGGAGTCTCTGTAAAAGTTCTGCTTACAGTTCACGTTTTCATGTTTGAAAGGAGTTGAGGAAGTGAGGCGATCAAGGACTGTAATGAAGGAGCAAAAAAGTAATTAAAAGGAAAGGTAAATAGGATTCATGAAACACATTAAAGGGGTTAGATTTGTTTAGGAGGAAAAAAAGACCTAAATACTTAAAATAACACTTAAAAATCTGATTCTTTGCTAGGGGGATATAAAAGACTACGTTAAAATTAGTTATTATTTTGCGAGGGTGGTGTGTGCATGGTACAGTGAAAACCTGTCTCCCTTGCAGTCGTCTTCACTCGCTACGTTTTGCCCTTGGAGATGGCAGCTGTCATGGGTACTGTCCTGTGCATATTCTGCACACGTAGTCCTGTGTGTTTCTCCTTCCTCCTCTTTGCAAATGGGAATGGGAGCATTTCATATATCCTATTGTACACCTTTACCTCTTTCTTCTTTGCTTTCATAGTGTGCCTTAGGGTTTGTGTCCTGTCATGACCAGTAGGGCAGCCTTGTGTTTCTCGTTCCCCCATCTGTACAGACTTCCATTCTGTGGAGAGTCCCTAATTCGATTATCCAGTTTTCTGTTAAATGAGCAAGTTAGGTGGTTTTTGCTGTTCTATTTTGCTGTTATAAATCTTACTGCCCTGAGTATTTCTGTTCATTCCTTATTTCCACCTGTGAAAATAAGGTGGTTTCCTAGAAGGGGAATTGCTGGGCGAAAGGATGAGTAGTTGACACGTCAGGGGTTGGTACCAACGTGGCTGTTTCCTGAGGAACAGCTGTGTTGTTGCCTGTGTTACAGATGCTATACGTTTCCCTCATTTCCCAGCAGGTCAAATTTTATGGCTGCCATGGGCGTCTGCAGTTTAAATGATGTGGAAAAATGTTGCATGCTTTTGTTTAATGTGATCGTCCAGGCCCTTAACCTTAGAGTGAATACGTATGTATGTATGTATGTATGTACGTACTTACCTATCTTTAAAAGGTCACAGACAAGCCTGGGGGCTGCTAGGTTGCATTTTGGATACCTGAGCAAGGTGTCTCTGGCTGTTGTTACTGTGGGGAAGGGAAGATGGGTGTAGTATTAGAAGGCATGAAGTCAGGCAGGTCCCTGCTGAATGCTTGTCTTCGCTCTGAATTGTGATCCTCCTCTACTGTGAGGTCTGTCACTGTGCCTCTCATTGTGGTTGGCCCAGGAGACTTTTACATACAGCGTTGGTCTTTCCAGTTTTCTGTTTACCTTTCTGAATTCTAAAATAGCAAAATAAGAAAATCCTGCACTTTGAAAGTGTGTTTTTAACTTAGTAACTGGAGACTTGAGGAGAGAAAAATTGTTATTAAATCAATAATTAGTGAAAAATCACCTTGATTTGGGTTCTGAATTTGATTATGTAGGTCACAGAGCCTGAGGCAGTGGGAGGGGCCTGGGTGTCCCAGGTGTAGAGCAGTCAGAGGCAGTGAGTGTGCTCTGTGTGATTTCCTGTCTTTACCCCAACTGTAATTAAAATAGCCCGTAATAGACTGTGGCCCGGCATGATCACATATCACTTTGTATCAGCCACACGTAAACAGAGCTGAACACCTTGAACGTTGGTGGTGGTCTTTATTCCATGCCTTGAGGTTTACATTTTTTGACTACAAGATGGAGACCGAAAGTGAGAGTAGCATTTCAGGAGATGATAGTGTCTTTTGGTTGGATTCTGAAGTTTTAATCGAGATGACTGGCAGTGAAGAGGGAGAGAGGGAAGACAACTTCAGGTAATTATGGAATTCACAGTTCTCCCTTCTCACCTTTGTTTCTCTGTCCACTCCCTCTACCACGGCACTCCTTTCCGATCTTCTCTGTTTTAAATCTCTTTTCTGGTAAGATTGTCTTTTCTCTGGGGGGGAAGGTTTGGAGCTGAAAAGAACAGGTTTCTAGTTGTACATAGCACTCTTCATTCCACAACATGCCCTGAGCTTATAAAATGCATTTTAAATGACTTGTTAGAACACCAGGAAGAGAAGGTGTTCGACAGGTTTTGTAGTAGCGTTTCAGGAATTTCAAGTACAGACTCATAATGAATGAACTACCTACCACTCCTTCCTGTGTCTGATTTGTACCTAATAGATTTGATCTGAATTTGAATGTAGTATGTTTTCTTCCTTTTTCCTTTTCTTTTTTTTCAATGTTTGTGTGTATATGCCCCCACATGCATGGATGCTTTTGTTGTCTTATTCATGTGTATGAAACATTTTGACTATAAGTACAAATTAATTATTTCATGGCTTTGATCCCTATTCTTGTCTCTGACCTTATATCTCACTCTCCTTCCCCTCTTGGGAATCTTTCTTGGCTTTGAATTTCTACTTGTAACTTCATAACTGCAGTTGTTAGGGAATGCCTCCAGATTAAGCAGATCTCAAAGCGTGGTAGTACTAGTGAAGAAAGAGGTCTTATCCAGCTTGAGGAAACAGTGCCATTGGTTTATTAATTCTATTACAAATTTTAGAAGGCTTTTTTTTTTTCAAACAGGGTTAGCAGATTCATTCTTTTAGAGTTATTAAATCATCTCTTGAAGAAGTTTGTTCTCCATATTATCATTGACACCCACACGAGCAATTAAACATCTATTATATAATTTTACCTGTGAGTACTTGGTAGGTGAACATACCATTATTTACATCAGATCTTATCTTTATGTTTAAAGTTCAAAAAGAGTCTCTCTCAAGTTAATATCTTTATCCACAGATTTGTTTTTTAAAGTCTAGGGTAAGGGTGCCTGGGTTGCTCAGCGGTTGAGCTCCCGTCTCTTGATTTCGGCTTAGGTCATGATCTCAGGGTCCTGGGATTGAGGCTGGCTCAGTGCTCAGTGGGGAGTCTACTTGAGATTCTCTCTCAGTCTTCCTCTGTTTCTCCCCCTGCTTGTGCTCCCTTTACCCTCTCTCTCTAAAATAAGTAAGTAAAATCTAAAAAAAAAAAATAAAAAAATGAAGTCTAGGATAAATGGCAGAAAGGATTAAATATAAGGAAGTCTTGGTAACCCACATTAAATTTGCTACTCCGTGGTTAAAATGAATAAGAATGTTTTAAATTTGTAGAAAAGTTTAGTGCAAAGTATGAAAATGTACTATTAACACATGAAATTCTTTTTTTTTTGTATAAACTTTCTCATTCTTCCCATAATTTATTTGGCCTTTCTTATTTGAGTAAGCTTCTCTCCCAAGATATGCTGATGTTGCATATATTCTTTATACTATGGTTGGCGTCTCACGGACAGTTAGGAAAAATATTTATTTTGTTGGTATTAAACCTGTTTGACTTGGTGTTAAAATTACAAAAGTTATTTTGGGTTATTAGTCAAAGGAAGAAACGATCTAGACTTTGTTGTTGTAATAGATTTGGTCCTGTCATCCTTGATTTACTTGTTAGACAGAAGGGGCCTGTCTGGATTTTCTTCTGACTTAAATTAAAAAAAAAAAAAAATCTGTGCAAGATTGAGCTTTCTTTTCCTCAAGACTCTGTGATAGCATTTTCATCCTAAGAAACTGAACTCTATTGCTTGCACTGTTCTGGGAAACCATGACACACCATAGGGCATTGGTCCTTTTTATAGTGATCTTTCATATCTGAATATCATCATCGCTCTCTCAGACCAAATACATCTTTGAGGTTTGATTTTAAATTATTTGAAAGTGCAAGAAGAGATCTGGGTAAGGCCCATGTCATGTAGTGTTTCTCACCTGTAAGACATGAGGACATGCAACCGCACAGTGCTCTGCCACATTCACAGCAGCGTTCCAGCTAAAATGCCTAACAGAAAAAATGCGTGTGTGGGTGTTGAAGGTGAAGGGTTGGATGGTAGGCGTTGTTGCCGTAACCGAACCAAATAGTGGACTCAGTGTTATGTATGAAAATTATTTTAGTAAAAGCAATTTAGTAATGAAGAAAATATACAGAAAAATCTTAATGTGTTTCTTTTAAAATCTGTGCTAATACACGTTAAATCAAACTGTCATTGTTTATATTCTAGTTAATTTCATTTACACACACACACACACACCCCCTGCTAGGGCAAAAGATTGTGTACTGTTCTTTTTCTCTGAATGGTTTCTAATCTAGGTTTAAAATTGATTCTTAGAAAAATAACATTGTGTCATTTGAGACACCATGACTGATAAAGTCAGACCATACCTGTGGTGTAGGTTTGTGGAGTTTCCAGCTATCATCTGCTTTAGGAGGAAGCACTCACAGAGGGGCATTCATGTTTGTCCAGTAGCTTTTGGAATGGAGTTTATTTTTAGATTTGGTTGGAAGAAAGGTTACTTTTTCTAACATTCTAGTACTGTGGAACATTGCCCAATTTCCTTCATAGCAATAGTTGAAACTTGCCTACCACTGAGTCACAAATCTCTCATTTTCTGATTTCTGATTTGTAGAGTGAAATTACTACCTACTATTATCACTGTTAAAATAGTTCTTTGATTAGAACATTTAGAGATTGTCATAGTCCTTAGAATAGAATAGTCCTTAAGGATCATGAAAAGAGCCCTTCTGTAAGTAAGTAGGAGGAATATGAGACAGAAAAAGAAAAGCAGAAATGTTTTAATTATTTTAAAAGGGCGCCTGGGTGGCTCAGTCAGTTAAGTGGCTGCCTTTGGCTTAGGTCATGATCCCAGGGTCCTGGTTTCAAGTTCCTCATCGGGCTCCCTGCTCCTTGGGGATCCTACTTCTCCCTCTGCCTCTGTCTCATGAATAAATAAATAAAATTTAAAAAAAAATTTTTAAAAATGAAAAATTTAACTTTGGAGTTGTTGTATGCAGTGTATTAAGCCAAATATATGTTATATACAGTATGTCACTTATCAGTCCTATAGAGTAGGTAATATTTTCCCCATTTTCCAGATGAAGAAATTGTCACTTAGAAAGTCACACATAGACCAACAGTGTAAGCATATGGTAGAGCAAAATTTTGAACCCAGGTGTAATTGAATTTGAAAGTGAACGACTTTAGTGAAATATTTAGCTGCTAAATGTTATTCTCTGGTAAGTAATAACATTTAAGAGACTTTTAAGCTGACATCTTAGTTCTGAAATTCCTTCTTATGAAGGGATTTTGAGCAATGGTGATGTGTATATGATAAACACAAAAGTGAACTAATGCATACAGTAAATGTGACCTTTCAGAGATTCGACCTCTAGGACACCTAGCAATTATTACTAACTCACGGTCATGAAAGGTTCTGGTTCTTTGGCATTTAAGGTTAGAAATGTTTATCATATAATCTACTTTAGTCTTTTCTAGTATTATTGACACATACATAGACTGGCAAGTGTGACATGAAGTTCAAAACACAGATGATACAGTGAAAAATTGAACCACATCTTTAGAACTGCGTACTTTTATTTTAATTAATTAATTAATTAAGAGCATGAACAGACGGAGGGGCAGAGGGAGAGGGAGAGAGGGAGAATTCCAAGCAGAGTTTACAATGAGCACAGAGACCGAAGTTGGGCTTCATCCCACAACCTGGTGATCATGATCTGAGACAAAGGTGAGTCTGTTGCTCAGTGGACTGAGCCACCCAGGTGCCCCATAGAACTATGTACTTCTAGAATCAGTCTGTAGATGCCCAGATACCTCAATCAGATCTTTGCTTGCATCTTCATAATAATGTGATTTTAAGTGAGAAACTTCCAACTTCAGTTAAACTAGATGATTTGGTGCACATATTTTAAATTCTTTTAATGTCTTTATTGGTTTATAGCATCATAAAACTAATAATAGTTCATGTACTTGATTGGTTTGTTCGTTGCTTTATTAATTTTCTGCCTTATTTGAAATGATACCGTGAGTTAGAACGTAACTGCAGCAGTCCAAATAGGTAACAATGGCTTGGAATATGGTATTAGATTTCTTCTAGGTTCTTGCTTTTCTTTTAGATCTAGAATGATTTATTTTGATTGGCTAAATTTCCCTGGAAGCCCGTAAAGCTATTTCACAATTCCCAGCTTTTAATACCGGGACTGTTTTTTTGTTGTCTTCAGAAATTATTGATTTGGGGATCCCCAGTCAGCATTTTTTTTTTTTTTTAAAGTAGGCTCTTCACACCCAGTGTGGAGTCCAACACAGAGCTTGAACTCAAGATCCTGAGATCAAGACCTGAGCTGAGATCACGAGTCGGATGCTTAACCGACTGAGCCATCCAGGAGCCCCTCCACCATCCCAGTCAGTTTTTATGAGCCTGGAAGGATGGAGAGGTAGCATTAACAATTAACCAAAGACATATATTACCAGTATCCCAACCCAGGTCTATTTTATAGTCTGTGGCTTTTCATAGGCATTTTACCCTTTAATAATCTGTTATATATGATGTGAAAAAAGATGTGCATATGTAAAAAAATGATATTCTGTAACACTGGATTTATGATCTAGAATATAAATTAGCCCTTAATATATTCTTTCAACGTAAAATATAATTTTCACCAAATATACTCTTTCCAGTGTCACAAGGATAATAAACTTATTTTGTGATCTGCAAAGTCTGATGTGAACATCACTTAATCTCAGGAAATTTTATGTGGTAGTGGAGTCTAGCCTTTAGGCTGTCTTTATAATCTGTGAAATAAATCTTGTCATAACCATGGGGCATGCTGGTACAAGGCTTTCTTGGTATTTCAGTAATTAAATTATTTGGGATGGAATCCAAGGTGAACCTTTCTTGTATCTATCTGTATGAGTTTTTTGATGTTTAAGAAGGGCCTTAGAGTACAGAAACTATATAAACACTATATGAAAGTTCTGGCTATCAGGTTATTTATTTAAGCACCTAAAAACCAATTTTTTGTTAACCTTTGTACTTAACTTAAACATTAAAACTCCCTTAAGCAGTCATTTGCACGTTTAAACTTAGTAAATGAAAATCTCTGAAATGTATAGAACTCTGTTTATAAATGTAATATAGTCAGTTCCCTTAAAAAGAAAAATGAAGTGACAGCCTAGCAAGATTAAAATCAGAACAAGCAAAACCTTTCTAGATATTTAATTTTAGAAGATCTGATATACTTTTACTTACCATTAATGATCAGTTTCCCTTTCCATGCTTATATTGCGATCTGTATTTTCTTTATTGTTTGAAAATCAAAGAATTTCTTCCACTTAGGTGTGCTGCTTTTTCCTACCATAGTTCTCTTTTCTTCTCTACCTCCCCACCTCTTAACACAAGATTGACAGAGTACTTTTCCATCTTCTTGCCTTCAGTCCCTTTGGATACTCTTAAATTTACCAATATTTTACACTACCAGAAACCCTAGTTTTTTGCTAAGGTGTTTTAATTTTTCTTTTGTCATTTATTCAGATCTAATGAAATGTATCATTGCTTAGTGTCTACTGTTATTTCCTTCTTATCATCTTCTATCTTCATGTGTCTCTTCTGGCTCATTTGTTTCCTGGTGGATATTTTCTTGAGTACTTTGTTGACATAAGTTCTGTGAGCCACATACTCTGACTTCTTGCATATGCTCATGCCATTTACCCCTCTTTTCTTTCATAGGTAACTCGTACTTTCTCTCTAAATGCTTGTAACAGTTTCTTTTTGTGCTCAGTTTACATGTGTAAAAAAAAAATGGGTGAATTATTTTTTTTAAATCTAAATAATTGAATTAAAAAAATTTTTTTAAAGATTTTATTTATTTATTTGACAGACAGGGATCACAAGTAGGCAGAGAAGCAGGCAGAGAGAGAGGAATGGAAGCAGGCTCCCCGCTGAACAGAGAGCCAGATGCTGGGCTCTATCCAGGACCCTGGGATCCTGACCTGAGCTGAACGCAGAGGCTTTAACCCACTGAGCCACCGAGGCGCCTCAAAGATTTTATTACTTTATTTGATAGAGAGAAAGATCACAAGTAGGGAGAGAGGCAGGCAGAGAGAAAGGAGGAAGCAGGCTCCCTGCAGAACAGAGAGCCCGATGCGGCACTCGATCCCAGGACCCTGAGATCATGACCTGAGCCGAAGGCAGAGGCTTAACCCACTGAGCCACCCAGGCGCCCCTACATGTGTTTTATCTTCAGTTCTTCGGCTTAGAGCTCAGGGACTTTCATTCCATAGATTCAGGCCTCCATGTTGAGACAGATTTTTTTATTGTTACCTATTATTTATTTAATTGTTGCCTCTCTTCTGTTTTCAGTAATTGTCTCCTTGTGGAACCTATTTCTTGCATATCAAGTCTGCTTAATCTGTCCTTTACTCAATGTATATTTCTCTTTACATTTTTATTTTTTGGTTTGGTGTATTTCTTGTTCTTTGGGCCACTAAAAAAAAATCTTCAATCTTCCAAATTCAGTCAGAGTAGGGAAATAATTTTTGTGTTGTTTTTCGTATATAGATACAGGATATACACTGGCACATGTAAAACATTTATGCTGTTGTGTTCTTTAGCTCTGTGACTTTATTCGTTCAGTGTACATGTGCTGTTTGTTCTGACTGAACAGAATTTATGCTTTTAACTTCTAAGCTAGATATCGGCCCTTCTTTGCCTCCTTCAGCTGTTTTCTTTAGTAGTCCCATGATGCGTAGAGCTTCTTGTGGGTGCAGACACCCACATTAGGAGCCCTAGTCCTTCTAATTGATGGTTTAATTTCTTTACAGAGTAATTTTACAGTTTTTATTAATCCCTTGGGGGCAGATACCTCTTTTGTTGTGGGGAGAAGTGGGAGTATAACCTCCTTCAGCCTGTTTTTCTCTGGTTTACCAGTCAGTAGGAGCCCACTTGATTTTTGTCTTCCAAAAGATTATCAAGATCTCTGGCCTGCTGATTCCACCCGTATCATTCTATTAAGGATTTATTTCCTTTTATTTAGCTTTCAGAGACTTTTCAGAGCATAGAGGTTGGTTTCTTAACATATGTGCAGTCTTGAATTGGAAGTCTACTGGTACTTTTGTCCATGGCTTTTGAGAGGAAACCTCTGAAGAGAGCATTCAGTGAGGCCGAATCTTGGTGTCTGTTATCCAGTCTAGTGGGTCTCTAGAGACATGAATGGCATGTTTCAGTGTCTTCTGCAGGATATAAAGTGGAAACTTTCAGGAGAAAACAGTCTGCCAAATCTGGAGTGACTGAGATGTGTTAATGCATTTTCCTACCTGCAGAACAGCGCTAAAAATAGCGTTATCAGATAGTAACTAGTTAGAAGATGTGAAAAGGTGCCAATTTTAAGAACAAAAATAAAATACCCAGAAATAAACTTAGTGAGGAACTAAGATGTATTTGAAGAAAATATAAAGCATTTTCCTGAAGGACATAAAAGAAGTTTGGGAGAAATGAAAAGATACACCTTGTTCATAGCTGGGAATATTTGGTATCATCAAGATGTCATTTTTTTTTTTTTTTAAGATTTTATTTATTTATTTATTTATTTCACAGAGAGATCACAAGCAGGCAGAGAGGCAGGCAGAGAGAGAGAGAGGGGAAAGCAAGCTCCCTGCCGAGCAGAGAGCCCAATGTGGGGCTCAATCCCAGGACCCTGGGACCATGACCCAAGCTGAAGACAGAGGCTTTAACCCACTGAGCCACCCACATGCCCCAAGATGTCAGTTTGTTATAAATTCATGTATAATAAGAATGCTTTTAAAAAACCTAGACAAATTGATCAATAGGTTGATCTTGGTTAAATAACCAAGGAACTTTGGGAAGATGAAAAGAAGCAAGGGCTAATGCAACCAGATACTGTAATATAAAGTCTTTATAATTAAAACCTTGTGGTGCTGATACCTGAAAAGAAGGCATAATGGGATATAATGGAAAGCCGAGAAATACACTCAAACACATAGGAAGACTTAGATATGATAAAGAGGGCTTCTCAAAAACAAATAGGGACAAGTGTGCTCTTCAGTAAGTCCTTTGGGGAAAACTGCATACACATCAGTAGGAAAAAAAAATTCAAGTTCTACCCCTTAGCAAGGATAAATTCCAAAATGATCAAAGATATGTGTATCAAATGAAATCATAAAAATTTTAAAAGAACACATGGGAAAATTAAAAAAAAATTTGGGGCCAGGGAAGGCTTTTAGAACTATAATTTAAGGAATTATAGTTCCCATAAAGGAAAGAGTTACAAAATTTAACTACATGAAATATAAAACATGTGTATTATAAAAAATAAGCAAGGACAAATGACAACCTAGGAAAAATACTAGGAACTCATATTACAGATGAGGAACTAATCTCTTTAATATATAAAGAACTAAAAATAGGTAAGAAAAGACCGTCCCAATAGAAACATGGGCTAATGTATCAAAAGGATTTTTTCATCACTGAGAATTTGTCCTTCAGATATACATGCACATGTGTAGAAACAACATATTTATAAACTTACTGTAGCATTGCTTGTAATACTAAAAAATTGGAAATAATTCAAGAATCTATTGGTAGGGTACTGGTTAAATTATGGAATATATCTACACAGTGGGATATCATACAGTTGTGAAAACAGCAAAGAAGCTCTTTATATACTCATATGGAAATCAGAATACTCCAGGAAATATTAGAAAATATTGGTGTGTAAATATACTTTTCAGTAAAAAGTGGGCTGGTAATGGAGGAATAAAACTGTTCTTCCATTTTTTGCACAAAGACCATATTTATACATTGCTTTCAGACTTGTTATGGATATATTTTTAAGACATGAAAAGATTACATATGAATAGATATATTCATAAAGAATCTGGAAGAATATATAAGGCGAGGAGCTTAATGGCTAGGAATTGGGCAGGACTTCCGTCTGATAAAATTATAATACCTATTAAGAATTACAGTATATCTGCCATTTTCAGCTGGAAGTGACTACAGCTCAATTCCACTGGCTTCAGCAAACCTCTGTTCAGTTTTCATCACCAAAACCGCTGACCCCATTAGTGTTACAAGATCAGTTTCTTTATTTTCTGGGAATTCTGGGAGTACTGGGTTTATGTAAGCATTTAATAGTATATATAAACCAACCAGGACAGACCTCCTATATTTTAAGCAGCTTTATAATCTAATTTATTAAATCCTCTGAAGGTAGGAAAATATATTACTCCTTATGATGACAGTTAATGACTATTAGTTGCAGACATAACTAACACCTTGCATGTTCAGTTTTACAACTTCAGCCTTGGGTAAAATAAATAGAATATCAAACTTGATACCCACTGAAAGAGCTCTTCTCTGCAGTGGAATTGAATCATATTCTTTCACAAACAGATATAAATTGAGTCATGAACTCAATTCTCTCTTGTCTGTGATAGAGTGTAGATGCCTATCTATTGTTTGTCAAATACCACCACATGCTCAGACCATAAAATGACTTTCTAATCATTTCCCATACTATTGGAGAACAACTTCCTGGCCATGAAGTGTCACAGAGCCAGAACCAAACTTAGCAAAGAACCAGCAATAAACACAAACAAAGATTAAGGGAATAAAAGGAGAAAGGTAAACTCCTATTGTGCCTGGAGTTTACTCCAGGGATCAAGAAAAGATATGCCCAAGTGTAAGCAGTATCTTAGCAAACGCTTCTCAGGCAATGTGTCACTTGGACTTCTCTGCAGAATTTAACACTGTCAAGTACAATTTTTCACAAGCTGTGAACAAGATTCATACAAAGATAAAGTGTGTGTCAGAGATTTAAATAATTTTTAAATGAGTGGGATGGTAAGGCTGGTTCCCACAATTTGAGGAAAGTTTTTTTTTTTTTCTCCTTTTTCCTTTTGCTTGAAAATATGCAGGTCCAAATTTGATGTTTTACAGAAAATTTATAAATAAAGCTTTGGATTCTTTGGGTTTTATGGTTGGTAATCTTAACACTCTGTCTTTTCTGTTAGATTTGAAACTATAATTAATCATGTTAAGGGTAAAATTTGCCCATAGTTTAAAAAGCATGGAACAAAAGGATCAATTAAATAAATAGATACTAAGTTTTTATGGAGTTGATTCAGTGTTCTATGACACAAAATACATATAATATAAACATAATTTTTAATCATTTTAAAATGTGTAATATTTACCAACAGACTTTTTATTTTACACTTTTATTAAGGTATAACTTACATATAATAAAATGCACAAATCATGAGTATATAGCTTGAAGAATTTATATAAATGTATATATCCATGTAAACACAGCCCAGTCAAGATATAAATTAATGTTAGTATACCACAAGACCCTTGCCCCTCCTAGTCAATACCTGTCCCAGAGGTAACCATTATTCTGACTTTTGTTACAGTAGATTTGTTTTGCCTGTTTTTGAACTTCATGTAAATAAAATTATACAATATGTACTCTTTCCTCCCCAGCTATAATTGTCATATAATATTGCTTAAGATGGTCAACATGATGATTTGATGCACTTATTTATTGAGATTAACATATACTTTTGTCTGGCTTCCGCTTCTCAACACTTACGGGATTCATCCATTTCTTGCAGATGGCAGCAATAATTTCTTTTTCACTTCTGTGTAGTTTTACGTGGAAAATAGTGTAAATTACTTACCTATTGTATTTGGCTTCCCCCCCTTATTAAATGTATAATAACAGTATGTATAAATCATTTGATTTTTGCATTTGACCTTATTTGCTGTGATTTTGCTGAATTATCTTATTCTAACTGCTGAACATATTGTGTCATCTTTAAATGATGAGAATTCTATTTTTCCTTCCTTCCTTCCTTCCTTCCTTCCTTCCCTTTCCTCCCTTTCCTTCCTTCCCTCCCTCCCCTCCCCTCCCCTCCCCTTCCTAAGTTAGGCTTCATGCCCAGCATGGAGCCCAAAGCAGGGCTTAAACTCAGGACTGTGAGATCAAGACCCGGGCAACATCGAGTTCGATGCTTAACTGACTGAGCCACCCAGGAGCCTTCACTTCTAATTTTTATACCTTTTAATTCTTTTTCTTGCTCTTGTACTTATTTTTATTTTTATTTTTTTAAAAGATTTTATTTATTTATTTGGCAGAGAGAGACACAGGAGAGAGGGAACATAAGCAAGGGAAGTGGGAGAGGGAGAAACAGGCTTCCCGCTGAGCAGGCAGTCTCGATGTGGGCTTGATCCCAGGACCCTGGGACCCTGACCTGAGCCACTTAACCACTGAGCCACCCAGATTCCCCTCTTTTAAAAAAAAAAAACTAAGACATCAAGTGTAATGTTATATAGAAGACATTCTTCTCTTGTTTATGACCTTATTAACCATGCCTGTCATTAGGAAAGCATCAGTATTCACCATTAACTATGATGTTATTTGTGTGTGTGTTTTAATAATGTTCATGTATCTATATCTAGAAAAATTATGAATAGGTATTAAATTTTACCTAAAATGACAATGTTTTTATTCCTTTATTTTAGTCATATGGTCAGTTATAGCAGTTGATTTTAAAATGTTAAAACAGTTTACATTATGGACTAAAACTTACTTGGAAATGGTATTATATATCCTTTTTGTAAACCAGTGGGTTTGATTTGTTACTACTTTGTTTAGAAGTTCTGCAGCTATGTTAATAATACTGACCTACAGTTTTCTTTTCTATTAATGTCTTTATCCCCTTTTGTTATGAAGACTATCCTACCGTCATGAAACAGGTTGAAAAGGGGTCTTCCTTTTGTTTTTATACTCTGGAGGAATATAATATCGCTATAATTTATTCCTTGAATGTTGGAAAGAACTCACCAATGAATACATTTGGGTCTGGAGTTTTCTCACAGATTCAGCTTCTTTAATAGCCATAGGACTTTTCACAATTATTTGGTTTCTTGTTTCAGTTTTGGTAAGTTTTGTTCTTAAGGAAATTTCCCCATTTCAATGGAAATTCACACCTATACTGGAATAAAGTTGTTTATAATGTCCTCAGAATCTTTTTGTCTGTAGGGTTTCTAGTTGTAACTCTCTTTTCATTGTTTATATTCTGTGTTCTGTTTTTTCCTTGATGAAACTTCTTGGTGTTATCTATTTTATTAATCTTTCAAAGAGTCGGCTTTCTATATCACTGAATTTTTACTTAAACACTTTTTTTCTTCTTTCTACTTTCTTGGAATAATTTGCTATTCTTTTTCTAGCTTTTTGCAATAGAAACTTAGAACATTTGCTTTCAACTTGCCTTATTTTCAGTAATGTACACTTAGAGGTCTGAAATTTGCTGTTTTAGTTGTGTCTCACACGTTTTTATCTGTTGTAATTTTATTACCATTCAGATAAAAATATGTTTTCATTTTCATTGTGATTTCATGTATTCAATTCATGAATTACTCAGAATTGTGTTTTGTAATTTCCATACATTTGGGAGAATTTCTAGTTATTCTCCAGTAATTGATTTTTAGTATAATTCTGTGCTGGTCACAAAACACTTCGTTCATGATTTAAATTCTTTATATTTGTTGAGACCTGTTTCATTGCCTAGATTATGGTCTTTTGGTAAATGTTTAATATGCTGTTGAAAAGGACATATATTCTGCAGTTGTTAGGTTTAGTGTTCTAGTTCAAGTTGAAAAGGTAGGTTATTCAGATCTCCTATATACTTAGGACATTTTTTTGTCTTATTCTATTGGTAACTGAGAAATATCTGTTAAAATCTGCAACTGTAATTGTGGATTTATTTATTTTCTTTTTAGTTCTTTCAGGTTTTGCTTTTGTTTATTATATCATGCTTAACACTTTTTTTTTAAAAGATTTTTTATTTATTCATTTAAGAGAGAGAGCGAGCATGAGCAGGGGGAGGAGGGATTAGATGGAGAGGGAGAAGCAGACTCACTGCTGAGCAGGGAGCCCCTACTTGATGGGGCTTGATCTTAGGAGCCTGGGACCATGACCTGAGCTGAAGGCAGAGCCTTAACCGACTGAGCAACCGAGATGCCCTGGTTACTTAACATTTTTACCATGAAATGTCCCCCTTTGAGTATTTTAATTAGAATTTTTAGTCCATTTAATTTTTTATTAAGATATAATTTGCATCTGTAAGATTCACTCTCTTAAAGTATACAGTTAAGTGGCTTTTAGTATATTCACAAAGTTGCACAACCATCATCATTATCTAATTATTGAATGTTTCAGAAAGAAATCACTTACCTATTAGTTCAGACATACCTCAGAGACATTATGGGTTTGGTTCCAGACTACCACAATAAAGTGAGTATCACCGTAAAGTGAATCAAATGAATTTCTTTGTTTTCTAGTGCATGTAAAGTTTATGTTTAAACTATATTGTAGTTTATTAGGTGAGCAATAGCATTATCTCTAAAAAAACATACATACCTTAGTTAACAAATATTTTATTGCTAAATAATGCTACTCATCATTTGAGCTTTTAGCAAGTTTGTAATCTTTTTGCTGATGGAGTGTCTTGCCTCAGTGTTGATGGCAGCCGGTTGATCAGGGTGGTAGTTGCTAAAGGTCGAGGTGGCTGTAGCAACTTTTTTGACAAAAGACAACATGGAACTTGGCTTCATCGATTCAGTTTTCCTTTTATGAATGATTTCTCTGTTGCATGTGATGGTGTTTGATAGCATTTTAACCACAGTAGAACTTCTTTCACGATTGGAGTTGGTCCTCTCAGGTCCTGCTGCTGCCTCATCAACTAAGTTTATGGGATAATCAAAGTCTTCTATTGTCATTTCAATAATGTTAACAGAATCTTCATCAGGAGTAGATCCTATCTCAAGAAACCACTTTCTTTTTCTTTCTTTCTTTCTTTTTTTTTTTTTAGGATTTTATTTATTTATTTGAGAGAGATCACAAGTAGGCAGAGAGGCAGGCAGAGAGAGAGAGAGGAGGAAGCAGGCTCCCTGCTGAGCAGAGAGCCCGATGCGGGGCTCAATCCCAGGACCCTGAGATCATGACCTGAGTCAAAGGCAGAGGCTTAACCCCCTGAGCCAGCAGGCACCCAAGAAAGCACTTTCTTTGCTCCTCTGTAAAAGCAACTCCTTACCTGTTCAAGTTTTATCATGAGATTTTAGCAGTTCGGTCTCATCTTTAGGGTTAGTTCTGATTCTAGTTTTCTTTTCTTTCCATCACACATGTAGTTACTTACTTCAAGTCTTCAGTCCCTCAGAGTCCTCTATGAGGGTTAGAAAAAACTTTTTCCAGTCTCCTGTTTATGTTGATATTTTGACTTCTTCCAGTGAATCAAATGAACGTTCTTAATGGCATCTAGAATGTTGAATCCTTTCCAGAAGATTTCCAATTTACTTTGCCTATAATGAAGTAATTAACTTTCTATGGCAGCTAGAACCTTATGAAATGTATTTTTTAAATAATAAGACTTGAAAATTGAAAATAACTCCTTAATCCGAGGCCTGCAGAATGGATGTTCTATTGACAGGAATGAAAACAACATTAATCTTGTTGTACATCTCCTTCATACCTCTTGCATGACTAGATGCATTGTCAATGAGCAGTAATGTTTTGAAAGGAATCTGAACAGTAGGTCTCAACACGGGGCTTAGAATATTCAGTAAACCATGTTATAAACAGATGTGCTGTCATCAGGCTTTTTTTTTTTTATTACATTTACAGAGCACAGGCAGAGTAGATTTAGTATAATTCTTAAGGGTCTTAGCATTTTCAGAATGGTAAATGAGTCCTGGCTTCAGCTTAAAGTCACCGGCTGCATTAGCTCCTAACAAGAGAGCCAGTCTGTCCTTTAAAGCTTTGAAGCCAAGCATTGACCTGTCCTCTCTAGCTGTGAAAGTTCTGGATGGCATCTTCTTCCAATGTAAGGCTGTTTTGTTTGTATTGAAAATCTGTTGTTTAGTGTATCCACCATCACTAATTATCCTAGGTAAATCTACCGGGTAAGTTGCTACAGCTTCTGCATCAGCACTTGCTCCTTCATTTTGCACTGTTATGGAGATGGCTGGCTTCTTTCCTTAAACTTCATGAATTAACTTCTGCTAGTTTCAGACTCTTCTGTAGCTTCCTCCTTTCTCTCAGCCTTCACAGAATGGAACAGAGTTAGGGCCTTGCTCTGGATTAGGCTTTGGTTTTAAGGGAATGTTGTGGGTGGTTTGATCTTCTATCCAGACCACTAAAATTTTCTCCATATGAGTGATAAGGCTGTTTTGCTTTTTTATCATCCATGTGTTCATTTGCGTAGGAAATGTAAGAATTTTTCCTTTGCATTCATAACTTGGCTGTTTGGCATACAAGACCTAGCTTTTGGCTTATCCTGGCTTTTGACACAACTTCTCTACCAAACTTAATAAGTTCTAACTTTTGATATAAAGTGAGAGACATTTGGGGAAAAGAGGGGCTGCTTGGGTGGCTCAGTCGCTTAAGTATTTGACTCTTGATTTTGGCTCAGTTCATGATTTCAGGATCGTGAGATCAAGCCCCGCATTGGGTTCTGTGCTGGGTGTGGAGCCTGCTATAATTATCTCTCTCCCTAGCCCTCTGCCTTTCCCTCCCACTCTCCTTCTCTAAAACAAACAAACAAATAAACAAATAAATAAAGTGAGAGACATTTGCCTCTTCTTTTCACTTGAACACTTAGAGGCTATCTTAGAGTTATTAATTGGCCTAATTTCTATATTGTTTTGTCCTGGAATAGGGAGGTATGAGGAGAGGGAGAGAGATGGGGGGAATGGCTGGTTGGTGGAGCAGTCAGAACACAATGGCCAGTTGGTGGAGGGATCAGAAAATACATTTATTAGGTTTGGCATCTTATGTAGCCATAGTTGGTGGCATCCCAAAACAATTATTATGATAAAATCGGAGATAATAGATCACAGATAACCATAACAAATACAATAGCCGTGAAAAAGTTTGAAATACTGGAATTACTCAAATGTAACAGAGACATGAAGTGAACAAATGCTGTTGGAAAAATGGTGCTGATACCTTACCTTGACATAGGGTTGCCACGGACCTTCAATTTTTAAAAAAATGCGGTATCTGTGAAGTGTCATAGAATGAAGAGAAATGAAATGAGGTATGCCTGTGATAATTTTCCATGTCTTCCTCTTCCCAGCCCCTGGCAGCCACCAGATATACTTTTTGTCTTCCTGTGAATTTGATTCTTTTTGGACATTTTATATATATGCAATAATAAAACATATGGTCTTTTGTGTCTGACTTCTTTCATTTAGCATGTTTTAACTGTTCATTCTCATGGTAGCATGAATCAGGATTTCATTCTTTTTGTTTTTATGGTTGAATAACATTTTATTATATAGATTGGTACATTTTGTTTGTCCATTCTTCAGGTAATTACCATTTTGGTTGTTTCTACTTTTTGTATATTATAAAGAATACTGGTATGAATATTCATGTATAAATTCATGGTGGACCTATGTTTTTATTTTTCTTGGTTAAATATCTAGAAATGGAATTGCTGAATTATATGGTATTTCTCTATTTAATATTTTGAGAAACTGCCAAACTTTTTCTACAGTGGCTGCACAATTTCAATTCCTACCAGCAATAAATGAAGGTTCCAGTTGCTCCACATGCTTGTTAACTAGTCTGGTCACTTTAATAATTATTAATAATGTGTTTGAATTGAATTCTACCACCTTCATAGTTATTTTTTAATTCATCTTATTCATTCTTTGTACCTTTATTCTTCCTTTCTTTGCTTTCTTCTGGGTTAATCAAGTATGTTTTATTCTGAAAGATTTTCTGTTTTTAGGTTTTTAGTTATACATTTATTTACTATTATTCTAATAGTTACTGTGAAGAGCAAACCCTATTCTTTTGTAAAATAGTGCTTATTTCATTTCCTAGCCAATTGAGAATTTCTGTACTAATTGACTGCATGTTTCTCCTATCCTTTGTGCTTTTTTATGTCTATTAGAAAACTTACAGGGTACTGTTTTTATTTCTGTGTCAGTTTGCAAACAATTATTTGCTTATACTTTCTCACTTTTTCCTTGTGCTTTTCATAAATTTCTGTAGTTTTCTGACTGAAGGCTCAGTTTCCTTCAGTCAGAAGAACTCTACTATTTCTTTTATTGTAGGTTTCTTGATGGTAAATTTTTTCAACTTTTGTTGAAAATAACTTATTTCCCCTACTTTTTTTTTTTTTTTTTTTTAATTAAGTGTACTCCATGCCCAGTATGTGGAGCCTGAACTCCTGACCCGGAGATCAAGACCTGAGCTGATACAAAGAGTCAGACACTTAACCAACTGAGCCACCCAGGCACCCCATTTTCCCTGCTTTTTTAATGGATGACTTAATGAATGATTTTAGAGGATTTTAGATTGGCAGTATTTTTTCCTCTTACTATGCTGAAGGTTTACTCCATTGTCTTTTCATTTCCATTGAAATGTCCTCCTACATTGTTATCGTTGTGTCTTTGAAGTCAACCTGTCTTTTATTCTCTGGCTGCTTTTAAGAATTTCAACTAGTATTTTGTTTTTTAAGTAAATTTTGGGTATTTTAATAAGTTGTGAGTAAGATATGCCAATTTTTTTTTTATCCTGCTTAGTGGACATTGGACTTTTTGAATCTCTACTTGATGACTTCTGAAAGTTTTGAAAACTTTTTAGCCATTATTTTTCAAAGATTGCTGTTGTCTTGTTTTCTTTTTCATCATCTCCCTTGTCTCTGATTTTCTAATTTAGACATATTTGAGACCTTCTTAGTCAAGTCTCATGTTTTGTGTTGTTTTGTGTATTTCTCTTTTTTCTTTGTGTGTGCCAAGGTGGATATTTTCTACTGAGCTGTCTTCTAGTTCACTAATTCTCTCTTTAGCCATGTCAGTTGTTCTGTTAAACCCATCCAGTGACTTCTTAATTTCAGATGCTGCATTTTCAATTTTAGGATGGGCATTTGATTGTTTTTCAGATTCCATTTGTCTCTTAAAATTCTTAATCTTTTCATCTAGTTTTAAAAAATGTTATTGAACATATTAATCATAAATGTTTTTAGTTTTGATTTAAAACTTGATAAAACTTGGTGAGAATTTAACTGATTTCTTCTTACTAGCTTCTGTCTTCTTTCCTGCTTTGCTCTAAGCAATAATTGCTTGCGAACCAGCTCATCGTGGAGAGTCCTATCTTTAGTGTTTAGACTAGCTGGTTGCCTCAGTTTTCTGATATACCCGAGAAAAGTTATGATTTCTTAGGTTATCTTTCTTTTTGTCTTGTTTGGCTGGAAGCAGTGCTTTTTACAGCTTTCACTACATCATAAGCAGAAGGCAGAACTCCATCATAAGCATTTTAAAGTCCCTTTCTGATAATTTTAAAGTCTGAAACAAATGTGAGTCTCTGTTTTGACTTTCCCCCAATTTTTGCTGATTTGTTTATGTTAATTAAAATTTATTTTTAATTTTTTTTAAAGCATGCCCTGTAATGTTTATTGGATACTAGATTGGGTAAAATATTTGCAGAGGGTCTGTAGAATGTTACTTTCCTCTGAAGAGAGTTATTATTTTTTTTTTAACTGGCAGTTCTAATGCTATAAAATCTTGGTTTTTGGATTTATTAGAGTTCATATATTGCTAGTTTGACCTTACTCCTAAGGCATGGCTTTTCTGGAGTCTCAAGAGCCCAGGGTTTCTTTTCTTTTTTCAATGCTCCTCCATCTTGACAGTGCTTGCTTGCCAGCCTCCATCTCTACAGCATGACTGGGCTGCAGAAATGTCCTGTTGGCTCTTTAGTTGCCTATCAGCTGTTTTTGGATAGATTCTCAGCATCTTGTCCTGCATACTTGTAGGCTTTGGTATTAGTTAATGGTTTCAGGGGAATTTCCATGTAGATTTATGGGTTCTTTCTCTACACGTCTTTTTAGGGGTCATTTGTCACCCTGAGGCCCCATCTGCTTTGGCAACTGCAGCTTACAACCTCTGCCAGCTTAGTCCAGTAAGCCTACAATATTATGCTTGGGCTTTATTTTCATTATTGATTTAGAAAATCTCTTATACAAAAGTAATATTTAAATGTGGAATTTGCTTCATAGGCTCTCAGAGAATGTAGCCCCAGAACTCCTACTTGTATTGATTCCTTTCCTGTGCCTTTAGAAAAGTTGTTTCATATGTTTTGTTTAGCCTTCATTGTTGATCTTGAGATTATATATATATATATATATTCCTAGAATTTCTTAGGAATTCTTAGGAATCTCGAGATTTTATATATATATATATATATTCCTAGAATTTCTTAGGCAATATTCCTAGAATTTTACTAATCAATACACTGCTATATTCCTAGAATTTTATTAATCCTGGAATTTTACTAATGCTTAGCACAGTTCCATTAATATTGGTGGCTGTTGCAAATCTTTTCCAGGTTCCTACTGTGTTAAACAGATAAAATCAGTCTTATATAATAATTACCACAGACCATGAGAACTACAAAATTATTAACTTTACATTTATCTTTTGGAATAAAAGCGGGTATTGGGTACATTAGGAAAGATATTGAAGGCCAGAGTACAAATGAGGAATCAGTACTAACTACTAAAGCTCTTAATTAAACTTCAAATCTGACATAATTTTCTATTTTTTGAATTATAATTACTGGAAGGTTTTCATACAATTGGGACTTCTTACCATAGTCTCTCATGTTTTTATCTCTAGGAAGATGAAGTCTTCGGTACATTCTGAAGAGGATGATTTTGTCCCAGAACTACATAGAAATGTTCACCCTCGAGAGCGGCCTGATTGGGAAGAAACACTTAGCACGATGGTAAATCAGTTTTATGCATATATATGTGTGTATAGTTTACTTCTATAAGGAGAAGGAACTGATGAATCCTTATGAACTTTTTTAGTGTTGTTTTCTTATTTTATTCAGAAAGTAGCTATTGAGCAAATAACCTATTCTAAGCAATGTTTAAACTTTGTGGGCAGAGCCCTGAACAAAACATACCAGCTTCCTGCCTTCGTGCAGCTTATATTTTAATGGTTTAAGAGGAGATGGAAATAATTAAGTATATAGTATGTCAAATGATGGTAGGTGCTATTGTAGAAAATTAATGCAGAGTAGTGGAGTTACAGAGTGGTAGGATAGCATGGGAAAGGATGGTTGGTAGCTTTATAATAGAGGCCACAGAAGGCCTCTGGGAGAAGGTAAAATTTGAGCAAAGGATGTGAGGGAGCGAGTAGTGTGCTTATCTGGAAACATCATTTTAGGCATTGGAAGGACAAGTTAAAGGCTATCACATAGGAATAAAAAGTAAGCTGGAGGAAACGCAAGTAGGACATGTGGCTGAAATTGAACAAGCCAAGGGAAAGTAGAAGGAGATGAGGCCAGAGAGTGGTTTGGGTGGATGGAGAGCAGATCATGTAGTTTCCTGTGGTACTTTATAAAGACTTTGGTTTCTTTGCTGAGTGAGATGGGAAACCATTGAAGGATTTTTGGCTGACAAGTGACATGATCTGTCTTAAAATTTTAAAGGAAGTCTCTGATTTCTGTGAATAGGCTGAAAAGGGAGGCAAAAGAAGAAATAAGACCAGTTAGAAGGTTATTATTATAGGTGAACAGTAACAGTAGCTTGAACTGGAATGGTAGATGTGGTGAAAAATGGTTAGATTCTAGAGAGAGAGTTCTGCAGATAAAACCTCCTGTTTTTGCAGATTAATGGGATGTTAGAGAGTGAGCTAGAGAGATGTTAAAGATGACTACGTTTTTTGGCTTGATCAATCTGAAGAATGGAGTTACATTTACTGAAATGCTGGAAAAGCACTTTTTATTGGGGATTGGGTAGAAAAATCCTATGCAGTTTAGTTTTCCACATGATGGTTTGAGATACACATTTAATCTGTTACAACTTTTTGTGGTTTGGGTCTGTTAATAAGAATGGTGAAATTCCTTTTGTGAAGAATAACATTTTACTAAATTGTAGTAAAGTTAGTGTTTCTTAACCACCAAAATTTGAATGCAAATATTCATGTCACTGATGATCTGTAATGAGATTTTACATATTTGATTTTTGAAAATGCCTTTTCACTCATGTATTGCCAAATACGTATCCCAACCAGTTCATGAGCTTGTGATTTTAATTGAGCATATTTGTCTCTTGGAAAGCATTTATAGAATTCTATTAGATTCTTCTCTTGATATTGACCTTTTAGTATAACATTATATTACAAACATCCTGTTAAAGGTGAGGTTGAAGCTCCTCAATTGCAAAGTTAAATGGATTTTGCAGTGTGGACATTTTCTTTGTACCGATGATCCGAAAAGCCTTGCTGGAACTGTAGTTTGAGTTCAGAAAATATGTTCACTGAAAATTTTTGTGGTAATGGAGATCTCTCTTCTTGCTTTAGCATTTGGTAGCTTGGAAAATATGTATGACAGCTCGTGATTGTGATTCTAACATTGATCACAGTGTTTCTCATAAGCTATGTTTTGCTTTGCAATATTAGGTTAGATTCATTGAGAAATAGTATCAAATATGCAGTGAAAACTTAATTATGAAAACCATTTAGTATTCATTAACAGAGATTGAAAACAGGTCCAACTGAACTTTTTCTGTTTCACCCATATTTTTTACCAAAATTGGCATGAAGTATCTTAGTAGATTCCACTTGGACTGAATGAATGTTGAATTTATTTCAGAACATTGTCAGCTGTAGTTGTCCTAGGCAGACTGTGCATGGGGCTAATTCTTCAGCCACTTTAAAGTCACATTGACTCCTTAGCATCTTCACAGTATTGGTTACGTTTGTTGACTCATCAAGAGTTAAGGGAAACCACTTGAAATCATTTTGCCTTATTTTCAAATTGACTCTTGATTTTGCTCTCAATGCCCTCAAGTGTATTCAAGCCTGTACTTACTGAAAGACTATTAGGCTTAAATCAGTTTGTTTTCTCTGGATTTCTTTGCTGCAGTCAAACATGATTTAATTGATTCACCATTAGCCAGTGGCTTTCCTTGCTCTGCTGACAAGTGATCTACTTGGGAATTTACTCTGGATGCAGCCTTGTTTTTATTTTTGTGAAGAAATTTTATTTTTGTATGATGCTTTACTCACTTACTCCGTTTTAGAGTTTTCTCACTTTTCAGATTGTTGTTTTCCTGTGAGTTGAGAATATTGTGATGAGTGCATAGTTTGGTGATGTTTGATCTATAGCCTTTCTTTCAGCACAGCTGTGGTGTCAGCACATAATAAACACAGTTTTTTGCCATCTTATTTGATAACGAAACCCACATTCTCCTGTGTCTTAAAAGCATGACATTGGTAGTCCACTTATCTCTTCTTGGCTTATTTTTTATATGTTGTGTACAAATTAGTGATTTTAAGCACATGGTATGGTGATACATGGGGAACTTGGAATGCTGCTGAGTTCTAGCTTCATAGTATGGTGCATGGTGTGCTGAGCAGTATGAATTGGTGTCTCATAAGGTCTCTCTCACAGCTGCTCAGCTCTGTCACTGTAACGTGAAAGTAGCCATAGATAATATAGAAATGGGCATGGCTGTGTTCCAATAAAACTTTATTTATGGACACATATTTGAATTTTATGTAATTTTCACATGTCATTAGATAATCATCCTTCTTTTTTTGTTTGCTTGTTCCCCCATACATTTAAAAATGTTAGTTTATGGACTATATAAAAACAAGCATTGGGCTGGGTTGGCCCAAGTTTTGGCCCCTGCCTTATATAATTGTAACTTAAGATGTAAGGCTTTCTGAAACCTTTCAGGTAGAAAGATAAAATAAAATAAAAATAAAAATAGAACCAAATGTTTCGATTTTACTTCTTATAGTATGTTGTTCATATCCAGGTCTTAATACTTCATCTCATTCTAGTTAATTATGGATGTTTCTGTTTCCTTTTACTATATTGTGAGTTTTTGAGAAAGGATAAAGATAATCTTGTATTCATTTTATTGAAGGATAAAGTTTAAGAGGATATAATCATGACTCTCATACAAATATAAAATGAACACATGCCGAGGATATTTAACTCATTAACTAATGAAGGAACCAGTCAAGTGTTACAACTCGATTCGAAGGAGATTTGGTTCAAAGGAGAATTCAGAGTGCCTTACTGTTAGAGATTAATCAAGCTAAAATAGATGCAAATGGATGCAAAAGCTGGCAAAACTCTTTAGTTCCACTAGACACAATTTGCATTTCTGTGGACAGGAATTATTTGTACTATTCGTTTTCTGCAAGTTAACTTCTCTGCAGAGATGGAAAATAATCTCAGCAAAGACAAGCCCCACACCCTCTGTCAGATCAATGAATCCCTAGAGGTACTAGCATCCCATGGAAAAAATACTCAGTACTCCGGCTCAGTGTGAGTGTGTGTAAACACAACTCTTGTAATGATTTTGTATTCTAAAGCTTTTCTGAATTTGTTTATTAGTTCTGACAGTGGTTTTTTTTTTTTTTTTAAGACTTTATTTGACAGAGAGAGAGACAGCGAGAGAGGAAACACAAGCAGGGAGTGGGAGAAGGAGAAGCAGGCCTTCCCTCGAGCAGGGAGCCTGATGCCAGTCTCGATGAGGAGCTCGATGTGGGGCTTGATGTGGGGCTCGATCCCAGGACTCTGGGATCATGACCCAAGCTGAAGTCAGACGCTTAATGACTGAGCCACCCAGCTGCCCCAGTTCTGACAATATTTTGTTGGAGTCTTTAGGGTTTTGTATATAATATGTCGTCTAGAAATAGTTACAGTTTTACTTCTTCCTTTCTGATTTGTAGGCCTTTTATTTCTTTTTCTTGCTTAATTGCTCCCCGTAGGATTTCCAGTACTATTCTGAATAGACATGATGAGAGTGGGCATCCTTGTCTTGTTCCTGATCTTAGAAGAAGAGCTTTTAGCTTTTCATCATTGAGTATGATATTAGCTGTGGGCTTGTCATATAGGGCCCTTATGTTGAGGTACATTTCCTGTATATCATCTAGATTGAGAGTTTTTCTCATAAACGGATGTTGAATTTTGTCAGATGCTTTTTCTGCACCTAATGAGATACTGATATGATTTTTATCCTTCATTTTATTAATGTGGTATGGACATTGATTGATTTGTGGATACTGAACCATCCTTTGATCCCTGTACGAATCACACTTGACCATGGTGTAGGATCCTTCTAATGTACTGTTGGATTCAGTTTGCTTATTATTTTGTTGAGGATTTTGCTTCTATGTTCACCAGGGATGTTGTTCCATAAATTACTTTTTTTTTAAAAAAATAATTTATTTATTTATTTGACAGAGATCACAAGTAGGCAGAGAGGCAGGCAGAGAGAGAGAGAGGAGGAAGCAAGCTCCCCTCGGAGCAGAGAGCCCGATGTAGGGCTCGATCCCAGGACCCTGGGATCATGACCTGAGCTGAAGGCAGAGGCTTAACCCACTGAGCCACCCAGGCGCCCCCATAAATTACTTTTTAAGTATGTATTTATTTACTTAGAGTGTGTGTGTGTGGGTGGGGGAGGGCAAAGGGAGAAGGTGAGAGAGAATCTCAAGTGAACTCACACTGAGTGAGGAGCAGGGCCTGAGATCATGACCTGAGATCATGACCTGAGCTGAAACGTTGCTTAACCGACTGAGCCATTCAGGTGCCCCTTGTAATTTACTTTTCTTGTAGTGTCCTTGTCTGCTTTTGATATCAAGATAATGCTGGCCTTTTATAATCAGTATGAGAGTGTTCTGTCTTATATTTTGGAATAATTTAAGAAGGGTTGGTATTAATTCGTCCTTAAATGTTTGGTAGAATGCAGTAGTGAAGCTGTCTGATCCTGAATTTTTGTTTGTTGGGAGGTTTTTGATTACTGGTTCATTTTCCTTACTGATAATTGATCTGTTCTAAATCACTTTAAAATTTAAGCAATAAACCCTCCAGTAGCACCCTATCTTTTTGTGATTTATGGTTTATTTATTACTCTTCATAAATGTATAACTAAATATAATATAAGCATTATAAAAAATCTAATAAAAAACTATAGTTTTTCTTAATTATTAAGTGAAATATTTATTTGCAGTTATTTAGCAGTGAAATCATTTAGTGAAAAAAGTTAGGATCTTAAACAGATAAGATAAAAAACCTGAAGAGAGAATCTTTAACCAGTTCTGAATATTTTAATCACTTTACATCATACTCCTTAATGTTTTATTGTGTATTTTATTTTTAGTATTGATTATATCAGTATTCTCAGGATGGATCCTGTTAATTCTCAAGGGTTTTTTGTTTTGTTTTGTTTTGTTTTTGGAACAGTTTCTCACTTGAGGGTTTTTTTTTTTCCCATTAAAATTAGCATGTTCAAGGCTTATGGCTAAAGCAGGTCATATTGTATCTAGTAAAGAAGTTGTTACTGATAAAATAAAATCAGTGGCCCTTGGTGAAAATGCTCTTCGATGCTAACAACTAGAGTTCTGAAAATTAAAACAAGTTACAAATGTTGAATTTCCAAAATATCAAAAATTTTACGAAGGAAGATGTTAATGCTCAATGTTATTAACGTGTGTGTGCCTCCACACATGCCTTCCCCTTTCCGTTTCTCTTAAACACACATGTGTGTGCTTGGCTCATGTGCATACACGTGTGCTCTCTCCCATAGCCACATACTTTCTCTCTCACACACATGTAATCACAGCCACAGTGTTCCTGTAAGGGTTGGCTGGCTCTTTTCCCCTGCCTCTCTTCTTCCCAGCTGCTAAATGGAGGCATACCTCTGGGGTATGCTTGTTTCTTCCACTTCTTTACTGTACCTGCAGATTGGACCATCATCTCTCTACCGACGACTTCCATGTCCATATCTCTAGCTCTGTAAAAATTCATTCCCCACTGGAAGGTCCTGTAGAAACTGTGACCTATAGAGGTTCACTAAATCTCAGCTTTCCTTCTCCCAGAAATGAGTTTCTTCCTTTTAACTCGACGGTTTATGTTAATAATACTAACTTCGTTCCAGTCACTCAAGTTCAGAATCCTTGCATTTGTTGTAAATCATTTTGCTCCAGTCACGTGGCCTCCTCACTCTTTCTCAAATATGCCAAATATTCTCTCACTTCAGGGCCTTTGTATTTGTATTGTGTTCTTTTCTCCTGGAAAGTGCCTTCCCTAGGTGATCCGCAAAGCTTGCCCGGCTCCTGCCTTCTGGTCTCTTCAAATGTTCCAGTAAAGTTCTGCCTTTACTCACCCTCTTAGAAGAAAGCCCGGCCATCCTCTCCGCCTTTTTTACTGTCTTTCATTTTCTCCATAGTAAATGTAATCTGTGTCATTATTATCTTTCTTTTCCATTAGATTATAAGCTACTTGAGTACAGGGACTTTATCACTTCTGTTTACTGTTTCATCCCCTGTGTCTGGCATGATAAATTCTTAGTAAATATGTTTTTGAATGAATGAAATTGTCATTCTCTGGACAAGTAGAACCACTGAATTTTCCTGCTTTATTATCTCATTTGTTAGATGTTAATATGAATTTTCTTCTTTCTTTTCTTTTTCCTTTTATTTTTCTATTCTCTCTCTCTTTTTTTTTTTCTCTTCTCTCCTTTTTTTTAAGATAAAAGTGAGACCATTGGTACATTTTTCTTAGATTTTTCAAAGGTACCCTTTGTATTGGACTATTTCCCCCGTCTGTTGCCTACTTTCTAAAGAGGAACGAGGATTGATTAAAACAGCTGGATTATTTCTTCCTGAATAATCTTGAGGAAGAGGTAAATTTTGGAGGAGGTGTGTATTTTGTTTATTGCTCCTTTATTAATAGTTGTCCACTCTGTTTGGTACTTAGACTGGTTCTTTTTACCCATTGGGCTGTAAAAAAAACTGCAGTTTGAATAAAAGAAATAAGAAGTCTTTGCAAATGTTCTATAAATGAATGTCTAGCTCTCTTGTTACTGCATGATATTTAACAACGCATTTTTGACTGTTGGGTGAATTTTACTTATAACTCAGAGAAACTGAAAATGTTTATCATGTCCCAGTCTTCAAAAACTGAATGTTTTGTTTAGTTTTGCTTTCTGAATAATCACAAATGCAACCATTGATTATTATGCAAAGCCCAGGTTTTGAATTCCTGCCAGATATATTGAGAACTCTTCAATAAGCAACTCCAAGCCTACCGCATTCCATGGTGCATCCTTTTCTGGCTGAAGATTGTGGGAATTCTCTGGCATGAATCAAGTGGCATTAATTATTGAAGATAATTAACATACTGCTGAGAGTTCTGAGCTATGTATTAGGTGAGCCATAGGAAATTGTTAGTTTTATAGGTTAAACAAGCTCAAAATTGGCAGTTTTATAAGGTTAAGCCTAAAATCTTTTGAACTGTGGAACTGACTCAAACTGGGTATTTTGTTGTTAATTATTAAACTGAAAACCACTGTTGACAACACAGGTTTGACCTGTGCAGATCCACTTATATGTGCATTTTCTTGAATACAGTACGGTACTGTAAATATATCTTCTCTTCCCTGTGATTTCCTTTATAATGTATTTTCCCCTAGCTTCCTTTATTGTAAGAATACAGTATATAACACATATAACATGCAAAATGTGTGTTAATTGACAATTTATGTTATCGTTAAAGCTTCTGGTCAGTAGTAGGCTATTAGTGGTTAAATTTTTGGGGTGTCAGAAGTTATACTCCATTTTTAAGTGTGCAAGCGGTCAGTGTCCTTTAATCCTGTGTTAAGGGTCAATTGTACATTCCAAATATTGTGGTACTTAAGGCATTAAGTGATCTGGATATTACTTTTACTGAAACAATTTATTAGATAGCTTTTCAAAAATTTTTTTAACTTAGGAAACACTCAGGGAGAAAGTACATAAAACATAAAATTGGAAGAGTAATGATTCTTAACAGATCTCAACTGGAGTATCATGGATAGTCTAGAATCTTGCTGTTTTTTCTTTAATAGAAGTTTCCCAGTGAAGTGTCTCCCACATTTGTGGTTCTTTCTTCCCTTCTGCTATTCATTTGTTCATACCCTGCCTTATTTCAGAAAGAGCTATAATACATATTTAAATATTACATGCAAATTTTTATTAGTAGATCTGGTGTACAAAACTCAAGTGTAGAAACATAAAGTATCATTTCCTAGCAGCACTGAAGACTAGCAATAATTTACCTGAATAAAGTCCTTATAAAGGTAATAGTATACTGTTTTTAGATTTTCCTATATCATTTTAGTGATATTGTTCAACATAATATATGATAGATTAAACAGATTTAGCTTTTCTGTAGTATTGGGATAATTATTATTACTTTTCCCCTTATTATCTTTTGTTCCTTTGTAAGAAAGGGAATAATACTTAAATCAATTAAAATTTAATAGCTTCTATAAACATGTTTCACTTCAGAGATTTGTTCCATGTGTGTCTTATGGTGAAACTGTGGTTGAGTATGGACACTGGCAGTCCCATTTGCCTTTCTTGACAGAATGGATTTCATATTCAAATCTTGATTTTTCAGTTATGTATATGATAATGCATATGTATCTGTATAAATCATCCTTGGCTTATGATGGGGTGACGTCCTGATAAGCCAATTGTATGTTGAAAATACTTTAAGTTGAAAATGCATTTTTGTTGAAAATGCATTTGATACTTCTAACCTACTAAATGTTATAGCTTAGCCTAGTCTATCTTAAACATGCTCAGAATACTTACATTAGCCTACAGTTGGGCAAAATTATTTACCACAAAGCCTTTTTTATAATAAAGTGTTGGATATCTAAGTGGATTTATTGTATGGCATTTTACTGAAAGTGAAATACGGAATGGTTGTATGGGTGCAGAATCATTGCTTTTCCACACGGTCCCGTTGTTGGCTACGAGCTGTGGCTCACTGCTGCTGCCCGGCATCGCTAGAAAGTATGGTACTGTATATCGCAAGCGCAGGAAAAAGTCAAAATTCAAAACTTAAGAGTATAGTTCCTATTGAATGTGCATTGCTTTGTACCATTGTAAAGTCAAAAAATCGTTACGTAAAACCATCTCAAGTCGGTGATTATCTGTATATGTATACAGTTCTACCAACGTAGAGATAGCTCCTGTGATTTTTTTTTCCTATTTAAGAGACCAAATATTTTTCCCTTTACTACTATATTTAAGCAGAAGTGTTATTTTTCATTATCATTATGAAAAAACATTATTTATAACCTTAATCTAAAGCTGTTGTGCCCTCCCTCAAATTCTGAATACAAATAATAAAAAAATAGAATAAATAATATTTGAGTCTCTCAAAGGAAGAAAGTGAAGAGTGGCAAAAAGTTACCATTTTTTCCCCCTGAGTTATTTTTACATGCTTTTTCCTAGCTTTGTACATAAAGAAGATTTTGATCTAGGCTTCCTTTCCCTTCACATATGTTGTATTGGGATTTTTTGTTCTTTGAAGAAAGGGACGTTCTGGGGCCATTTTGATAATCGTATATTCTGTGCTGATTGCATTTTGATGTCCTTTGTGAATGCTTATTTGGTGATATTATTGTTGATTTTCTGTAACAATTTCACATCTACCTTTGTGGCTCTTAAGTTAACTACTCATTTTGAATAGTTTGCCTTTATGCCCAATATAGATTTAATATTACAGTCTTGCTTATTCAGCTGATTAGGAATGTGCATGCATGTGTATGTACCTTTGCGTAAATTTTTTCTGCCTTGTGAAAATGAGATTTTTATATAAAATCATTTATATTTCAAATTACTAGAGTTATATATAAATACAGTGATAGCTTCATCATTTAGTAATTAATATCATGAAGCTGGGTTTGAGATTTCCTGCCCTTCTCTGTTGTTCTCTATTGCAGGAGGTGAATCCTAGGCTCTCTTACCAGCAGGCTTCTGGGTGGGCTTGGCCAGTGGGAGGCACTGGTAGAAGATTGGAGGGCAGGAAAAGGGGAGAAGACCAGTTATTTCTCCTTCTTTTTCTGCTTTGAGATGTTTCTCCACTGTGGTTCTAGCTCCTACCACATTAACTCATGATCAACTCATGATCTTAGCTCAGTGATAAAAAAAATCCATTTTATTACTAGAGCATGGGTATATCTCATTATAACTGTGTTTTTGCTCTTGTTCTTTCCTAAATTGCCTGTAAATATGAGTACCTAGTTTTGCCTATTGGAATTATATTGAGTATCTAATCTCATTTAATTATGAGTTGTTATGCATTTGCATATGGTTGCTATAAGGTAGGTAATGTGCAGAGGTGGGAGAAGATAACTAGCTTGCTTGCTTTTTCTCTTTCCTTCTCTCTTTTTCTCAGTAAAGCTCTCTTCCTTTATAGAAACAAAACATGCTTATATAGAAAATACAGAAGAGTGAGGAAAAAAAGTACCACTCACCCATAATCCCACTTCCCACACTGGTGAGATCGTTTTGGTGTATTTCCTTCGTGTCTTCTTACAATGCAGAAGAGTTTCTAACTTAACACCCATATAAACATGATTTTCTTCTACAAATTTCTCCAAATTGTTACTTTCAGAGAATATTGCTCTGTTAATATATTCTCTTTCCCCCATCATGTCTGGAAATGTAATTTTATACTTATAAACAGTATATAGTTCTGTATCTTTTTCTTATATATGTATTCTGCCTTATTATTAAGGTGTGGCAGTGAAGGGAAAAATGGCTCTTGCCCATTGTGCATTATGGAAGGTGTCATAGGTAAAAGGGTTGGCTGGTTCACTGGAAGGAAGAAATCTGACTGATCTGACAGGTGTCCCTGTGAAAGGGGAATAAAAAATATTGCCATGGAGAGGGAAAAGAATTTTTTCCTCTTTGTAGGAGAAATGAGTGAGGGTCATTTTTTTTTTTTTTTTTAAGATTTTATTTATTTGAGAGAGAGAGTGTGTGAGCACAAGTTGGCAGGGGGCAGTAGGGGCAGAGGAAGAGGGAAAAACAGATTTCCTTCTGAGCAGTGAGCCTGACTCGGGGCTCAGTCCCAGAACTGATCATGACCTGAGCACAGAACCCTGAGACAATGGCCTGAGCCAAAGGCAGATGCTTAATGGACTGAACCAGCCAGATGCCCCAAATGAGGGTCTTGAGAGCTGCAAAATGAGTATGGAACTGTTTGTGGCGTGCACACTGAAGTACGGGTTGCAAGGGAGAAAGGAGAGAAGGCTGTTAATACTGAGTCAGATTGGTGTACCTCCCACTGGCTACCAACTCCACCTGCAGAAATCACTTTCTTCCCAGGGCTTGGCCCCAGGAGTCTTGGGAGAGTACTGAAGTCAGCATTCAGTGGAGGCTGGGAGTGCTGGAAAGCAGAAGCTCCTGGGGCTTATGCATCACAGTCCTGGGAAAAGTGAGGGAGAGTTTTGTTCATTTTTTAAAAAGATTTTATTTATCTATTTGAGACAGAGATAGTGTGCCACCTGAGGGGAGGGACAGAGGGAGATTATTAGTATTATTAGTATTTTTTTAGTATTAGTATTCGTTATTAATATTATAATAATATTATTATACATTATTAGTATTCATTTTTTATTGCTGTGTGAGAAATTACCACATTATTACTATTTGTTTTTATTGCTGTGTGAGAAATCATCCCAAATGTGGAGACTTAAAACAATATTAATTTGTTGGACAGTTCTGTAGGTCACAAGTTTGGGCAGGCTGAACTGGGTTTTCTGCTCAGGGTCTTAAAAGGCAGAAACCGGGGTGTTGGCTGGGTTGGGCGCTCATCTCAAGAGTGAAGAATCTGCTTCCTACCTCATTTAGGTTGTGGGCGGAGTTCTAGTTTCTAGATCTGAGGTCCTAGTGTCCTTGTTGACTGCCAGTGGGGGCTGTTTTTGTGATTAGATTAGGCCCATCCAGATAATTATTTTAAGATCAACTGAGCCAGGACTTGGATTACATCCAAAAAAATCTCTTCCCATCATTCCCTAGCTTCGTGTTTGAATGACCAGGAGGTAGGAATCTTGGCAGGAGTTGGGGGGGAGGGGAGGGTGCCTTCTTTAGACCGTTGCTTACCACAGTGTTGCATAGTTTTTCTCTGTTATATATGCTTCATGATATAGTTAACTCCTGGGATAACCTTACCTGATGGAAATTACAAATATTCCAGGAGATTTAAAACCAGTAATACTTTATAAAACTAGAAATGTTTTTATGATTGCCTGGGACAAAATTTATGTGTATCATGTGTTGTAATTGGTGTTAAATGAAAACTCTTAACAAAGAAATTTAAGGACTAAATAATACCCTATAATATAGGAGGTATTATTTGATGTTTTAATTATTAGGACCTCGAATTTGCTTTATATTTTTCACTTCAATGAATATCTTTATGATGAATTTTGCCTTTTTACTATTGTCTTATGAGGAACTAACTTATCTAAAGAATATGAAGATCCCACGTTACGTATTAGGAGTTTCATTAATTCGTATTCTAAGCAGCCATGTTTAGTATCTTTTGTGCCATATCTTTTCAGGCTTAAAAATTTTTAGTGTTTCATATTTTGAGAGAATAAAAGTTGTTTGTCATAATTTTTCATTTAAAAAAATCAATTGTCTTTGAACTTTTTTCTTCCATATGCCTATATTAAGTGTTTTTTGTTTTGTAATAAAAATTCGGCTTACTTGCTATGACTAATGCAGTGTGGCATGTTGTTTCTTCATTGGTTTCAGTTTCCTCTCCAATGGAATGGCTGAATGAGATTTCTTTTAGTCCTCTGATTTTATGTTAAACACCTTTTCATACCCTATTTTTTTTTTCCTAAGTTAAAAATCTGTAATACCTGTTAGCATTCTCCTGGTATCTGTTAAGATGGATTTTCTAGACTTTGGGAGAAGATAGTCACACACATGGATTTAACAAAAGGGGTGGGCATTGCGTTGGGGCTGACTTGAGAAGTAGCTAGGTTTATGCTTCTAGATCGGGACACCGTGTGTTACACTAAATCACTTCAGTTACTCAGTCATGGGAGAGCTTTACTTGGATTTGGGATCAGGATAACAGGCATTTGAAAGATTCTTTGAAGATCTGTACCAGTGGCAGGGGTGGTGGAATATTTTTCTGGGTTAGGGAGCAGTAAAGCAGAGAGGATAAAACATTGCCAGTTCCTATTTTTGTATGTTTTTAGGATCAAATAATGTTTTCCTGAAATGGATGAACTGTTCCCTTATGTGGTTTAACTGGTTCAGGTTAAGGAGAAACAAATACTGACTGCCCTTGTTATGGATGCCACATCTTTTCAGACTGCCCTAGCTTGTTGCCAGTGAAGATATACTTTGGCTTATAGTTAGCTTGTGGTAAAGTACAGGCTTTAGATCTTGTTACATGAATTCTTGTTAAACAGAGCATGCACCACCCCCCGCCATCATACTTATGAAATTGAGTTTTGAAAATAATTTCGGGGCTTTAATTTTTGTCCTTGATGAACTCTAAAGTAATTTTAGTTTGTCTTTGCAGTGTGTTAAAATAAAATCTCTTCAACTTCTGTCACTCAGGGTGTTCATATTCCTTCTAGTCTTCTTCTGTCTATATATTTGATAAATATGTCATATGTTTTCATTTATCTTTTATAAAAATTTTGAGAAATCTAGGAATAAAAGAGTCCTTTATCTGTTGCCTCCTTCCTGTCGCATAGGGATTTGCCATATAATTGACATTTAACATTTTTTGAGTTTTGAATCAGCTCCAAATGTCTAACTGTGTTAATATTGAATTACCATTTTAAAATCTATCCACGGGTATATCACAGAAGACTCGGCTATATGCTGGCTGTAGTTAAGGTTCAGTGTACTTTTTTTTTTTTTTAAAGGTTTTATTTATTTATTTGACAGACAGAGATCATAAGTAGGCAGAGAGGCAGGCAGAGAGAGAGAGAAACAGGCTTCCTGCTGGGCAGAGATCCCGATGTAGGGCTGGATCCCAGGACCCTGGGAGCATAACCTGAGCCAAAGGCAGAGCCTTTAACCCACTGAGCCACCCAGGTGCCCCTCAGTGTACCTTCTGCATTTGCCTGTTCCATCATTCTAGCAGCCTTAGTCAAAACACCCCACCACCAAAAAAAAGGAAATGATAAGGGCTTCTATGTAACTTCTTTGATTTATGTTTGTATCTCTTATGCTGAAAAACCTTAGTTTTTAATGACATTAGCAATTAGTTATATGCTTTCATCTTCTACTTTTAATAGTTTCCAAATAATAATGCAAGTATTCGTGAAATGTTGTTCCCTTTATCTCTAGGAGGATATATCCTATTTGAGGTCTGTTGCTTTGCATTACTACCATTTGAAATAATTATAATAATAGATTTTCTGTTATTAAACCATTCTTGTATTCCTGAAATAAATTCAAACCCAAAACATTGGGTTTCTTTCCAGGTGTTAAACCAGTCTTGCATTCCTGGGATCTGCCTCATTATGGTGTTTTCTTTTTAATCTATTATTGGTCTCCTTTTCCTAAATTAAAAAAAAATATATTTTATTTATTTATTTGAGAGAGAGAGATCACAAGTAGGCAGAGATGCAGGCAAAGAGAGAGAGAGGGGGAAGCAGACTCCCCGCTGAGCAGAGAGCCCGATACAGGCCTCAAACCCAAGACCCTGGGATCATGACCTGACCCCAAGGCAGATGCTTAATGCCTGAGCCACCCAGGTGCCCCTCATTTAACGAACTTTTTATAGTCTATTTACAATTACTGTTTTACACTCAAGCAGAATGTAGAAACCTTGCCACCATGTAGGTCCCTTTATCTTTCTCCATTAATATTACAGTTTTTATAAGCATTACATCTGCATTCATTGATCAGTATTGCAATTTTTGCTTTCAACTGGCATGTATATTTTAAAGAATTTAAGAGGAGATTAACAATCTCTTACATTTACCTACTCATTTATTATTTCTATTGCTCTTCCTTTGTATGAGAAGACCCATGTTTTACTCTGATATCATTTTTCCTTCTACACGAAGAGTTTTCTTTGGCATTTCTTTTAGAGCCCCTCTACTGGTAACAGATTCTCTTAATTTTTAAAAATCTAACTATGACCTTATTTTTATGTCCTTTCTGAAGGATATTTTCATTTGATGTAGTTTTTCTGTGTTGAGAGTTCTTTCAGCGTTTTATAAATGTTGTTCCACTGTCTTTTGGTCTTCTTGGTTTCTAATGAGAAATCCAGTCATTTCAATTCTTACCACTTTATATGTAATAGTTCTTTTTTTCTCTGGTAGCTCTCAGGATACTTCTTTTATATTGGTTGTAAACAGCTTGATTATGTGTTGTTTTGTGGTTTGGTTTTTTTTTTTTAATATTTGCTGATCTTGAATCTGTAAACATGTATCCTTCAACATATTTGTTGTATTTTCATGAAGGAGAGTTATTAGTTCAAATAGGTTTTTTCTTTTCTGTAACAGTTGTTTCTTCTCAGTAAGTATCTATGGGTCTGTTCATATTTTTCAGTCTTTTAAAACATTTTAAGTATATGCTCCTCAGAGCATAGTTTTTTTTTGTCTGTTAGGTTCCACTGACTCTTTTCCTCTTTTATTTCCATTCTGCTCTTGAGTCAAGTCAGAGTTTTTTATTTTAGATATTATATTTTTCAGTTTTGAAATTCTTATTTGATCTTTTAGTGTGGTTTATGGTTTTCCTCGAGGAATTTTTGTCTTTCCGTTGGTTTCAATATCTAATGCACGTGTTTATTCTCTATATGTTCCAGCATCAGTTTCATTTCACAGTTGGCATTTCTTGATTGTCTTTTCCCTTGGGAATTGCCCATATTTTACTGGTTTTGGTGTATCTAGTAATTTTGTATTACATCAGGGACATTTTGAATGTTGTTTTGTGAGACTGGCTCCACTAACATCCTCTAGAGAATGTTGACTTTTTTTTTGGTCCCGTCAGGCATCAGCCTAGTTGGGTTCAGATTGGACTTTCTTTCTGGACTTCCTTAGGTGGTAGTTTTAGCATCAGTTCAGTTTTACAGCCTTTGCTACATCTTATTTTTCTTAGGGATTTTACACACAGTGCTCTGAAAGGATGCTTTTCCTGGTTTCTGGGACTGGAAGGGTGGTGTTCTCTGAGTTTTAGCCTCTGGTATTGCACATATTTTTTCCCGACTGGGCTACTGGTAGGTCTAAGTAGTGAGGAAAAAAATAAAAAAATAGGAAACTATCTCTACAATCTTTATATAACAGGGTCCTTTTTAAATTGTTTTTCTATTCAGAAGAATGGGTTTTCACTTAGGATCTTATGTGCCCATGCTACAGCTGAAATGGTGTCAGGTCTGTTCTTGGACCAGTTTGGAAGAGATCAATGAGGGAAAAAAAAATCTCTTGGCTCTTTCCTCCACATTCAAGGGGCAGTTTTCAAGTCCTTTGGCTAGAAAGTTGGATTGCCCTGAGAGTTTTGCTGACCCTACCTGTTACTTACATCTTGATTCAGCCTGTCCTTGGGTCAATCCAGGAGGTAACAGAGTTGGGGAAAATGGGAGCACACTGCCACTGTATTAATCACTCTTCAACTTTCGAGCGTGCTTCCAATCTACCTGCCTCGTTAAATTTTCTAGAGCTCTAAAGTAGTTGCATGTTTATATTTTATCTCATTTTGTTATCTCCAGAATTTTTATTATAAAGAGAGGAAGAGGCTGGAAACTTCATATTCTTTTATTGAAATAAATTTTGATGGATATAGAATTCTGTGTTGACATTTATTTAAAAAAGCAACTAAAAGTACTTAGTCCGAATGTTCTGCTTTTATTCTATTTATTCCTGTGAATGTAATGTATATTCTTTTTTTCCCCCTTTGACAGCTATTAAGATTTTCTCTTTATCAGTGCTTTTTAGCCATCTGATTGTGATAGGCCCTGTGTGATTTCCTAAGTGTTTATCAGACTTTGTATTTATGAAGTTTTCTGGATCATTGTGTTCATAATCATCATAAAATTTGTAAATTTTTAATCCGTTTTTTCTATTCCTCTTCTTCTTAATCCCCCTCTTACCATCCCCAGAGAGGGCATTTTCCTCTCCTTTTTTTTTTTTTTTTGCCTTCAGTGACATGTACGGTTTTGGTTTTTTCCAGTTACATGTATGTTAAATGGCTTTATGTTGTTGCATATGTCAGTGAGACTTTTTTTTATGGTCTTTTTCTTTCACACACAAAAACTAAAAAACAAACAATTTTTTGTGCGTTGTTTTCTTGCTGCTTCTTAAGTTCACTGGTCTTTTCTTCTGCTGTGTGTCTGTGTGCTATAACCCTTTTTAAGTCAATATATGAATAATTTACAGAATAAATAATGAAAACCCACTTTATTAGAAATTTTAATGGCAATTTAAGCACAGCAAACTTCTTTATGTCAGGTAAATTTTGGTACACAAATTTTGTAAAAATCGAGAGAATATTGTTACATACTATTTTAGCAAATTAAGATGATCTAAGTTGTTGCAAAATGTTGTGTGATAAAGTCTTTTCAGTTGAATGAATGACTAGTGGAAAATATTTTCATTTTGTCGTTAAAAATATATTGTTTATCATAATTTTTAAGTTGTACAGTATTCGTCTAGGATATTATCAACCTGAATTATCATTTACATGATCAATTTCACCGCATTTTTTTTTAAGAGTCTAGAGTTAGAGTTTATCCCTTACCCCTGCACCCCAAACGGCCAATCTGTTCTCTGTATCTATGAGATTGGTTTTTTTGTTTGTTTTTGTTTTTTGAGTTTGTTTTGTTTTTTAGATTTTACATATAAGTGAGATCATTTGTATTTGTCTTTCTCTTTCTGACTTATTTCACTTAATATAATGCCCATCAAGATCCATCCATGTTGTTGCCAATGGAAGGATTTCATTCTTTTTTATGGCTGAGTAGTATTCTATTATATATACATCCTTGTGAATCTCCTCTTAAGTCATTTTAACTTCTCATCCTGTATTTTCTTCCCTATTGCACTCTGTGGCATTGGCTGTAATAACTCAGTTTTTCTGTTACAAACCATAGGTAATATATTGTAAATTTTTTTTTTACGATAGATAATTGGATTTGCTGTTTATTTTGTGCAGAATATGAAGACCCTTCTCATCCTCAGTTTGTTTTTAAAATCATGCAGCTGAAATGTGTCACTAGAATTAAAAAATCATATCTGAAAACTGTGGCAGACAAAAGAGTAAGCTAGAAACAGATGTCACCTGTATTTTGGTGTGAGAAATGCATGTTGTGATCTTCTAATTATGTTCATAATGCCATTTTAACTTTTATTAATCACTGTAACCAAGGTTATTTTTTCTAGTTCCCTGGGGGAGATTTTAGTTTTTGTTGAGGCAGATAATATAACAGCTGATTTTGAAACTTGATTATAAGAGTATAATAATTCATATTTCACAGAAAACTTTTTCTTATGCAGTTAAGTATTTGAAGTAGGTGAATATTTTTTCCTTATTCTTAGTAAATCAAGACTCAAGTAAGTTATAGTTTTAAGAAGAGATTATTAGTATGTATTGCTGTTGGTACAGGTAGCAGAACCATTAAAATTATAATCTGCTTTTTAAAACTGATTTATACTAAGGGAATCGTCCTAAATCTTTTGTTTTTATTTTTTTAAGGCAAGAGGAGCTGATGTTCCAGAGATCCCTGGAGATCTTAGTCTTAAGACATGTGGCAGTACAGCCAGTATGAAGGTTAAACATGTGAAAAAGTAAGTGGAATTGTATCATGGGTTTTAAGTGAATTTTTAAAATGGGAATCAGTTTTTTAGTTCTCTTAAAACTTTTCTTTAGATTTCTTACTAAATATGCTTTTACTGTCCATACATTAAATTATACTGTAAGCCTAAATTACGACTTAACAATTAGTGGAATCGATCGGAAGATTATCTGCTTGTCTAAAAATATACTTTAATTTTGTTCTTGTGACAACTTTATGTCATTGGCTGTTAGAGTGTGTTTGTTCAACCGGAGCAATCCAAGTGTGTCTGTCTTGGTGCCCTTAATACACGCTCTCACTCATTTAGAAAAATCAGCCTGTTGTTTGAGTTATGGGATTGCTATATCTCAGCTCTGCCTTTGAGAAAACCTGAATTGGATGCTAGTAGTTGATTCCTATATAAAATATCTGAAGGTATTCCATTTCAGTTTCCAACAGAAAAACCATTCCATACTTTCCAACTGAAGCCTTAATTACCCCCACCCCCCACCATCCCATTAAGTTGGTATTAAAAAACAAAACCAGAAAAGCCATCTTTTCACCTGGCAGAGGGTTAGGCAGCTATGTTTTCATTGTAAATAGAGAAAAGACAAAGATAAAAATATTCATTCTGCATCCAGACCCACTAATCCAGGACTGATGGGCTGCGACAACATTCACAGGTAAAATCTGGTTTTCTATTTTGTTGGGAATGCTGCTTCTGATTCACAGTTGGCTCTTCACAGTTTTCCTAACATTCACTGAAATTTTCTATGGGCCTTGCCTTGAGTGAAGGATAGGAGAGTGTAGTGATGCTTTTTATTTTTATTTATTTTTTTAATTCATTTTGGTTTTGACCTGCGCTCTAAATGTAATTTTCATTTGATTCACTGTATTTCTGGAAAACTTTGCGTGGATACGTGTGTGCTCATGCGCATGTGCTTATTAAATAGTTTTGCTTGCATGAGCTCTCCAACCCATTTTATTTTTTCCTTAGGCTTAGTAATTTTGACTGTTCCAGTATCTCGCATCTCACTTAGCTATTTCATGTACTTCAGGTTACCCTTCACTAAAGGTCACTTTCCGAAGATGGCTGAATGTGCACATTTCCATTATGAGAACGTTGAGTTTGGCAGCGTACAGGTATATTTGAAATATTTCCTACATACTGGATTAAGATATATCTATATCTCTGTTCTTTTCTGTATGTCTTCCTCTTAAATCTATGTTATCTGAGAGGTAACATTTAGAAGTACTTTTTTTTCAATTGATGTCTTGTTGGTGGATGTGAAAACTTTTATTTTTTTCTGTTGACTAATACTTGATGTGTGAGGACTCCTAATTCAAGTGGAAATAGTATAATAGGATCAGGATAAATCTCAGCATTCCTATTAGATTCCTAGACAAAGTTTGCTATTGTTTTCTAGCATGAAGCATTCTAGTTCTTACCTGACTCTTAGGTTGGGTCAGAGTAATGATGGTTAAATCAGAGTGAAGTGGTGTAGCATAGGGGAGATGTACGAATGGAGGTTTTCTCAATATTTTTTCTTATTGTGAGGTATAGTATGTGTATAAATATATATATGCTTATAAAATATATACATATATATATTATTATACATACATGTGTACATTTTAAACCCCGGGCTAAGAGATAGAAATTTCCTGGGTGTTCTTCCTCCGTTGCATTTGCCTTCTCTACCCTAAAGATTACTTATACCATGACTTTTATAGTATTCATTCTAATTTTTTATAGTTTTACTATCTATATCCCTATTCAATATGGCATTTAGTTTGCCTGTTCTTGAACTTAAATAATTGGAATTATTCTAGTCCATTCAGCAAATACTTACTGAGTACTAAATTATACCTATACTAAGTACTGTATTATACCAGGCACTGTTGTAGGTGCTTTGGTTGTATTAGTGAGCAACACTAAAAACACTAAACCAAAACCAAAGATTCTTAAAGAACACAGAGGATGGCCAAGAAGATAAGATCTATGGTAAGAAGGTAGGACATGATAAGAAGGACCAGGGGCACTGTGGGTAGGTTGAACTCTCAAACCTGGGTAGGCTTCATTGCTGTGTGTATTCTTTCTTCTTTCATTCAGCGTCGTGAAACTGGTCCCTGTAGATGTCTGCACTTACAGTTGGTTCAGTTTGTTGCTATATGTTAATCTATAGTGAACATTTGACACAAGTAATTTATCCATTCTTTTTTTGTTTGTTTGTTGGAAATTTGGGTCATCAGTTTTGGCCTTTTGGAACACTATTATATACATAGCCTGGTGTATATACTCAGGAGTGTCTCATGGTGTATACCTAGGGGTAGAATTTCAAGGTGATAGCAGATGCACAGGTCCAGCTTTACTGAGTAAAGCCAAACTATTTTTAAAAATGATTTACAAATTTATACTCCCCTAAACAGTAAATGAGAGTTGCTATTCTTCATCCTTGCCAACTTTTGGTTGTTTGATACTTGTTAATTTTTACCCATCTGATGGAGATGTAAGTCTCTCTCACTGTATTTTAATTTGCAGTCTCTTGATTTTTAATGCAGTTGAACATCTTTTCAAATGTTGGGCACTTGAGATTTCTGTTTTAAATCTAGATCAGGTCCTTTGCTCATTTTGTTTTATAGATTTGCTTGTATTTTTCTTATTCATTCGTGGGACTGCTTTACATATTTTAGATGTTCTTTCATGTTGCGTCTAGCCCTGTATTGTTTTTGTATCTCCCACATTGTGGCATGTTGCTACACTCACTTTATGCTGCTCTCATTGTACAGGCTTCATTTATTTTGTTCTTTATTTTATGTATTTTGTGTGGTTCTATGTATGCAGAAACCTAGCTTGTAGTGTTTTTTTTTAAGATTTTATTTATTTATTTGATATAGGAAGAGAGAGGGGGAGAGAGAGAGAGCAGGCACAAGCAGCGGGAAGCAGGCTTGTGGGGCTCCATCTCTGGGATCATGACCTGAGCCGAAGGCAGATGCTTAACCCGCTGAGCCACCCTGGTGCCCTTAGCTTGTAGTTTTTCTGTCATATTTAAGGATTTGCTCCCCTTCTCTGACGTTATGAAATTGTCTTTTTTTTTCCCCGTTAAGTTTCATAGCTTTGACTTGAACATTGAGGTTACTTGGAATTTATATTTATAGTGTGAGAAAGAGTGATACTAAAAACCCCGAGTATAATAATTGGTCAGAATGGATGTTAACTGTAGCACTGGAGCTGAGCGCTAATGGCCTTCTCCTGTGTGATGCCTCGCCCTTGTAATTGTATGGATCATTGGTGGTCGACTATTTCAGTATTTTCTCTGGTACCCACCAGTCTTTTTTGAAAGGAGTCTAGGGGCATCTGGTTAAGCGTCTGCCTGCAACTCAGGTCATGATCCCAGGGTCCTAAGATTAAGCCCTACATCGGGCTCCCTGCTCAGTGGGGAGCCTGCTTCTCCCTCTCCACTCCCCATGCTTGTGCTCTCTCACTGTCAAATAAATAAAGTCTTTTGAAAAAAAGGAGTCTATTTTATTACTATTTAAAAATATGGCTATATTAGTGTTCTCCAGTGAAACAGAACCAATTTGTGTGTGTGTGTGTGTGTGTGTGTGTGTGTGTAGAGAGAGAGAGAGAGAGAGAGATTTTTTTAAGGAATTGGTTCATGTGATTGGAGGCATGGTTGAGTTCAAAATCTCCAGAATAGGCTGAAAAGAAAGGGAAGGGTTGTTGTTGTAGTTTGAGTCCAAGAGCAGTCTGCTGGTGGAGAGTGCTCTTCAAGGGAGGTTAGTTTTGTTTTGTTTTCTGTTAAAAACTTTTAGCTGATTGGATGAGACCCACCCATATCAGGGAGGACAATCTGCTTTACTCAGTCTTCTGACTTAAATGTTAATGTCATCTAAAAGATAACTTCACAGAATTATTTGGAGTAATGTCTGACCTGAAGTTAATGTATAAAATTAATAATCACAGTCCATCCTGCCAACTTGGCATTACATTTTTTTTTAAAGATTTTATTTATTTATTTGACAGATCACAAATAGGCAGAGAAGCAGGCAGAGAGAGAGGAGGAAGCAGGCTCCCTGCTGAGCAGAGAGCTCGATGCGGGGCTCGATCCCAGGACCCTGAGATCATGACCTGAGCTGAAGGCAGAGGCTTAACCCACTGAGCCACCCGGCGCCCCCAACTTGGCATTCCTTAAGCCATTCTGAGTCTCTAATAAATAAGAAGGTCTTGCTTCTGCCTAGCATCATGATCAACTATTTTTCACAACCAAAACATTCTAAGCATTTTCCTAGAAGAGTATACAAAGTCCCTGGGTAATTTACTCTTCTTGATATCCTTTAACTTAAATACTATAATATAAAGTTAAAAATACTTAAGTACAATGATACAAATCTTATGTAAGGTGATAAGAGAGAAGAAAACAGATATTTACTAGCCACACACACACACATGCACACGCACACACACATGCACACATTCAGAGCAAAATAAGAACGTTATATTCATGGCATTATAGTCTTGGCTTGTGTAAACCGGTCATGTGGCTGTAGCTGGAGTTACAGCTGCATTCTTCTGCTTCTCATTCTATATTCCCTTTGTGCTGAGCAAGAATCTCAGTTGGTTTTGTTCTTTACCTGGTGGGATGACCCATACCTTAATTCCGGATCTGGCCATTAATAGCCCTGCCTGAACTGGGTTCTGGTAATTTCCCATTGTGTTCAGTGGCTGGGCAGTGGTAGTAAGGGATGTCCTAAGGGAGCTCCAGTATTCCAGATGTATTCTTCTTTACCTCTGTAGTAGAGTAGCAGTCCCAATTTCCCCTCAGTCATCCCAGCTAATGCCAAAACACATCTTGGCCTGTTGATTTAGAGGAACCCACAGTGGCCGGGAGGCAGTTACTTTCAGGTCAGTGGGGTTGTTACTTTGTCTTCTGGTGGAAGTGTTCCTCCCTTTGGAACTAAGACATTTAGGGTAGTAGAGCATACAGCTGTGAGGACAGGAAGCCCAAATTTTGCTAGTGAGTCACTATGAGTCATATTGAATGGTCCCACCCCAACTTCCACCCCTTGATTCCTGGTTCCTCAATCTGATTAGCTTTAAAGACACTACTGACTCCGCTCACAACAGTAAAGAGAGGATGGAGAGTGGATAGTCCATGGCATGATGGGGCAGTAGAGATACAGAGAATATCACCATTGGATACTTATAATCAAATGCTTAAAAGAGATGAAGTTCTGGGTGGCCATATATTTGCGATCTTTGAACATTTTTCCATACTGATGAGTAAGTTAAAATTTTTATTTCTTTCATGATTAGTGATGTTGAACATTTTTTCATGTGTTCATTGTCCATTTGTGTATCTTCTTTGAAGAAATGTCTATCCAGATCCTTTACCCATTTTTGAATTTGTTTTGTTTTGTTTTATTGAGTTTTAGGACTTCTCTGTATAACCTATTTGTATCTTTTGATCCAAAGACAGTCTTCTAGACGGCATATAGGTAGATTATGTTTTTTAAATTCATTCTGTCTTCTCTGTCATTTTTTAATTGAAGTACAATTAACATACAGTGTCGTTAGTTTCAGGTTTACAACATGTTGATTAAACAGTTCTATACATTACACAGTAAGTGCAGTCACCGTCTGTCACCCAACAACGTTATTATAATATTGACTGTATTCCCAATGCTGTACTTTTCATTTTCATGACTTATTTATTTTATAACTGAAAGTTTGTACCTCTTAATCCCCTTTATCTATTTCACCTATTCCCCCCCACCTCCCTTCTCCCCTCTGGCCACCATCAGTTTGTTCTCTATATTTTAGAGTTCGTTTGTTTTTTCTTTTCTTTCTGTTTTCTAGATTCCATATATAAGTGAAATGATATGGCATTTGTCTTTCTCTGTCTGACTTACTTCACTTAGTGTACCACCCTGTAGGTCCATCCATATTGTTGCAAATGGCAAAATCTCACTCTTCTTTTTATTATTGACTGATATGCCATTGTACGTATGTACGTGTGTATGTGTATATGTGTATATATTCATTGCATCTTTACTCATTCATCTATTGATGGAAAATTGGTTGCTTCTGTATCTTGGATAATTGTAAATAATCTTGCAATAAACATAGAGTTACATATATCTTTTTCATTAGTATTTTTGTTTTCTTTGGGTAAATACCCAATAGTAGAATTACTGGATCATATGGTATTTCTATTTTTAATTTTTTGAGGAGCCTTTGTACTGTTTTTCACAGTGACTGCACCAATTTGCATTCCCACCAACAATGTACCAATTTCTTTTTTTTAATATTCTTGCCAACCATTGTTATTTCTTGTTTTTCTTAAAGATTATTTTATTTTTCATTTTTTAAAAATTTTATTTGAGAGAGGGAGAAAGTGCATGCGTGTGAAGGAGAGAGAGAGAGAGACAGCAAGCACGAGTAGCGGGGGAGGGGCAAAGGGAGAAGCAAACTCCCCACTGAGCAGGGAGCCCAACGCTGGATTCAATCCCAGGAACTTGGGATCATGAACTGAGCTGAAGACAGATACTTAACCTACTGAGCCACCCAGGCACCCCTGATTTATTTATTTGAGAGAGAGCGAGTGAGCACCCAGATGTGAGGGGCAGGGGGAGAAGGAGAGAGAATTTCAAGCAGACTGCCCACTGAGCACGGAGCTTGACTCAGGGCTAAATCTCATGACCCTGAGTTCATGACCTGAGCCTAAACCAAAAGTCAGGTGCTTAACTGACTACGCCACACAGGTGCCCCTACCATCTCTGTCTTTTGGTTGGAGAGTTTCATCCATTCTATTTAAAGTAAATGCTGAAAAGGAAAGACTTATTTCTGTCATTTTGCTATCTTTTTTCTGTATGTATTATAGATTTCTTGTCTTTCATTTTCTGCATTACCGTCTTTTGCTTTTAGTTGATTTATTTTTAGTGAAATGTTTAATTTCCATTCTCATTTCTTTTTGTGTATATTTTGTAGCTGTTTTCTTTGTGGTTACAATGGGATTACATTTAATATCCTAAAGTTATAATACTCTAATTTAAAATTATACTAGTTTAACAGCAATGACATACAAAAACTATGCTCCTTTATAGCTTGGTCCCCATCCCTTTCAGTTATAAATGTCTTACAATTACGTCTGTATGTTGTGTGTCCAAAAACATTAATAATTTTTTAAATGTATTAGCCTCTTAAATTATGTTGAAAACAAAATGTGTAGTTATAAACTGAAAAAGCTAGCAATACTAGCTTTTATACTCATAATTTAAAGGAAATATTAATCTCTGAAGTCATGTAGAAAAAAAATTGGAGTTACAAATAGTTGTTTCAATAATATTGGTTTTTATAATTGCCCACATATTTACCTTTACTGAGGTTGAGTTACTGTCAAGTGTCCTTTCATTTCAACTTGAAGGAGTCCTTTTAGAATTCCTTGCAGAGTCGGTATATTGGCAGTGATCTTCCTTAGCTGTTGTTTAACTGGGAATGTCTTAATTTGTCTCTCACTTATGAAGGGTAGTTTTGCTGGAGGTAGTATACTTGATTGACACTTACATTCTTTTAGAAGTTTGAATATATTGGCCCACTGCTTTCTGGTCTCCAGAGTTTCTCCTAAGATACTTGATAATCTTATTGAGGAGCCCTTGTGACTAGTCAACTGTGTGACTAGTTGCTTCTCTTTTGCTACTTTTAAGATTCTCTCATTGTGCAGGCATGCCTTATAGATGTTTTAGAATTGGTCCCAAGCCACCACAATAAAATGATTATTGCAATAAAGTGAGTCAGATGAATTTTTGTTTCCTAGTGTATATGAAAGTTATGTTTACATTATACTGTCGCCTGTTAAGTTCATGATAGCATTGTCTAAAAAACACACATTTCTTAATTTAAAAATTTGCAGAATTTATTAATTAAATTAAAAATTTAATTAAAATTAAATTAATTAAAAATTGCAGAAATTACTAACCATCATCTGAGCTTTCAACAGGTCTTAATCATGGATCACAGTTCACCATAACAAATATAATAATAATAAAAAATTTTAAAATATTGAATGAATTAACAAAATTTGACACAGAGACACAAAGTGAGCTAATGCTGCTGGAGAAATGGCATAAACAGACTTTACTTGATGCAAGGTTGCTACCAACCTTCAGTTTTTAAAAAACACTGTATCCAGGAAGCACAACAAAATGAGGTATGCCTCTTATTTGGCTTTAGAAAGTTTTGATTCTCATGTGTGTTGATTTGAGTCTCTTTGAGTTCATTTTACTTGGAGTTCATTAGTTTCTATCCATGTCTTTAATCAAATTTAGGAAGTTTTCAGCCATTATATATTCATATGTTATCTCTGCTCCTTTGTTTCTCCATTTTCATTGAGACCTTCATAATGTATATGGGATGGAACCCCATAGGTCTCTTAGGCGTCACATAGGTCCCTTAGACTCTGTTCACTTGTCTTCTCTCTTTTCTTTCTGTTCCTCAGACTCAATAATTTCCATTGTCCTATCTTCAGGTTGGCTGATTCTTTCTTCTGTCTGTTCATATTTGCCCTTAATTTCCTCTTATAAAATTTTCGTCATAGTGAATATACTTAAAGGCACACAATCCTTTTTAAACTTTTTTTTTTTAAGATTTTATTTATTTATTTGACAAACAGAGATCACAAGTAGGCAGAGAGGCAGGCGGAGGGGGCGGGGAACAGACTCCCTACTGAGCAGAGAGCCAGACGCGGGGCTCGATCCCGGACCCTGGGATCACAACCTAAGCTGAAGGCACAGGCTCAACCTACTGAGCCACCCAGGTGCCCCTTTAATTCTTTTTTAATGTAATCTCTACACCCAATGAGGGGCTTGAACTTATAATTCCAAGATTAAGAGTTACGTGCTCCACTGAATGAGCCAGGCAGGTGCCCCCACAGTGCCTTTTTAGATTGTATATCTCTTTGTTGATATTTCCATTTGGTTCATTTCATCATTTTCTTGATAATCTCCACATATTTCTTTAGTTTTTGGGGTACCTTTAAGACAGTTGTCTTAAGTCTTTTATTAGTAGATCCACCATCACTTTTTTAGGAAGAGTTTCTGTTGCTTTGTTTTGAATGGCCCTTTCAATTGGCCATAATTTACTGTTTCTTTGTATGCTTTGTTGATTCAAACAGGACATTTTAATGTAATAATGTGGTAATTCTGAAAATGAGTTCTTATCCCCTTTCCCCAGATTTTATTTTTTATTTTTCTTGTTCTTCTCCTCCTCCTTCCTTCTTTCTTCTGCATTATTGTTGTAGACCTACTCAGTGCCAAGGATTAGCCTGAGGTGAAAACTGGAGGTCTTCTCAGATATTCTGTGAGCCTTTGCCTTCCCTGATTATATGACACTTTCTAATTTTTCCCATATATGCAGTTCCTCTTCAATGTTCTAGTCTAATGTCTGGCTTCCTTGGAGGGGAAACAGAAAATTGAAGGAGGAAAAAGGTATATAGGCTTTTTAAATTTCTTGGAAGTGACTTGAGCTGTTAGGTTCTTGCAGCAGCATAGGGAGGTTTAACAACACTGGCCATCTACCTGTTTATTTGCCCCTCTGAGATCAGAACCAGCAATTAGGGATCGGAGCACAGATTTTGATATTTGTGGGGCAAGGTCTTTTTGGCTACCCCAATCTGTTTGATTCTGCTCCTTCAGTGCATGCATGGTTGCCTTGAATGCTGAGTGATTGGGCATGGTTAGCTGCTACTGTACTAAGAGCTGAAATGGACTGAAATTAGCATAACTTACTAACCAGACCTTTCCCTGGAAGTTGCAGGCCTTCAGTAGACTCCAGAATTACAAATATATAATTGCATCAGGCAGATTCTGCCAGATCTGCTATCTAGGGAGCTGTTGTTTAGATGGGAGATTCCTGGTGCTTTCCTATTCCACCATTTTCCTGGAATCCTTACCTTTTTTTTTTTAAAGATATTATTTATTTATTTGAGAGAAGGAGAGAAAGAGCACGATCGGGGAGAGAAGCAGAGGGAGAGCGACAAGCAGACTCCATGCTGAGCTTGGGGTCTGACATGGGGCTTGATCTCAGAACCCTAAGAACATGACCTGAGCCGAAATCAAGTCAGACGCTTAACCGACTGAGTCACTCAGGTGCCTTGAATCCTTACTTATTTTTAGATATAAGATTGACAGTATGTTCTAAGGAATAAATAAGTATGAAAACTTTGTTAAATGTGTCTGGAATAGGTCATCAGCTTTATGCTTGGCAGCTCTATTATATCCCTGTAGGGTCTTTACACTGCCTGATGACCCCATTGTTTTTTAATATGTCTCAAATGTGGGACAGTCTGTAGTTTGCATACTTCTTTTTTTTCACCCTGATCTTAGGAATTTCTCATAGATTTATGGATTTCTTGTGTTTGTGTTTCTAGTTCTTTCTACTCACATATTGAAAATATGTAACTGCAGTAAGCCATGGTGTCCTAGAAGATGTCACAGAACACTCAAGTTTTTAAATCTAGACAAAGTCATGTTTAAGACTCTCAGTTATAAAATGATAATACGTTTTATTAATCTAATATCAATTATGATTTTCATTTTTGTTTAGACTGTAAAACCCAATTCTTTATGAAATACTTTAAATATTAAGAGTTCATTTGGGCCAGTAATTTTATTATCATATAATATACAGAGGAAATTTTCATAATCTCTTCTTTGAATTCTAGTGTTACATAGCTGACTGCTCAGCATCTTCATGTGAATGACTAATCAGCATCTCAGATCTAGCATGCCTAGAACAGTCTCCTCTCAGACCTGCTCCTCTTGCTGTCTTGTCCATGTTGGTCAATAGTAAAACCCGTCTTTCCAGTTCCTAAGACAGGACAAAACCTTGGAGTCATCTTGGACTTCTCTCTTTTTGTTATGCTTCACATTCAGTCTGTCAGCAAAACTCTTGCTTCTGTATTAAAAAAAAAAAAATGGCATCTTTAAAATAAATAAGTAAAATTTAAAATAAGTTTAAAATAAAGGAAATCCGACTACCTGTTTCTCTTCTATCTGCTGTGGTCTTTTAAGGGGGATTATTTCAATAGCCTTATTTGGCACAACTGCAAGAATGAGTCTTTTAAATATAAGTCAGATCATGTTACTTTTTCAAAACCCTCCAGTTACTTCTCATCTTCTCCATAATAGAAGTCAAATTTCTTAACATTTCCTAAAAGGAATTATCTTCCCTTAACCTCTTTGACCTCATCTCTTCTTTTACTTCTCTTTTCCTGAGACATAGTATCCTGTCCACAGTTGCTTTTGCTCCAGTATACAGGCTCCCTTCTCAGGACCTTCGGACTTAGTTCTGTTTTCTTTCCTTGGAAAGCTCTTCTCCCTAGATATCCACATAACTTACTACCTTCCCCTCTTTGAATACTTGCTGAAATGTTATCTTCTCAGAGAGAGAGTACTTTCTCTCCTTGCAGCTACTGGTCACCAACATTCCTTATCTCCCAAATTTATTTTTCTCCACTGTCTGGCATGCTAATTATCTTATTATTATTTATTCTGTTTTTTTTTTTCCACCTCAGCAATCTAGAGTAGTGCCCGACACATTAAAAATCATTTGATGAGTATTTGTTGAATAAATGGACAAATGAATTTATGTTTGAAAAATAAAATTTGCTTTAAAAATGCTTTTTTAATATTTTGGTTCTTTTTAGCATTTAAATATTGCTCTTGTATGGTAAGAATATATTCTTTATATTATTATGAGTATATATAAATAATGAAACAGCAAATAAAATGGATGGTGACATTTACAAATGCAAGTTAAAATTCCCTTTATGTTCTCTCTTGTTAACTATTATGTGTCTGGGTAGAATTTTTTGTAACACATATAGCAATATCTCTATATACAGCTCCAACTATAACCATCTATCTAGCTATCTATAACTTAAAAATATAGATGGATTGCTACTATAAATACTGCCTTGAAAGTTGTTTTTTTACTTCAAAGTATATCTGGGATATATTTTTTTATTTTAGTAATTTGGATTAGCCTCATTTTCAGTTATGTAGTATTTCATTTTATTATTATACCATAATTTAATCAGTTCCATATTGGTATATATTCCAGGTTTTATTGATGGGAGTATATGCATTAAATCATATTAGATGTTTAGTTGGGTCAAGGGTATATGCGTTTAAAATACTGACAGTTGTTTCTAAGTTTATTTTTGAAATTTGCTAGTTTATGCAAGTTGTATATTTTATATCATGGTTTCTACTTGATTTATTTTTATTTATTTTTTGGTATTCCTAATTGTAAACTCTTTGGAGGATATGTCTCACTTTTTATTTTTGTAGGACTTAGCACAGTCTTTCAGTAGCAGGGGCTCATTAGTGCTCTTGAATGGAAGATACATCTTTGTGATGTTTCTTGTTAGATATGCTGGGGAGTCAGTCATTTAATAAACATTTATTGTGTATTGGCAGTGTTGTGACAGAATACTGTATGTCGTAAAGATTAAAAAAAAGTAGGACAACATTATTTCTTCTTTTGAGATGTTTAAACTTAAATGGAAGACTAAACTGTAGAAGGATAATTATACGTATTAGAATCAAGCTATGTTATCTTGGAGTTAATTTCATGTCCTCATTTATTTGTACATATATATATTCAATAAATATGGAGAAATTAACTATTTTGAAGCAACAGATAAATGCTGTGCAGAGGAGATTTTGATTGATATTTTAAAGGATTATAGGAATTCTCTTAGTGGAGACTGCGGTATCATGAATAAAGGCCAAGTCTCAAAAGACTATCCAAGTATTCATTACATCATCTGTAGTAAAAAGTTAGAAGTAATACAAATGTGGGATGCTTTGCTGACTCAGTTGTGGCTCTTGGAGAGCTCGTGACTGTTGATCTTGGTGGTGTGAATTCACGCCCCCTGTTGGGTATAGAGATTACTTGAATGAATAAATAAACTTTAAAAAAAAGAAAATAAGTAATACAAATGTTTAGAAGTTGGAATGGGTTATGTAAATTATGGATAATTCATACAAGGAAATCCTGTGCAGTTACTTAAAGTCAGGTAGAACATTTACTGAAGTAGAAACATTATTCCTGCTATATTACAGAATTTGAACAGAGCAAGATACTGTTTCTGTAAGAAAAAAACTTAAATGTAAGTGTAAAATAATTGGAAGAACTTGTAGGAAAATGGTAATAGTTGCAATTTTTGAAAGAATGCTTTGGTAGTAGAAAAATGACTTCCATGTTTAATGCTTAGAGCAAAGAGTTGTGATTTTTTTGAAAGAATGCTTTAGAAAAAGAAAGATGACTTCAATGTTTAAAGCTTAGAGCAAAGGGTTGTGACTTTCCTCATATATGTTTTTTGTAAAATAGAATGTTTTACAAGTTTTTCTCTCATTTTGAAGGACAGAGTAGTTCTAAATTGTATTCTACCTTTTGAGAGCAGAATAGGCACTGAGCATCCTCAAGCATTCCTTTGTTTCTGATTTAATTTGTACCTGATAAAATAATTCTCAAGCCCATGTGTATTTTTTTCTGGTGGTTTAGCAAGTCGTATGCTTTAGATTGCACAGATGTATTCAAATCCTATTTCTAAGTCATTTTTGGCAGACCTTAGCCAAATTATCTGACTTTCCTTTTGTGAAATCTTAGTTTAATATCTTCAGGTATAACCTGTGGCGAAAGGTGGCATTGTCCTGTTGAGGAGAAATTATTCTGATGTGGCATAGAATGGGTGTGGCCAGCTGTTGGTTATGTTCTCATCATGCCATACTGTCTTGACCACTAGGGAGATTGCCAGTTAATCTTAGCCTTGTTTCCCTTGTCCTCATGCTAAAAAGATGACAGCTAAGGTTCCTTCCAGCTATTATGGATTGTAGATGAACTCTGAGTTTGATTTAAATGAACTGGTGATGTGACAAGGTAAAGAGGAGAAAGGATGTAATAACATAGGCAAGAGAGGGTGTATCATGTCATGTCCTTACTTTAATACCTTTATTAATCTTTAATAGAGCATGAATACACTGTCTTTAAAAATTAGTACAAAGAATTACTCTGGTCATAGAAATAGATTGTTGAAATATCTTTTTATTCCTGGGACACAATCTGCTGGCTTAAATATTTTGAAATATTTAGTGATGTTGACCTATATATTGTACTTGTCCACTAGACTGAGTTTGGTGCACTTCATGGTCACATCTCGTTTTAAAAATAAATACCCTGAAAGTTTGTGGAAATAGGAATTAACCTGTTTTTTGAAGATTTAGTAGAATTTTCCCATTAAAACCTTTTTGGCCTGGTTTCTTTTCAAGGACTTAACCTTTACCATTTTAATATATGATTTGATTATTAAGTCTAGACTGGTTCTTTTGTGTGTCCTTTGGCCAATTTTTTTCATTTGTATTTTCTTAGAAAATTATCTATTTTATACAGGTTTTTCAAATTTATGGGTGTAAGTTGTACAAGATATTCTTGAAGTTTGGTCTCATTAGGAAACCCTCCCTCCCTTCTCTTGTCTCTCCTTTCTTTGCCTCCTTCTCTCTTCCTTTCTACATTCACCCTTTTTTCCTTTTCTTCCTTCAGCTCTTCCTTCCTCTCTTACTATGAATTCCCGAGCATACGTTTTACTATTTCGCATTTTTTTGGTTTTGTTACTTTTTTGTTGTTGTTGTTTGTTTCTTGAATTCAGAGTTCAGTTCTTTTTTTTTTTTTCTTGGAAGAGTTGTGAATAACAATATATATGCACTTGCTTGATGTTGGAAAACTAGTATTATCATAAATCAACTTTGTCAGATATAAATACTATTTTATATATGCTTTTCTTGAGAGAAATAAAACTCTGTAGGTATTGTTGATACTCATTTTTAGCCACTGTTTTTTTAATAAGTGCATTGAAGTTTGGAAATTTTTCTACTAAACAGTGCTTTGAACAAAGGCTGCAGGTTTTGGTATGTAAGTGTTGTATTATGTTTTGTTTAGAGTAATTGAAACCCTAAAAAAAGGAAAAAGATAAGTAATTTTTAGAAAGAGCTTTTTTTTTATTTTTAAAGATTTTATTTATTTAATTGACAGACAGAGATCACAAGTAGGCAGAGAGGCAGGCAGAGAGAGGAGGAAGCAGGCTCCCTGCGGAGCAGAGAGTCCGATGCAGGGCTCGATCCCAGGACCCTGAGATCATGACCTGAGCCGAAGGCAGAGGCTTTAACCCACTGAGCCACCCAGGCGCCCCGAAAGAGCTTTTTGTTTTATGTAAAACTACGTGTAGTTGTAAGTTCTGTTTCTTAGTTATAAAGACTATTTTCATTTATTTATTTATTTAAATTTTAGTTAACATACAGTACAATATTGGTTTCAGGAGTAGAATTCAGTGATTCTTCACTTACTTACAACACCCAGTGCTCATCATAACAGATGCCCTATTTAAGTACCCATCACCCATCTGTCATCCACTTCCCTCCATCAGCCTTCAGTTTATTCTCTGTCTTTAAGAGTCTCTTAGGGCTTTTTTTCCTCTCTCCTTTTCTTTTTTTCTCCCTTTCCATATGTTCATCTGTTGTCTTTGTTAAATTCCATGTATGAGAGCATACGGTATTTGTCATTTTCTGACTTATTTCACTTAGCATAATACACTCTAGATCCATCCACGTTCTTGCAAATGGCAAGATTTCATTTTTTGGTGGTTGAGTAATACTCCATTGTATCCATTCATTAGTCAGTGGATATTTGGGCTCTCTCCATAGTTTGGCTATTGTTGATAATGCTGCTATAAACATCAGGTGCATTTTAATCTGTATTTTTGTATACTTTGGGTAAATACCCAAAGTAGTGCAATTGCTGGATTGTAGGGTAGTTCTATTTTTAACCTTTTGAGGAACCTCCAAACTGTTCTGCAGAGTGGCTGCAGCAGTTTCTATTCCCACCAGTGGCTCAAGAGGGCCCCCTTTTCCCTCATTCTCACCAACAGTTTCTTGTGTTGTTAATTTTAGCCATTCTGACCTGAGGTAGTATCTCATCATGGTTTTGATTTCTATTTCCCTGATGATGAGTGATGTTGAACATCTTTTCATGTGTCTGTTAGACATCAGGATGTCTTCTTTGGAAAGGTATCTATTCATGTCTTCTGCCCATTTCTTAAATGGATTTTTATCGTTTTTTTTTGGGGGGGGGTGTTGAGTTTGATAAGTTCTTTATAGATTTTGGATACTAACCCTTTATCAGATATGTCATTTGCAAATATCTTCTCCCATTCTGTAGGCTGCCTTTTAGTTTTGTTGTTTCCTTCACTTTACAAAAGCTTTTTATCTTGATGAAGTCCCAATAATTCATTTTTGCTTTTGTTTCCCTTGCCTTCAGTGACATGTCTAGTAAGAAACTTATACGACAGAGGTCACGGGGGGTTTTGCCTGTGTTCTTCTCTAGGATTTTGATGGTTTCCTGTCTCACATTGAGGTCTTTCATCCATTTTGAATTTATTTTTGTGTAAAGTATTAGGAAGTGGTCCAGTTTCATGTTGCTCTCCAGTTTTCCCAGCACCATTTGTTGAAGCAGCTGTCTTTTATCCATTGGATATTCTTTCCTGCTTTGTCGAAGATTATATAGAACATATAGTTGTGGGCGCATTTCTGAGTTCTCTGTTCTGTTCTATTGATCTGTGTGTCTGTTTTTGTGCCAGTACCATTTTGTCTTGATGACCACAGCTTTGTAATAGAGCTTGAAATCTGTGATCGTGATGCCTCCAGCTTTTTCTTTTTCAAGATTGTTTTGGCTATTCAGGGTCTTTTGTGGTTCCCTGTAAATTTTACTATTGTTTGTTCTAGCTCTGTGAAAAGTGCTGGTGGTATTTTGATAGGGGTTGCATTAAATGTATTGCTCAGATAATCTAGACATTTTAATAGTGTTGGTTCTTCCAGTCCATAAACATGGAATGTTTCTCTATTTCTTTGTGTCCTCTTCAATTTCCTTCATAAGGGTTCTATGGTTTTCAGAGTATAGATCTTTTACCTTTTTAATTAGGTTTATTCCTAGATATCTTACTGTTTTTGGTATAGTTGCAAATAGCATCAGTTCCTTGATTTCTTTTTCTGCTTTTTCATTATTGGTGTATAGAAATGCAACAGATTTCTGCAATTGATTTTATGTCCTGCAACTGCTGATTTCATGTATTAGCTGTAAACATTTTTTGATGGAGTATTTTGGGTTTTCTCATAGAATATCATGTCATCAGCAAATAGTGAAAATTTGACTTCTTCTTTGCCAATTTGGATGCCTTTATTTATTGATTTACTTAGTCTGATTGCTGAGGCTAAGACTTCCAGTACTATGTTAAATAGTTTGGTGAGGGTGGACATCCTTTTCTCGTTCCTGACTATAGGAGAAAGGCTCTCAGTTTTCCAACACTGAAGATGGTATTAACTGTGGGTGTTTTGTATATGACCTTTATGATGTTGAGGTATGTTGTATCTATCCCTACTTTGTTGAAGTTTTTAATCTAGAAAGGATGCCGTGCTTTGTCAAATGTTTTTTCTGCATCTATTGGCAGGATCATATGGTTCGTATATCTTTTATTAATGTGGTATATCACATTGATTGATTTGGAAATCTTGAACCACCCCTGTAGTCCAAGACTAAATCCCATCTGATCATGGTGAATAAATCTTTTACTGTACTGTTGCATTCAATTTAATAGTATTTTATTGAGAATTTTTGCATCCATGTCATCAGGGGTATTGGCCTGTAATTCTCCTTTTTAGTGTGGTCTTTGGTTTTAGAATCAGGGTAATGTTGGCTTCATGGAAGGAGTTTGGAAGTTTTCCTTCCATTTTTATTTTTTTGGCACAGTTTTCTTCTTTAAATGTCTGGTAGAAATCTCCTGGGAAGCCATCTGGCTCAGACTTTTGTTTGTCAGGAGATTTTTTTGATTACTGATTCAATTTCTTTGCTGACTATGGATGTGTTCAAATTTTCTATTTCTTCCTGTTTCAGTTTTGCTTGTTTGTAGATTTTTAGGAATTAGTCCATTTCTTCAGGTTGCCTAGTTTGTTGTTATATAATTTTTCATAGTATTCTCTTATAATTGTATTTATGTGGTATTGGTTGTGATCTCTCCTCTTTCATTTGTGATTTTATCTATTTGGGTCCTTTCTCTTTTGTTTTTTATAGGTTTGGCTAGGGGTTTATCAGTTTTACTAATTCTTTTGAAGAACCATTCGTGGGTGTTTTTTGTTTGTTTGTTTTGTTTTATTTTGTTTTGTTTCTATATCTTTTATTTCTGCTCTAATCTTTATTGTTTCCTTTATTCTGCTGGCTTTAGGCTTTATTTGCTGTTCTTTTGTATCTCCTTTAGGTATAAGTTAGGTTGTATATTTGAGACTTTTCTTGTTCCTTGAGGTAGGCCTTTATTGCAGTATACTTCCATCTTAGGACTGCCTTTACTGCATCCCAAAGGTTTTGGACAAAGTGTTCTCATTTTCATTTGCTTCCATGTATTTTTTAAAATTTCTTCTTTAATTTCATGGTTAACACATTCATTCTTTAGTAGGATGTTCTTTAACCTCCAAGTATTTGTGATCTTTCCAAATTTTTTCTTGTGGTTGATTTCAAGTTTCCTAGTGTTGTGGTCTGAAAACACGCATGGTGTGATCTTGATCTTTTTATACTTGATGACGGCAGATTTGTGACCCAGTATGTGATCTGTTCTGGAGAATGTTCATGTGCATTTGCAAAGAACATGTATTCTGCTACTTTAGTTTGAAATGTTCTGAATATATCTGTTATGTCCATCTGGTCCAGTGTGTTATTCAAAGCCATTGTTTCCTTGTTGATTTTCTGCTCAGATGATCTGTCCTTTGCTGTAAATGGGGTGTTTAATTCCCCTGCTATTATTGTCTTATTATCAAGGAATTTCTTTATGTTTATTCCTAATTGATTTATATATTTGTGTGCTCCCCAGGTGGGGGCGTAAATATTTACAGTTGTCGATGGATAGACCCCTTAATTATGATATAATGTTCTTCTTCATCTCTCGTTACAGTCTTTGTTTTAAAATCTACTTTGTCTGATATAAGTATAGCTACTCTGGCTTTCTTTTTACATCCATTAGCGTAATAGATGGTTCTCCATCCCCTCACTTGTACTCTGCTGGTGTCCTTGGGTCTAAAGTGAGTCTCTTGCAGGCAACATATAGATGGATCTTATTTTTTATTAAATTTTTTATCCATTCTAATACCCTATATCTTTTGATTAGAGCATTTAGTCCATATATATTCAGAGTGATTATTCAAAGATATGAATTTAGCGCATTGTGCATTGTGTTTTTTGTAGAGTTGGTGTTTCTGATGATGTTCTCTGTTCCTTTCTAATCTTTGTTGCTTTGGTCTTCTTTCCTCCACTCAAAGAGTTCCCCCCTTAAAATTTCCAGCAGGGATCAGTTTACTGATTGGGAATGCCTTTAGGTTTTGTTTATCTGGAAAACTCTTTATCTCTCTTATTTTGAATGACAGCCTTGCTCAATGAAGAAGTCTTGGCTGCATATTTTTCCCATTCATCACTTTGAATATTTCCTGCCATTCCTTTCTGGCCTGCCAAGTTTCTCTGACAGATTTCCTAAGAACCTGATCTGTGTTCTCTTGTAGGTTAAGGACTTGCCCTCCACCCCTCCCCCAACCTCCGCCTTGCTGTTTTTAGGATTCTTTCTTTGTGCATTCTGTGAATTTAACTATGATATGCCCTGGTGATGTTCAGCTTTGGTTCAATTTAATGGGAGATTTCTGTGCTTGTTAGATTTTGATATCTGTGTCCTTCCACAAATTAGGGAAGTTTTCATCTGTAATTTGTTAGAATAAAACTTTTGCTCCCTTTTCTCTGTCATCTTCTGGGAACCCTATGATACAAATCTTACTAAATTTTAATAAGTTGCTGATTTTCCTAAGTCTACCTTCAAGGTCCATTACCTTTCTTTCCCTGTTCTTTTCAGCTTCGTAATTTTCCATAATTTTATCTTCTATATCACTGATTCGCTCCTTTCTCTGCTTCCTCCATCCTCATTTTTATGTCCTCTGTTTGGAACTGTATCCTGGTTCTAGCGTTTTTAACTTTGGCCTGACTAAATTTTAGTTCTTTTATCTTTGTAGTAAGGGATTCTCCGGTATGAGTTTTAAAATCCCAGCTAGTATCCTTATAATTGTTGTTTTAAATTCTAGTTCAAACATATTATTTATATCTGTATTGATTAAATCCTTGGCCATGAGTTCTACTTTGTGTTCTTTCTTTTGGGGTAAATTTCCCCATCTCTTCATTTTATCCACAAAAGAAGAGAAGAAAGAGAAAGAAACAAACACACAAACAAAAAACCTCAAAACAATGAAAACAAACAATCAAAGAAACCTAGATCCTGGGGGTATTTTGGTCTGCTTGTTAAAAGAATCTCAATCTCAAAATAACAAAATAAAATTAAATAAAATGAAAGTAAGTTAAAAAAATGTAAAAAAAAAATATATATATAAATATATACATTGATAACAAAAGAATTAAAAATAATTAAAAAATAATAAAATAAATGAAAAAATAATAAAAATTTTAAATTTATAAATTATATATTTTTATAATAAATTTTTGTAATAAAGTATTTATACTTTGATTATTTTATAATAAAAATAAAAAAATAAAATAAATAATAAAAATAAAAAGGAAGCTAGATCCTGTTTTCCCTAAAGCTGAAACTTTGCAGCACCCTATGATCAGTGAGTTGTTTGTGCTGGTCTTCTGGAAGAAGGGCCTGTTGTGATTCCTAGGTGGACTTAACCCTAGTAGGAATGTGCCTCTAGAGTGCGGGGCATGGCCGGGCTTGGTGTAAGCCATTCTGGTCTCCACTAGGTGATGCTGTTTTCCTTCTTGAAGGTTCTCAGCCATGTCAGGAAGGATGAATGCTAGGGCACCCTGCTCTCCAGTGCCAGTGCTGAAAGTTCGCACCCCCGGCTCTTCCATGAGCTCTGTAATTCAGTCACTGTTATGTCCCCAGTTTCTGTCAGAACTCTGTGTTCACACTGACTTTATCCAGGTTTTTTTATCTGAGGCATGAGACTGAGTTCCCAAACTCCAAATTTTAGAGACTCCTGCGTGTGGACCTGTACATGTTTTTGCCGTTGGCCGGCTTGTCTCAGGAAAGCGATGGCAGGACCCCACAGTGGTTCCCAGTTGTGGCACCAAGACTTGTTGTTCTCAGCCACCTTTCTTGCTGCCACGCCTGGGAACAGTGCAGCACATTGGTGCCACCCGTTCTTCTTGTGACCCAGGGGATCCTCAGACCACTGTCACATGTGGGCTTCTGCCCTGCTTTGCCACCTAAGCACATTTAAGCCAGGCACGTCTCCCACTGCAGCAGACCTCTAAAAGTTCAGATTTTGCACTGCGCTGCTCATGATACTTTGTGGTAGACTCTGTAAAGCAGGCTCCTTCCCTGCTGTTCTATATATGGCTGTTTCTCCCCTAATGCAAATCTCCGTACCTCCTACCTTCCAGAAGGTGGTTGATTTTCTACATGTAGACTTGCAGTTTTTTTGTTCTCTCAGACCTCCAATTGATTTCTTGGGTGTTCAAAATGATTTGATAACTAGCTGTATTCGTGGGAGGAGGCAAGCCTAGGGTCCCCCTCCTCTGCCATCTTAACTCCTCCATGCAGTTTTAAATTCTGTGAATTTACTGTCATAATAGCACTTCTCCCTGTTGTCTCATCTCCAAACACAAAGATTTATCACATTTCTTGAAACATTTTTCAGTAAAAAGGAAAAAAAAATCTCTTGCAGTATGCAAAGATATATTCAGTTTATTCCGATTTACTTGTTTGAGGCATTTCTCCCTTCCTGCTTTGCTTTATGTGGTACTGCCATCTAGCGTGTGGAATACTAAAATGGATGTGTATGGTTTACATTTTCTTTTATCAGTTGGTCATCAGGAGCTGTGACTTAATGGTTCTTCCTATCTGATTTTATATAAAGCATTAAGTTAAATGATCCTGAATGCAGGAGCTCAGGTGTTACCTGAAATACAGCATTGGAGAAATGAATCGAATACCTGTTTCTTGAGCATTCTCTACTAAAGCTGGGTCTTGGAAGTGCCAGTACAGCCTTGTATCATCAGATGCATTCTTGTCTTGATAGTGAGAAATGTGGAAAGAGATCGTGAATTTTGACCTGACTGTAAAAATGTTGACAAGTTGAAATATAAAATAAGCTTCCATGCCTTAATTTTAATTTTTTAGTGAGTTAATGAGGATTAAAATAAAACATATAGGCCAATATTTATTGAATGCTTTTTGTGAACCAGACATTATTCTAAATAATATTTACATCTCGTCTTATTTAGTCTCCACAATAGTTTCAGATGAGGGAATTGAAGTAAAAAATGTTTAAGAACTTACCCAAGATCACAGGTAAGTGGTGCAGCCAGTGTTGAATAAATAAATTGAAAAAATGTGGAACCATTCTGCATATTTTTGATTACAGAAGTCCTAGGAAGGATTAAAAATGACAAAATTCTTGTCACCTTGTCATCCGAAATATCCCAATGTCGTTGAAAGTAAGAAAGTAAAGAAAATAAAAAAATATGATGCGTAGTCACACAGCATAACCTGTGTCCTTAACTTCCCTGGTCCTCAGTTTCCTCATAAGTAAAACAGGAATAAATATAACCATTTCAGTGTATATTACGGAGTACTGTGGGAATTAAATGAAGTGAAAATTAAAAACAAAAACAGATTGTTCAATAAATTTTAAAGAACTTTAGAGAAAGGCAAATGTTCAAAGGAACTTTGGTGTAGACAGACCATAATCTGTAAAATGTGAAAATACATGACCTCAAAAAAAAAAAAAAAAAAAAAAAAGAAAATACATGACCTCATGACCTGAGTGTAGTGTTGATGGGGTTGAGGCAGTGGGTGAAAAAATTCTTTGCAAATAAGAAGCTGTATAACTAACAGGAATATTATGATGAACTTCTCCTTAACATGAGAGACTGTATTGCTGATATACTTGGTGATCTGATGATCAGTTTATTTAGATATAATATTTCTTTTAACATAGAAAATAACCATAAAAATTGTGAAATGAAGAAAGTAAGTTAAAATAACGTGACTTTTCTGTAATTGTAATTTAAAAATTTAGCTTCAGTTTCAGATAGAATTAAACCTATGGGTTGAAGATATTGAAATTGTTATATATTTAGAATGTTTAAGGTTTAAAATAATGGTAAAAGAAACCAGAGAAAACACATTATTGTGTCCTTCTCCTTTGAATAGAAAAATTGAAAATCTTTTTTTAACAAATTTTAATGGACAAGATAGGATATATATGGATTCTGCATTTTCAGTTTTAGTATCTTTTTTAAAAGATTTTATTTATTTATTTGGCAGACAGAGATCACAAGTAGGCAGAGAGGCAGGCAAAGAGAGAGGAGGAAGCGGGCTCCCTGCTGAGCAGAGAGCCCAATGTGGGGCTCGATCCCAGGACCCTGAGATCATGACCTGAGCTGAAGGCAGAGGCTCAACCCACTGAGCCACCCAGGTGCCCTAAGTTTTAGTATTTTAAATACCTGGTATATTTTAAGTACTTGTTATTACCAGTTCAGTTGATGACTGGCTAAATGTTGTGTCTTTTTGGAAACAGACTAGGTTTTCTTCCTGTTTAAAAAATTTATCTAAATATGGGTGCCTGGGTGGCTCAGTCGGTCAAGTGTCTGCTTTCAGTTCAGTTCATGATCCTGGAGTACTGGGATCGAGCCCCACATCAGGCTCCCTACTCAGTGGGAAGCCTGCTTCTCCATCTGCCCCTACCCCTGCTCATGCTCTCTGTTGCTTTCTCGCTCTCTCAAATAAATAAAATCTTAAAAAAAAGAATTTATCTAAATGTGAATATTAAGGTTCATAGAAATAAGTGCCAGCAACACGTTTTGGTACCTATCAGTGGGACTTTCAGTTATTAATAAAAATGAAAAAGTTCCCTTATCTCGTTAATACTATGTAGTTTCCAGACTAGTAGATATTTCTATTTTAAAAAAACAGTTTTATATAAAAGTACATATAATATGTGCATAACCTTTTGAAACAAAAGCTGTGATAATTTTAGTGTTGCTACATCTACTGAAGAATTTATTTTTCCTCAAATCAAAACAGATAAACTTTCAATCCTGCTTTTTGGCACATTCCATACTAATATCTCTTCATATGCTCGGAAATCATTGTCATTTAGGAGGATGGTTTCAAATGTAAAGTTCACATAGTGAGTTATTGGTACTGCTGTCAGGTTGAGGGCATCTTGTTGAGCTGAGGTGATTCTGGTATTTAAAGACTGATGAATGAACAAGGAAAATGTGGTGTGTGTGTGTGTATCTTGCAAATGGCAAGATTTCATTCTTTTTGATGGCTGAGTAATACTCCGTTATGAAATCTTGCCATTTGCAAGGACATGGCTGGAGCTAAAGAGTATTATACTGAGTGAAATATGTCAATCAGAGAAAGACAAACACCATATGATTTCACTCAAATGTGCAATTTAAGAAATGAAACAAACGAGCCGAAGGGGGAAAAAAGGAAAAGAGAGAAGCAAACCACAAAACAGACTCTTAACTATAGAGAACAAACTGATGTTTACCAGAGGGGAGGTGGATGGGGGATGGGTGAGATAAGGTGATGGGGAGTAAGGGGGGGCACTTGTGATGAGCACCGGGTGATGTATGGAAGTGTTGAATCACTATATGTACACCTGAAACTAATATTACACTGTATGTTAATGAACTGGAATTTGAATAAATTCTTCATAAAAAAAATAAAGTTACTATATCTGGTAATCAGCTGAGGAAACAGTGCTGTATTCCAATCTGGAAGGAGAAACAGATTGGTAGGTTTATTAAGATGCATTTAGGTCTCTAGCTTTTTCCCAAGAAATTTGAAGAGCTATTTTGTCTATTATTGATTTTCTTCCCTTATGCTGAAATTAGAACTTACTTACTACCAATCTAAGATATAACTCTAATATAGAGCTATTCTTCCACTTGGCATCTTCCACTCAGTAGTTTCAAAGTAGAATTTTCAGTGTTGATTATTAGGATGTTGATGATAGGTGTGAGTAGAACAGATAATATTGTGTAACAGAAATGATTTTTTATTTTCCACATCTACTGTAGGCTACAGAGGTGAAGGAAAATGTTTATAAACTGGATAAGTATGTCACAGTGAAACTGCAAGCATAATAGGTCTATAAAAGATGAAGAAGTCTTTGCCCCATTTGCAAGCTGTTGATTAGGCTTTGATGAATAATTTTTTATGTGGGTGGGGTGATTTTTACTGTGCTTTACGCTACTGATTTCTGCCCTCCATGTAAAGAAAGGACTTCTCTGAACATTTGAATGCTTGCTGAATAGAGTTGTATTTTTAAATATTGTAACAACACTAATTGCAGATTGGTTTCCATGGTGATAGAAAAGTGAATTCAATATAGGAAAAATAACTTCAAAAATAGATTTGTTAAGAATCTAAAAGTAAGGGACTTAGAAATTCTATTTTTCATTCTTATAAACAAAGGATTGAGATATCATTAAGTTGAAGGAAATAAACATGATTTAAATCATGATATTTATGTCATAAGTTTCTTCAGGCAAATGTAGCCTAATCTTTCATAGTGTATACACTTGGTACATATGGTTCAGTTTCTATATAAACACGCTGATGTTGAGACTTGTGCATTGGATGTCTTAAAACCCACAATTCCAAATGGTTTTACAGAATACCTTATATGTGCTTGATCCTTACATGAATATCCCTGATGAAGTAGATAAGAGATTTTTCCCACAGGGGAAACAAGCACTATACCAATAAACATAGTAAGATAAGAAAAATGTAATGCATGTTGTAAGAGTTCTTATAGGTAGTTGAAGGTGAGAGAGGTTATTTCATATGGCATTCAAGAAAGACTTTATTGAAGATTGAATAGATTTTAGATATGCAGAGCATTTAGCAAGGAAAAATAAGATAAAGGTACCTGGAAGGGAGAGGGATGGATGGGGTAGAATGATTGTGGAAAAATATGTTTTAGAAGATATATGGAGATATTACCTTCCTTTGAGGCTGATCTATGGCTTATGAACTTTGTATTTAAGTTACTTTTTTTTTCTTGAGAGAGAGAGAGAGAGAGAGAGAGTGTGTGCACATGTGTGCATGGGAAGGGAGGGGCAAAGGAAGAGGGAGAGAATACCAAGCAGGCTCCACGATCATGACTTGAGTCAACATCGGGTGTTGGTTGCTTAACCAACTGAGCCCCCCAGGCACCTCTAAATTACTTTCTTAGTAGGAACTGAGAAGGCACTGTGGGATTTTGAGAAGAGAGTACCATGACCCATGTGTAGTGGGTAATGGAGAGAAACCAGTTAGAAGACTACTGCAGTTACCCATTCTGCAGTCATGTAGTCTAGATCCTGTGAGGCCTAGAGCAGTGGAGAATGGGGGAAAAAAAGGGACAGGTATGAAAGACAAGTTTTGGGAGACAGGAGAGATTCTAAGGAATTAAATATTGAGGTTAGATCTTGACCGTGGGAATATAAAAAGTGGATGTATGGAGAGGAAGAGTAGTAGAGGAATTTAGGATGATTAGGTTGGTCAATTAGATGGATGTGGTTATGCTATTTATTTACTTTAGGAATTCAGGAGGAAGAAGAGAATTTGTAAGGAAAGGTATGTATTCAGTTTGGTTCTTGAATACAATATTCCAGTGGGACAGTGTTGTTTTTTCAGTCATTCATTAAATATTTAGGGATCATCACTTCAGTTTCAGGTACTTTTCAAGATGTTGAGATGATAGGTATGTATGTATCTCACTTTTTCATTATGTGTTATAGTTAAAAATCTGTCAAATACACGTTGCAAATATTTTTATCCCAGTTTGTGACTCCTCTTTTCTCTTGGTTTATGGGGTCCCTTTTGTGATTACTTAAAAACTTTTGATGTCACCAGTTTTATCAGTCTTTTGTTCTTTTTGTGTTTTAGCTAAGACATTCTTTTCCTCTATCTCCATGACTATTACTGTTTTTTGCTTTTATTTTTATTATTTTACATTTTAAGGTTTTGCTTTTCATACTTAGCTGTTTAATTTACCTGGAATTATTCATTGGATATAGTAGAAGGCAGGGGTCTAGTCTCTCTTTCTAGTTATCTTAGACTATTGGTTAAATAGTAATTCTTTTCCTCAGTGATTTTTTCAAGGCCTAAATGGTCATATATCAGTGTCCAAATGTATGCATTAATTATCTGACTACCTTCTCTGACCCATTAGTCTACGGCCTATCCCTGTGCTAGTACCACACTGTCTTAATTAATAGATTACTATTACTTCTTATTATATAACAAAACACCTCAAAACTTAGTGGCTTGGGGCACCTGGGTGACTCAGATGGTTAAGCATCTGCCTTCGGCTCAGGTCATGATTCCAGGGTCCTAGGATCCAGCCCTGCATCAGGCTCCCCCGCTCAGGGTGGAGTCTGCTTCTCCCTCTGCTACCGCCCCCCCCACTTGTGCTCTTTCTCGCTCTTTCAAATAACTAAATAAAATCTTAAAAAAAAAAAATATATATATATATATATATATATATATAGAGAGAGAGAGAGAGAGAGAGAGTGAGAGAGAGAGAGAGAGAACTTAGTGGCTTAACATGCCAACCCTTTTATTGTGTTTCATGATTCCTGATTCCTTGGACTGACTCAGGTGGGAAGCTCTGTGTGGATCTTGCTTGGGTTCTCAGGCGGCTGTAGCGATGGTGGCGGGGCTGCACGTCTGGTGCTTCCGCGCTCCTTCACGTGCTCTCTCGCCACATGGCGTTTCCTCCTCCAGGGCCCCTTCTGTGAACTCTTTCTACGGCGCTGTACTATGGTCCTTTGACATGGAGGCTTAGGACGCTAAGCGTAAGAAAGCAGAAACTGTTAGACTTTTTAATGACTAGTCTTAGAAGTCCCTAGAACATTGCTTTTCCCACATTTTATTGGTTCAGACAGTTACAACTGTAGCATAAATTCTAAAGTGGAGAGAGAAGCTCTCCCTCCGTGAAATGAAGAGCAAGAACCTCCAGAGAGGCACTAAAAGGTAGCTTCACAGCAAAGCTTGATTTCCAGTAGGATACATTTCCTGATTTCATCAAAATTATCTTGGGAAGAAAAAAAATTAAACTTTTGAAATTTTGATAAGAATTGCATTTAATGTATAGATTAATTGAGGATAATTACTGTATTTATCAGGCTGAGTTTCTAAATCTGTTTGAATTTATTTACATCTTCTTTCACATCTTTCAATAAGGTTTAGTAATTTCCTTTGAAATTCTGTACATCTTTTGTTGGGCTTATTTTTAGGTAGCTTACAGTTTCTGTTGTTAACATGAATTGAACATTTTTTTCAGTTACATTTTAACATTAGATACTATTGATTACTGAAATTCTGTTGATTTTTTTTTACCTTTAAAACATCCACTTTCAAAACATTTGTTGAGAGAGAATTCATACACCATATAATTCATCTGCTTAAAGTATACAATTCACTGTTGGTTAGTACATTCACAATGTGTGCAAACATTGCCAAAGTCTACTTTTAGAACATGTTTATCAGTTACAAAAGAAATCCTGTACTCATTATCGATCATTCTCATTCCCTTCTAAACCTGTACACCAACCCCTGACCTTTCTGCTTTGGTCACCCAGCCCTGGTAACCACTAGTCTGCTTTCTGTCTCCATGGATTTGCCTATTCCAGAAATTTTGTATATATGGAATCATACAATGTGTGATCTTTTTGTAACTGTCTTTTATCACTTAGCATGTTTTCAAAGTTCATCTAAGACATAGCATGTATCAGTACTTGTTTTTATCATTGAATACTATTTCATCATATGGCTGCATACCCCAATTTATACATTTAAAATTTTGCATTTTAAATTTAATACTTCTGGGAGACTTCTGCCTTTGGGAAGATGAAACAGACAATGGTGAGTTTCCTTTGTTTTTGTTTTTTTCTTTAGTCATTTCAACCATTTTATACAATTCATTGGCATGAAGTGCATTTACATTATTATGTAAAATTACCACTACCCATCTCTGGAAGTTTTCATCAACACAGACAGAAATACAGCATATGAAAAATCAGTCAATGTAATATAGCACATTAACTGAATGAATGAAAAAATACCCATGTGATCATCTCAGTTGATGCATAAAAAGCATTTGATAAATTTAGCATCCTTTCATGATAAAAACACTCAACAAACTAGGAACAGAAGGACACTCTGACAAAAATAAAGACCAAATATGAAAAACCCACTAGCTAACATTATATCCATGGTGAAAAACTGAAAGCATTTCTCCTAACATCAGCAACAAAAGCATGCCTGCTTTCAACACTTCCGTTCAGTGTGATTCAGAGCAATTAGGCAAGACAAATAAAAGGAATCCAAGTTGGAGAGGAAGAAATAAAATTATCTCTGTTCACAAGTGACATGATATATGTAGGAAAATCATAAAGATTCCACAAGAAAACTCTTAGAAATAATAAATGAATTAAACAGAGTTTAAATTTAAATTTAAATTTAAAATCATCATTACCTATATCACTGGCATTTCTATACACTAAAAGTGAATAATCTGAAAAAGCAAATTAAAAAAATAATTCCATTTCCAATAGCACCAAAATTAATAAATCACTTAAGAACACACTTAACAAAAAAGGTGAAAGACTTATAGACAGAAAGCTATAAAACGTTGCTGAAAGATATAAAGAAAACCTAGTAAATGTAAAGATATCCTGAGTTCATGGATTGGAATACTTAATATTTTTAAGATGATGATAATACCCAAAGTAATTTATATCTTCATTGTAATCTTATCAAAATCCCAGTGGCATTTTTTTTGATACAAGTAGAAGAACCCATCTTAAAATTCATATGAATTCTCAAAGGACTCCATATACCCAGAACAATCTTGAAGAAGAACAGAGTTGAAGAACTCACACTTCCTAATTATAAAGCCTACTACAAATCTAAAGGAGTCAAAACAGTGTGGTACGACATAAAGATAGTCATATAGACCAATGAAATAGAGTAGAGAGCCCCCAGATAAACCCTCACATGTATGGTCTATTGATGTTCAATAAGATTGCCAAGTCTATCCGTTTGAAGAAGGGACAGTGTTCAGCGAACGGTGCTGGGAAAACAGGATATCTGTATGCAAAAGAATGAAGTTGGATCTTATAAACTCAAAATGTAACTAAGACATATATATGAGAACAAAAACTTTAAAACTTAGAACATGTAGGGAAATCTTTATGACACTGGATTTGGCAATGATTTTTTGGATAGGACACCAAAAGTTAAAGGCAAAAAACAATAGGAAATTGGATTTCACTGAAAGTAGAAACTTTTGTGCATTAAAGGATATTATCAAGAGAGTGAAAAGAGGGGCGCCTGGGTGGCTCAGTGGGTTAAAGCCTCTGCCTTCGGCTCAGGTCATGATCCCAGGGTCCCGCATCGGGCTTTCTGCTCAGCAGGGAGCCTGCTTCCTCCTCTCTCTGCCTGCCTCTCTGCCTACTTGTGATCTCTGTCTGTCAAATAAATAAATAAAATCTTAAAAAAAAAAAAGAGAGAGAGTGAAAAGGTCACCCAATAATGGGAGAAAGTACTTGCAAATCATGTATCTTATCTGGGATTAATTTCCAAAGTAAAGAACACCCCAAAACAATAAAACGAGCTAATTCACAAGTGGGCTAAGAACTTGAATGGACATTTCCCCAAAGAAGTTATTCAGATGGCCAATAAGCAAATAAAGAGAAGCTAATTTATCCATTATTGAAAGTAGTGTATTAAAATCTAATTATTATTGTAGAGCTGTCTGTTTCTCCCTTTGATTCCATCAGCGTTAATGTAATTTGGGGGCTACTTTGCTTGGTGCGTCTGTATGTTTTTTCAGCCTTTTTGAGGTAATGATTGACAAATATAAGTTGTATACATTTAAGGTACATAATTTGGTGTTTTGATATATGTATACATTGTGAAATGTTTACCACAATCAAGCTAATTAACATATCCATCACTTCACATAATGACTGTTTTTTTTGGAATTGAGAACCCTTGAAATCTATTGCCAGCAAATTTCAAGTGTACAATACATTATTATTAACTGTAGTCACCATGCTGTGAATTAGTTCTTTAGAACTTACTCACTTTACAACTGAAAATTTATACATTTTCATCTGTATCTTTCCCTTTCCCCATCCCTCAGCCTATTGTAACCATGACACGACTGTTTCTCAGAATTCAGCTTTTGTTTTCAAAAAGACTCTGCATATAAGTGACATCATGAGGTATTTGTCTTTCTGTGTCAGACTTCTCTACATGTAGCATAAGGTTTGCTAGTTTCATCTGTGTTGTCACACATTGTAGGATTTCCTTCTGTTTGTGGCCGCATAATATTTCATTGTGTTTGTGTAGTATATAAGCACACACATGTGTATATACCTGTGCATATATCACATTTTCGTTATCCAAGTGCAGAAGTACACGTACATGGTTTCTGTATCTTGGCTACTGCACATAATGCTGCAGTGAACATGGGAATGCAGGTGTCTTTTTGAGATAAAGATTTTATTTCCATTGGATATACATGAGTGGGATTGTTAAGTCATATGGTAGTTCCATTTTTAATATTTTGAGGAACTTTTATACTTTTTGCCATAAGGACTGTACCAATTTACATGCCCACAACTACTTCACAAGGCTGTCCTTTTCTCCATATTCTTACCAATTCTTACCTTTTGACTTTTTGATAACAGCCATCCTAACAGTGGTGGACTTATCTCATTTTGGTTTTGATTTTCATTTCTTAGATGATTAGAAATGTTGATCATTTTTTCATATACCCATTGGCCTTTGTACATATCCTTGGGAAAAATGTTTGTTTAGTATTTTGCTTATTTTTTAATCAGGTTATTTTTATTATTTTTGTTGTTACTGAGTTGTATGAGTTCTTTATATATTTTGGATAATAACTTCATATCACATATGTGGTTTACAAATATTTTCCCCCATTCTGCAGATAGCTTTTCTTTTTTCTTTTTTTTTTTTTAAAGGCATTTTAGTTTATTAGACATAGAGCCTTTCTTGCTTACAGGGGAATTTTCAAAATATAAAAATCGTATTATATTTTATATTGGTTTCTTAGACCCATTATTTTATTTTTTATTTTGTTGTAATTTTATTTTTTTTTTCAGTGTTCCAAGATTCATTTTTTGTGCACCAGACCCAGTGCTCCATGCAATACGTGCCCTCCTTAACACCCACCACCAGGCTCACCCAATCCCCCACTCCCCTCTCCTCCCCTCCAAAATCCCGTTTGTTTCTCAGAGTCCACAGTCTCTCATGGTTTGTCTCCCACTCTGATATCTCCCAGCTCCCTTCTCCCCATCTCCCCATGTCCTCCGTGTTATTCCTTATGCTCCACAAGTAAGTGAAACCATATAATTGACTCTCTCTGCTTGACTTATTTCACTCAGTATAATTTCCTCTATCCCATCCATGTTGATACAAAAGTTGGGTATTCATCCTTTGTGATGGAGGCATAATACTCCATTGTATATACAGATCATATCTTCTTAATCCATTTGTCTATTGAAGGGCATCTTGGTTCTTTCCACAGTTTGGCGACTGTGGCCATTGCTGCTATGAACATTGGGGTACAGATGGCCCTTCTTTTCACCACATCTGTATCTTTGGGGTAAATACCCACTAGTGCAATTGCAGGGTCATAGGGTAGCTCTATATTTAATTTCTTAAGGAATCTCCACACTGTTTTCCAAAGTGGCTGCACCAACTTGCATTCCCACCAACAGTTTAAGAGGGTTCCCCTTTCTCTACATCCTCTCCAACACTTGTTGTTTACTATCTTGTTAATTTTGGCCATTCTAACTGGTATAAGGTGGTATCTCAATGTGGTTTTGATTTGAATCTCCCTGATGGCTAATGATGATGAACATTTATTCATGTGTTTGTTAGCCATTTGTAGGTCTTCTTTGGAGAAGTGTCTGTTCATGTCTTCTGCCAATTTTTTGATGTGATTATCTGTTTTGTGAGTGTTGAGTTTGAGGAGTTTATAGATCTTGGATATCAGCCCTTTGTAGTGTCATTTGCAGATTGCAGATTGCTTTTCATTTTGTTGATTATATCCTTTGGTGTGCAAAAACTTTTTTAGTCTGACATAATCCCAGATGTTTATTTTTGCATTTATTGCCTGTAGCTTTTGGTGTCAAATCCAAAAAATTATTGCCTAAATCAGCATCAAGGAGTTTGTCTTCTATTTTCTTTTAATATGATTGTTAGTGGATTCATGTCCTATGTTTTATTTTTTGAGTTGATTTTTGTGTGTGGTGTAAGATAAGGTATAAGATAAGGATCCAGTTTTATTCTTTGCATATTTCAGTATTCCTGTAATTTATCAACGAGACCATCCTTTTCCCATTGTGTACTCTTTGCACATTTGTTGAAAATTAGTTGACTAAGGGGTGCCTGAGTGGTTCAGTGGGTTAAAGCCTCTACCTTCAGGTCAGATCAGTATCTCAGGGTCCTGGGATTGAGCCCCACATCGGGCTCCCTGTTCAGCAGGGAGCCTGCTTCCCCCTCTCTGTCTGCCTGCCTTTCTGCCTACTTGTGATCTCTGTCTGTTGAATAAATAAATAAAATCTTAAAAAAAAAGAAAATTAGTTGACTATATTTCAGGGTTCTTGATTCACTTCTTTTGGTCCTTTGGTGATTCAGTTCCAGTATCTGTTTTTATGCCAATACTATATCCGTCTGATTACCATAGCTTCGTAGCACAGTTTGAAGTCTCGAAGTGTGATCCCTCCAGCTTTACTCTTGTTGCTCAAGATGGCTTTAGCTATTCTGGGTCTTTGTGGTTGCATGTAAATTTCAGGAATTTTATTTTATTTTTGTGAAAAATGCCACTGGAGTATTGATAGGGATTGTTATAATCTGTAAATTGCTTTGGGTAGAATGGACATTTTAACAATATCAGTTCTTACCATTTGATTGTATCTTCTTCAGTTTCTTTCAACAATGTGCTACTGTTTTCACTGTACAGATCTTTTACCTCCTTTGTTAAATTTATTCCTAAGTATTTTACTCTTTTTTGATGCTATTATAAACAGGATTTTGTTTTTTTAAAGATTTTATTTGTTTATTTGAGGGAGAGTGAGAAGAGAGCAGGGTGCACAAGTTGGGGGAGGAGGTGTAGAAGGAGAAGCAGGGTCCCCACCAAGCAGGGAGCCCAATGGGGAGCTCAATCCCAGGACTCCAGGATCATGACCTGAGCCAAAGGCAGGTGCTCAACCCACTGAGCCACCTAGTCACCCCTGTGAACAGGATTTTTAAATTTTTTTTCAGATATTTCACTTTTAATATATTGAATTGCAACCAAATTTTGTGTGTTGATTTAGTATCCTGCAGTCTTACTGAATTCATTTATTAGTTTTAATGTTTTTTGGTAGAATTTATAGGGTTTTTTGGTTGTTTTGTTTTTACTTTAAGGTCATGTCATCTACAAAGAGATATGTTTTGTTTTTTCCTTTCTGATTTCAGTGCCTTTTATTTCTTTTTCTGGCTTTATTGTTCTGGCTAGGACTTCCAGTACTGTAATGAATAAAAATGGCAAGAGGTGTTCTCTTTTCTAGTTTCTGATCTTAGAGAAAGGCTTTCAGCTTTTCATTGTTGAGTATGATGTTAGCTCTGTGTTTTTCACATATGGCTTTCATTGTGTTAATGTACATTTCTTTTAGGGGCACCTGGGTGGCTCAGTGGGTTAAGCCTCTGCCTTCGGCTTGGGTCATGATCTCAGGGTTCTGGGATCGAGCCCCGCATCAGGCTCTCTGCTCAGCGGGGAACCTGCTCACTCCCTCTCTCTCTGCCTGCCTCTCTGCCTACTTGTGATTTCTATCTGTCAAATAAGTAAATAAAATCTTTAAAAATAAAAGATACATTTCTTCTATACTTAATTTGTTGAACATCTTTACGATGAAAGAATATTGAATTTTTTTCAAATACTTTCTACGCCTCTGTCAAGGTGATCATATGGTTTTTTTGTTTCATCCCATTATTATAGTGTATCACATTATTGATTCTATATGTTGAACCGTCCTTGTATCAAATCCCTCTTGATCATGGCCTTTTAATGTGCTGTGGAATTTGGTTTGCTAATATTTTATTAAGAAATTTTACATGCATGTTCATCAGGGGTATTGGCTTAGAACTTTCTTTTCTTGTAATGTCCTTATCTGGCTTTGTTTTCAGTATAATGGTACTTTCATAAAATAAATTTGGGAGTATTCCCTCTTCTTCATTTTTATGGAAGAATTTGAGTAGGATTGATGTTAATTCTTCTTTAAATGTTTGACAAAATTCACCACCAAAGTCATTAGGCACAGGCCTTTTCTTTTTTAGAAGAGTTTTGATTATGGATTCAATCTCCTTGTTATTGGTCTATTCAAATTTTTTATTTTCTCACAGTTCAGTCTTGGTAAGCATAGGTTTCTAAGAACTTATTCGTATCTTCTAGGTTATCCAGTCTGTTGACATATTATTGTTGGTAGTATAGTCTCTTGTGAGCCTTTGTATTTCTGTGCTATCACTTATAATGTCTCTTTAATTTATAATTCTATTCGAGTTTCTCTCTTTTTTCATTGTCTAGCTAATGGTTTTTCAATTTTGTTTATCTTTTCAAAAAAGAAAAACACCCCTTAGTGGTTGTTTTTCTTTATTTCATTCATTTATGATCTATTTCATTTATTTCCATTTCATTTATTTTTTTATTTTCTTTCTTTCTTTCTGCTACCTTTGGTCTTAGTTTTTTCTTTTCCTAGTTCCTTAAAATGAAAAGATAAGTTGTTTATTGGAGATCTTTCTTCTCTTAATATAGGCATTTGTCACTATAAACTTTTCTCCAAGCTATTTTTGTTGCATCTTACAAGATTTGTTATATTTTACTTCCAGTTTTTTTCAAGATATTTTTTGATTTTGCTTTTGATTTGTTTTCAGACCTATTGGTTATTCAGGAGTATATTATTTAATTTACACATATTTATGAATTTTCCAGTTTACTTGCTATTTCTGATTTTTAGTGTCATACCATTTGGAAAAGATAGTTGGCATGATTACAGCCTTCTTAAATTTCCTGATACATATTTTGTGACATAACCTTTGATCTGTCCTGGAGAATGTTTCATGTGCATTTAGGAAGAGCATGTAATCTGCTGTCAGATGGAGTGTTTTGTATGTGTCTGTTAGATCCTTTTCTCTTAAAATATAGTTTAAGTCTAATGTTTCATTATTGATTTTCTTCCTGGGTAATCTGTCCATGTTAAGAGTGGGATATTAACATCTCCCATTACAGTTGTATTGCTCTTTATTTCTCCTTTTGTTTTTGTAGATACTTGCTTAATGTATTTTGGTGCTCCAACGTTGAGTGCATCAATATTTACAATTGCTATATCTTCTTCATTAATTGATCCCTTTATCTTTATGTAATGACCTTTGTCTGTTGTGACAGCTTTTGACTTAAAGTTTATTTTGTCTGATGGAAGTATAGTCATCTCTCTTGTCTTTTGGTTTCTATTTGCAAGGAATACTTTTTTCCCTGTTCCTTCAGCTTTATTGTATATATCTTTTCACTTTTAGTCCTTAAAGCTAAAATGAGCATCTTGTAGGCACCTTGTAGTTGAATCTGGCTTTTTATTCATTTAGCCACTCTGTTACTTTAGTGGGAAATTTAAGCCTTTTACATTTAAAATAATTACAGATAGAGGCTGGGAAGATAGCAGAGTAGGAGGACTCTAAGCTTACCTAGTCTCTGAGATACAGCTAGATAACACATCACTTTCAACAACCCAGAAAATGACCTGAAGACTGGCAAAACAAATGCCACAACTAAAGGCAGAGAAGAGGCTACATCGAAGAAGATAGGAAGAGCAGAGATGCAGTGGGAGCTAAATAGATGTGTGGGCTGTCTGTAGGAGAAAGGGATCTGTGGGTGCTGAAAAGGAAGAGAAACAGACTCTCATACCAGGGAGTTCACACAGCGAAGCTAAATCCCCTTTACATTTGGCTTTGAAAACAAGAACTTCATGAGTTCTTACAACCAGTGGGACTTAAAGCCTGGAATTTTAAAAATTAGTGGGTTTAGCTCTGGGAGAGCTGGAGGGCAATTGAGTCCCTGCCCTTGAAGAGATAGCACAACCAAAAAGCCCACAGACATACAGCATGGAAACAGTTTGAAAAACAGGCCTGGGGCATAGGGGAGGGAGAATTATTTACTAATCTCAGAGTGTGTCATAGAGGGACAGAGATTGCTGGGCGATTCCTCCAGGAACAAAGCAGCTGGTAGGTGCCACTTCACTCCCATTCCTGAGGTACACACAGTGGCCACCTGTGGGAACCAGCAAACATTTGCTACCTAGCCTCAGCCCTTTAGGGAATCTGCCCTTTCCCATCATGCTTGCCTCAGTCCCACCACTGTGGGTTCTCTCCCCTAGAGGACCAGCACATACTTTGCCAGCAGTGTGTCTTTGACTTGTATGCAAGGCCTTGGTTTAGGTGGTGGCAGAAGTGGTGGGGGCCCCCTTCTGCAGAAGAATGGGTACATGTTGTTAAAATTGTGAGCCCCACACAAAGTGTGATCCCCCCTCCACCCTGGCCTTGGTTCAGCACTAGCAGCAGGTCTCATTTTACAAGCAGTTTGGCTGGCATCTTGTTAAAACTGCATGCCTTGCCTGGCCACCAGGTCCGGGGGTGAGGGGGTTCACGTCTCCTGCTGCTGATGCACAAATCTTGCAGGCACTGTGTGATTAGTCCCCTCCAATATGCTGTTGGCCAGAACTCATTCAAACCAGGGCCATAAGCCCGACAAGTGTGCAGGCAGCCTCCAAAGTGGCCAGTACCACATCAGAGTGACTCCTGTCCTTGGGAGAGGGGAATAGACCACACACACCAGTCAGACTTCAGTCCTAGCAATAGGCTGGGGACAGATAGTTGGTCCAATTGCAGGGACCACCCACCAACAAAAACATCTCAGGGGACAACACACAGTGTGCCTTACAGTTTGGTGCTACCTGGCAAATGCGTAGTCTGATGAAACTCATGCCCAAGAAGGCTCCAGATTGGTCCACTGACACCACAGAGAGCAGACATTTCCCACAACAGGCAAAGAGAGCCACAGCAACTGACTGGACTGAAGGAAAAAGCAGCCCAGCAGCCACAACAGTGGGGAGCATGCAACACACATAGCAGACACCCTTGAAGTGCCAGATTTCCAGTAAGCATGGAACATTGTACTGCAGGGCATGGTAAGATCTTCTCTTCATGAGGCCATTACTTTCAGGAGCAGGAGATGTAGCAGACTTTTGTAACACAGAACAGACACACAGAGTTAGACACAAGAGACAGAGGAATATGTCCCAAATGAAACAATAGGTCAAACCACAATAAGAAATCTAAGTAAAATGGAGATAAATAATGTGCCTGATAGAGAATTTAAAATAAAAGTCATAATGATACTCACTGGACTTGAGAAAAGAGTGGAAGACATCAGTGAGCCTTTAACAAAGACATATCGAAGAACCAATCAGAGATGAAGAACACAGTAAGTGAAATTAAAAATACACTAGGTGGGAGGCACCTAGGTGGCTCATTGGGTTAAAGCCTCTGCCTTCGGCTCAGGTCATGATCCCAGGGTCCTGGGATTGAGCCCCACATTGGGCTCTCTGCTCAGCAGGGAGCCTGCTTCCTCCTCTCTCTCTGCCTGCTTCTCTGCCTACTTGTAATCTCTGTCCAATAAATAAATAAAATCTTTTTTAAAAAGATGCTTAAAAAATAAAAGTACACTAGATGGAATAAATAGCAGACTAAAGGAAGGATAAAATGAATCAGCAACCTAGAGGACAGAGTAATGGAAAGTAACAAGCTGAACAGGTAAAAGGAAAAAAAAAATAAGCAAAATGCAAACAGATTTAGGGAACTCAGTGACTCTATCAAGCAAAAGAGCATTTGCATTACAGGGACCGAAGAAGAAGAGAAAAGTGGGCAGAACATTTATTTGCAGACATAATAGCTGAAAATTTCTTGCACCTGGGGAAGGAAACGGAACTCCAGATTCAGGAGGTACAGAGATCCCCCAACAAAATCACCCCACGGAGGTCCACACCAAGACTCATAGTAGTTAAAATAGCAAAAAGTAGTGATAAAGAGAGAATTTTAAAAGCACAAGAGAAAAGAAGACTGATACATACAAAGGAAACCCCATAAGGCTATTAGGGGATTTTTCAGCAGCAACTTTGAAGCCAGAAGGGAGTGGTATGATATATTCAAAGTGATGAAAGGAAAATACTGCAGCCAAGAGTATGCTCTCCAGCAAGGCCGTCTTCCAGAATAAGAAAGAGTTTGCTGGACCAACAAAAGCTACCGGAGTTTGTGACCACTAACCCGGCCCTATAGGAAATGTTAAAAGGGAACTCTTTCAGTTGAAGGAAAAGATCGTAAGTAAGAGTAAGAAAAGTAGGAAGCACAAAAGCAGTAAAAATAAGTATACATGTAAAAAAAAAATAAGTATACATGTAAAAAATCAGTCAAGGGATTCACAAAATGAAAGGATGTGAAGTATGACAACCACATACCTAAAACATGGATTGAGGGGAGAGGAGTAAGGAATGAGTTCAAACTTAAGTGTCCCATCCACTTAATATAGCCTGCTGTATGCAGAAGATATTATATACAAACCTAATGGTAACAACAAACCAAAAATCAATAATAGACATGGACAAAGTCAAGAGAAAAGAATCTAAGTATATCACTAAAGAGAACCAACAACCTGTGAGAGAAGCAAGAGAATAACAGAGTACTACAAAGACAATCACAAAACAAGTAACGAAATGGCAATAAATACACACATATAAGTAATTTGTGTGCTATTTATATGCTGCCTATGAGAGACTCATTTCAGACCTCAAGACACATACAGATTGGAAGTTAGCGGGTGGAGAAACATTTATTATGCAAGTGGATGTGAAAAAAAAAAGCCAAGATAGGAATACTTTTATCAAGCAAAATGAGGACTTTAAAACAAAGACAATAATGAGACAAAGAAGGACACTATACAATAATGACGGGGACAAGAAGATACAACAATTTTAGACATTTATGTACCCAATATGGGAGCATCCAAATACATAAAACAGTTAATGCAAATGTAAAAAAAGCTAATTGATAGCCATATGATAATAGTGGGGATCTTTAACATCCCATTTACATCCGTGGACAGATTCTCTAAACAGAAAACCAACAAAAAACAGTTTTTTTTTTAATGACACACTGAACCAGATGGAGTTAACAGATATATTCAGAACATTCCATCCTAAAATAGCAGAGAATACATGTTCTTTTCAAGTGGACACAGAACATTCTCCAGAATAAATCACATATTAGACCACAAAATAAGTCTCCAAAAAATTAAAAAAAATCAGTCATATCATGCATGTTTTTTTGACTGCAGTGCTATGATTGATACTAGAGATCAACCAACCACAGGAAAAAATCTGGAAAGAGCACAGATACATGGAGGTTAAATAGTAGACTACTAAACAATGAGTGGGTCAACCAAGAAATCAAAGAAGAAATCAAAATTACCTGGAGAGCAATGAAAATGAAAACACAATGGCTCAAAATCTTTGGGATTCAGCAAAAGCTCTTCTGAGGGGTAAGTTTATAGCATACAGGCCTACCTTAAGAAGCAAGAAAAATCTCAAACAACCTAACATTTCACCTTAATCAACTAGAAAAAGAACAAACAAAACAGCAAAAGGAAGGAAATAATAAAGGTTTGAGCAGCAATAAATGATATGGAAACTAAAAAATAGAATAGAACAGATCAATGAAGCCATTAGTTGGTTCTTTGAAAAGTTGATAATCCTCTGACCAGACTCACCAAAAATAAGAGAGGACTTTAAGTAAACAAAATCAGAAATGAAAGTGGAGAAATAACAACTGACACTACAGAGATGCAAATAATTACAAGGGAATGTTATGAAAAATGATATGCCAACAAGTTGGATACCCTAGAAATGAGTGAATTCCTAGAAATACATAACCTACCAAAACCAAAGCAGGAACTGAAGCAGGAAGAAATAGAAAATTTGAATAGACCAATTACCAACAATGAAATTGAATCAGTAATTAAAAACAATAACAACAACAACAACAACAACAACAACAACAAAAAACCCTTCCCAACAATGTAAGTCCAGGCCCAGACAGCTTTACAGGTGAATTGTATAAACATTTAAAGAAGAGTGAATACCTGTTCTTCTCAAACTTTCCCAAAAAGTGGAAAAGGAAGTACATCTTCCAAATATCCATGAAGCCAGCATTACCTTGATACCAAAACTAGATAAAAACACCACAAAAAGGGGGGAACTACAAGTTAATATCTCTCATGAATATAGATATGAAAATTCTCACCAAAATATTAGCAAACTGAATGCAACAATACATTAAAAAGTTACTCACCACAATTAAGTGGGATTTATTCCTGGGGTGCAAGAGTGGTTCAATATTTGCAAGTCAATCAAAGTGATACATCAATAAGAGAAGGGATAAAAACCATATGATCATTTCAATAGATGCAGAAGAGGCATTTGACATAGTACAACATCCATTCATGAAAAAAGCCCTCAACAAAGTAGGTTTAGAGGGAACATACCTCTCATAATGAAGGTCATATGTGAAAAGCCACAGTGAACATCTCCAGTGGGGGAAAAACAGTGCTTTTCCTTTAAGGAACAAGACAGGGATGTCCACTTTCACTACTTTTATTCAACATAGTACTGAAAGTTCTAGCCACAGCAACAAGTCAATCAGATAACAAAAAATTAAAGGCATTGAAATTTGTAAGGAAGAGGTAAAACTTTCACTCTTTGAGATGACATACTATATATAGAAAAGCCTAAAGATTCCAAAATACTAATAGAACTAATCAATGAATTCATTAAAGTTGCAGGATACAATATCAATGTACAGAAATCTGTTGAATTTCTACACAGTAATAATGAAGCAACAGAAAGAGAAAATAAGAAAACAATCCCATTTACAATTGCACCAAAGATAACAAAATACCTTGGAATAAACTTAACCAAGGAAGTGAAAGACCTACACTCTGGAAAACTATAAAACATTGATGAAAGAAATTGATGACAAAACAAAGAATGGAAAGACATTTCATGCTCATGTATTGAAAGAAAAAATACTTTAAAATGTGTATAGTACTAGAAAGATTATAAATATTTAATGGAATTCCTATCAAAATACCAACAGCATTTTTCACAGAACTAGCACAAACAAGTTTAAAATTTGTGTGAAACTGCCAAAGACACTGAATAACCAAAGCAGTCTTATAAAAGAAAAAACTGAAAGTATCACAATTCCACACTTCAAGCTCTACTAATCAAAACAGTATAGTACTGGTACAAAAAGAGACACAGAGATCAATGGAACAAAATAGAAAGTCCAGAAATAAACCCACAATTATGTGGTCAAGTAGTCTTCAATGAAGATGGCAAGAATAGGCAATGGGGGAAAAAGTCCCTTCAACAGATTGGTTTGGGAAAACTGGACAGCTACATGGAAAAGAATGAAACTGGACCACTTCCTTTCATCATACAGAAACACAAATTTAAGATGAATTAAGGACCTAAATGTGAGACCTGAAACCATAAAAATCCTTGAAGAGAGCACAAGTAGTAATTTCTCTGACATCAGCTGTAACAGCATCTTTCTTGATATATATCTGGAGGCAAGGGAAACAAAATAAAAAATAAGATACTGGGAATATATAAAAATTTTGCATAGCAAAATTTTGCAAAGCAAAGGAAACAACCAACAAAACTAAAAGACTATCTACTGAATAGGAGAAAATATTTGCAAATGACATATCCAATAAAGTGTTAGTATTCAGAATATATACAGAACTAACAGAACTCAGCACCAAAAGCCCCAAGTAATCTAGTTAAAAATAGAAGACATGAACAGAGATTTCTTCAAAGAAGACATCCAGATGGCCAACAGATATATGGAAATATGCTCAGCATCACTCATCAGCAGGGAAATGCAAATCAAAAGCGTAATGAGATATCACTTCACATCTGTCAAAATGGCTAACATCAAAAACTGAAGAAATAAGTGTTGACAAGGATGTGGAGAAAAAAGAACCTGTCTGTACTGGTGGTGGGAATGCAAACTGGTACAGCTATTGGGGAAGACAGTATGGAGGTTCCTCAAAAAATTAAAAATAGATCTACCTATGATCCACTAATCACAGTACTGGGTTATTCAAAGAATATGAAAACACTAATTTGAAGGGATATGTTCACCCCTATATTTATTGCAGCATTATTTACAATAGCCAAATTATGGAAGCAGCCCATGTCCATTGATAGATGAATGGATAAAGAAGGTGTGGTATATACAATGGAATATAATTCAGCCATAAAAAGATGAAATCTTGCCATTTGCAACAACATGGATTTATCTAGACAGTATAATGCTAAGTGAAGAAATCCCTTTAATGAGGGTGGTGCCGAAGGCCAAGAAGGAAGCCCCTCCCAAAGCTGAAGCCAAAACAGAAGGCTTTGATGGCCAAAACAGCAGTGCTGAAGGGTGTCCACAGTCATACAAAAGAAGATCCACACATCGCCTGCATTCCAGTGACCCAAGACACTGCATCTCAAAGGCAGCCCAAATATCCTGGAAAGAATGCCCACAGGAGAAACAAGCTTGATCACTGTGCAGTCATCAAGTTCCCCCTGCCTACTGAGTCAGCCATGAAGAAAATAGAAGACAACAACACATTTGTGTTCATTGTAGATGTCAAGACCAACAAGCACCAAATCAAATAGGCTGTGAAGAAGCTCTAGGACATTGACGTGGCCAAGATCAACATCTTGTGGATAGCAGAAGGTGTACGTTCGACTGGCTTCTGTGATGCTTTGGTTGTTGCCAACAAAATTGGAAAAGTCTAAACTGAGTCCAGCAGCCTAAATCTAATTTCTTTCACCATAAAAAAATAATGCTAAGTGAAATAAGCCAGTCATAGACAAATAGCATATGATTTCACTCATACCTGGAACTTAAGAAACAGACAAAAGAATAAGGGGGGGGGAGAGACAAAGCAAAAAAACAAGTTCTTAACAAGAAAACAAATTAGTGGTCACCAGGGGTGAGTTGCGGGTGGTTGGTTGAAAAGGTGAAAGGAATTAAGAATCCACTTGTCTTCATGAGCACTGAGTAATATATGGAATTGTTGAATCACTGTATTGTACATCTGAAATTAATATAACACTGTATGTTAACTGTACTGGAATTAAAAAAAATCATGTGGGTGAAATAAATGAACAGTCAGACTTGAGAGTTTAATCCCTTGGTTAGTGAACTGGGAATAGGACATAAGGATGAAGAATGAAGTAGTTGGAAGGGAGGAGGGGTGAGACTGTCTTGCATATCTCTGAGAGAATCATTTGCCCTGGCTGGTTTTAACTGGACATTGGTCCAGACATAGAAGTGTAGAAGCCCTAACTACTCTCATTCAGCCTTAATTTTTAAAAAGCCTAAAATTAAAAACTGACTTGCAAATTATAGTAGTACTAAATGAGAAACTTTAAGGGGAAAAGATTAATGACACAGAGTTTTGCTAATTTAAAGCATGAAGGGTACTTTTACTTTGTTTTTGTAATGAAGTGTATTTAACTGTCAAGCCACAACATATAGAGAACAGTAGATAGGAATGTTGAAGATTTGTCTGAAATTTGAATCTCTACTAATTATTTTATTATGAAATTGATTTCTGACTAGACTGTAAGAAGTTCTGTGATATTCTGCTTTAAGAAGTTTACACTGACATCCTCTTTGAAATAATTGCAGTTTCTGTTAAGCTTGTTTTAGGAGACTACATTTGTTTAGAACGTTTCATACAGAAAACTGTTCACTTTTTAAGGTTATGAAATGTTTCTCATGGGTATAGAATTTGCTCATCAGGCTTATAGCATTGATCTCATTGACTTTAACCTTACAGATTTTGTTCTAAATAAATCAACTAATCCAAAAAAATAATTATTGATAGTTCAGAACGTTTTGTTAATCGTCTGTTTGATCCGTATTTCCTTTGTTACCTTCTTACTTTTGCTATCTTCGTTGGTGATTTGCTGAGTAGTTGTGGCATTATACTTTGTTTCCTTTCTTCTTCTCTTTCCTGTATCTACTCTAGGCTTTTTCTTTGTGATTACTATGAAGTTTACATAAAATATCATACGATATCCCGCTTTAAGCTGATATGAACCTAAGTTGGATTGCATAGAAAAACTGGTTTTCTTTGGCTCACATTTTAGGTTATTGTTATTACAACTTACATCTTTTTATATTTGATATCTATTTAAAGGCTATTGTAGCTATAGTCATTTATTTTTGTCTTTCAGCTTTTATACTAGAGTTAAAAGTGATTTACAGGGACACCTGGGTGGCTCAGTGGGGTAAGCCTCTACCTTCAGCTCAGGTCATGATCTCAGGGTCCTGGGATCGAGCCCTGCATTGGACTCTCTGCTCAGCAGGGAGCCTGCTTCCTCCCCCCTCTCTCTTTGTGCCTGCCTCTCTGCCTACTTGTGACCTCGTCTATCAAATAAATGAATAAAATCTTTTTAAAAAAAGTGATTTACATACCACTTTCAGTAAGAGAGAATTTTGAATGTATGCATTTACCTTTATTCTTGAATTTTATATGTTTATGTTTTTACTTTGTTTACTAGTATCTTTTCATTTCAGCTTGAAGAACTCTCTTTAGAATTTCTTGTAATGCAGTTATAGCAGTGATCTCCCTCTGCTGTTACTTGTCTGGGAAAGTATCTCTCCTTCATTTCTTATGGGCAGCTTGCCGTGTATAGTAGAATTGTTTGTCCGTTTTCTTCTTTCAGTACTTTGAACATATCATCCTAGTCTCTTGTGGTCTGCAAAATTTCTGCTGAAAAATCTGATAATGCTATGGGGATTCCTTTGTACACGAAAGTCTCTTTTCTCTTCTTGCTATTGAAATTCTTTTTGCTTGATTTTTGACTGAGTATAATGTGTCATGGTCAAATCCTTTTTGGGTTCAATACGTTTAGTGATGTTTGAGCTTCACATATCTGGATATCCATATCTCTTCTCAAATTGGGGAGATCAGATAAGCTTTTTGTCCCTTTTCCTCGTTCTCTTGGGACTCCAGTAGTGCATGTAGTGTTACACTTAATGTATCCTGTAAATTCTGTAGTCTTTCTTCATTCTTTTTCCATTTCTTTTTCTTTTTGCTTTTCTGCCTAATTTCAAAATACCTGTGTCTTTAAGCTCATTGATTATTTCTTCTGCTTTGAGATTGAGTCTGTTGTTGCTGTTCTCTATTGAATTTTTCAGTGCAGTCATTATATTCTTTAGCTCTGTGCTTTCTGGGTTTTTAGAAAATCATTTCTATGTCTTAAAGTTCCCATTTTGTTCAAGTAATGCTTCTCTAAGTTTGTTTAGTTGTCTGTCTGTCTCTCTCTCTCCTTTTTTGGTACTTCACTGAATTTCTTTAAGATGATTATTCTGATTTAAAAAAGATGATTATTCTGGATTTTTTGTCTATTACCTCCTAGATCTTTCTTTTTTTGGGTCCCTTATTAGATATTTATTCCATAGGTGATGTCATGTTTCCCTGATTTGTCATGATCCTTATGTTCTTGCACTGTGTCTGCACATTGGTGGAAGTAGTGTCCTCTTCCAGTTTTTATAGGTTCATTTAACAGGAGAAGACTTTGAAGAGTCACCATGGCTGGTGAGTTTGAATGGGCCAGCTGGTTGCATCTGTACAGAGGCAGTGTTTGCGGCTGGGGTCTCTGATAGATGAAACCACTGCACATCTTTTGAGGTCAGGTGGATTGCTGGCTTGGCTCTGTCATCAGGTAGGACCACTTGCCCAGCTGTGATTGCACATAGGTGCAGGCTGGGCTCAGTAATCATCCTTGGTTAGTTGTGGCCACACTTGCTACTGAATGGCCAGGTCATGCCAAACTGGTGTTTGTATTTTGGTGGGTCTGCAGGCTGGGCCCTATGATTGAGGGAGGCTAAAGGCTATCTGTGCTTTTGGGCAGGGACACAGGCTGGTCTCTGTGATGATGGAGAGTATGCACATCTTTTGCTGTATTTGGGCATGGTAACTGGTGGGATTTTCTCCCTGGTCAGGGATTCTGGCTGTGGCTGGTCAAGAGTGTTCATTCACTGGTTTCCTAGGGTGGGCAGGGTCACTGGCCGTGTCTTGCATCTGAGTGCTGCTTCCTGGAGGCCAGGCTCTGCAGTCTGGTAGTATCACTGACTGCCCTCTCTAGTTGGCTGATCTCTTGATTGGAGACCCCAACCAGGCAAAACTGATGACTGTGTCCCCTGGGCTTACCTGGCTACCATTTTAGCTCTGAAGATGGGTGGAGGTGCAGGTGGGGCTTTCTTATCAGGCAAGGTTGCCAGCAGGGTCCTGTCCACCACCAATATTCGTTGACTAGTTTCTTTGTGCCCCATCCTCTTTCTTTGTTACTAAGTGATCCCATGTGGTCTACCCCTGTCAATTCCTTCAGTGTTCCCTGTGAGGCAAGACAGAAATGGGCCTCCTGAAGTTCACCCCTCAGCACTGGGGACGCTAGATATCTCTCTAGGGCTCTTTTTTTCCTAAAGAAAAACCATAGCCCTAGGGAATTCTTTTCAGTGTGGTGCTGTGCTGGCCTAGGAAAGGGGTGGTGGTCATTACGAAACTACTCCTTTTTCCCGTCTAATATGACTTTTCTGTTTTTTGGTCTTAAGTGTTTGTGTTGGCCTCACCTCCCAAGTTCTAGGATTTTCACAACCATATTCTTATGTGTTGATAGTGGCTATTGTCTGTTTTGGTGGGGAGGGGTGGTCTAGAGTCTGGGTTCTCTGATTCTTCTGTCGTCTTGACGTCACTATTCATATAATCTCTTTCTGTCTTTCTCTCTTTCCTTCTGGGATTTTCACAATGCATGTTTTGGTCTTTTTGAATGTATCCTGCTGGTTCCTGAGCAACATTTCACTTTTTAAAATTCCTTTCTCTTTCTGTTCTTTGAACAGTATTCAGATTTCTCCTGCTTTCTGAAACTTTGTGTTATACTACTTTGCTTTGATGAAGGACTAATGTTAGTACAGTAATGACTATTTTCATAAAAGTGAAAATCCTTTTGGGATTTCTTTCTCTTAACAAAAACAGGTACTAACAGAGGTCTTTCATAAAAGTAAGGTGGTGTAATGCAGACTTTTGGAAAAGAGGATACTCTTCGCTTTATACCGTTTTGGCTTTTAAAAGGTTTCAAAGGAATGCTCTACCTTTGGATAGTGGGGGAAACCTGTATTTTTTTTTTTTTTAACTGATAAAATGGCAATGTATTTTTTTTCGTTTACTTCCTCTCTTTAGTTTTTTTTTTATTTTAATTTTTATTTTTTTTTCAGCATAACAGTATTCCTTGTTTTTGCACCACACCCAGTGCTCCATGCAATCCGTGCCCTAATACCCACCACCTGGTTCCCCCAACCTCCCACCCTTCGCCGCTTCAAACCCTTCAGATTGTTTTTCCGAGTCCATAGTCTCTCATGGTTCACCTGACTTACCCTATCTTTAAATAAGCTCTTTCTTCTTCTTGCCCAAATCTGCTGTTGATCCTTTTAGTTAGAATTTTTAGTCATTCCTCAAATTTGTTTTTTGTGCTCTTTTTTATTTTCTTTTTCTTCATTGATATTTTCATTTATACAGTGTTTTTCAGGTTTCCCTTAGTTCTTTGAGTTCTTTGAGTGTGCTTTATGTAGTACATTTGAGATCTGTTAGGTCCTTGTATTGCTTGTATTGGTTTTTTATTTATTTTCTTGTGAATGATCCATATGTTCCTGTTTCTTCGTATATTTTGTGAGTTTTGTTGTTGTTGCGTACTGGACATTTGGATATTATAATGTGGTAACTATGGAAATCAGATTCTATCTCTTACCACAGGTATGCTGTTTTTGATCGTGAGGGCTGCAATCTGTGTTTTTAGCGACTTTTCCAGGCTGTTTTTGAAAAGATTGTGTTCTGTGTCCTGTGTGCTCACTGATGTCTCTTCTTTTACTTGTGTTCAGATAGTGTTTTGTGAGGGAATTCCTTGAATGCCCAGAACTGAAAATAAAAAATAAAGAAAATAAATAATAAGCCCGTCTTTGCACATTTCCTTTGTATTAAGAAACTCATTCAACAATTAACCAGGCTCTTTACAGCTCTGTCTTAGCCTGGAGAGTAGAGCTGAAAGCTTAGGAAATCTTTATGTCTTTTGTGCGTGTGTCCTACTCTGAACATATTCATGGCTTTCTAAATGCCCCACCATACACACATACTTTTGAATGCTCTCATTTCCCAAGGAACCTCTCTTCTCAGCTCTTTCTCCTGGGCGTTAAGCGATCTATATTACGTCTTAGCTATAATCTTTTGCTTCAGGTGACTGAAGACTTTTAGTTCACTTTACGATATTTTAATGATGCTGTTTTTTTAAAATCCCCCAGGGTGAATTCCAATTTAGGTGAAAAAGAAACGTATTCCTTCTGTCAACCCTTCATGTAAATGCCAGACAGATCAGAACAGACAAATATAATAGTTTATTAATGATGTCTCTGCTCCTTCTGGACGCAAGGAGCAGAGGGCGCTAGGGCTTCTGTGGACAAGAGTGTTGCTGAGATGGGAAGGGGAGAAGCAAGGGTGTGTAACAATACCACGGAGCTTTCCTGCAAGTCAGAAGTCACCATTTTTCTTGATTCATTGTCTCATGCTGATTGTAAACTTTCTACTGTATTCTACATTACTGAGAAAGTTGGTTGTGAGAGTTACTGCTTGTTTTTCTCTGAAGGGAATGGAGTTTGGAGTTGCCCACCCAGCCATTTCATTGACACCATTTGACTGTCCACACCATCTGAACATCCTCCCTTTCTGTTACGTCCTCTCCAATTATCTTTTTGCCTTTTGGGGGAAGTTTTTTCTTCTCTTCCTCACTCTCTCCTTCGCCCTAGTTCTTCTTAAGAAGGTTGATTTTATTTCTAGTCTTTATTCCTTCTGTATTTACGGCCATTTTAAAATTTAAAACTCTTTCTTGTGGTTTGGATGTTCAGGAGTTGTGTTTTGTTTTTTTTTTACCTCCATTGAGGGGAATTGAAAATTGGTGAGATATCCAGAGGTCTCATTGTTCTTTACTGCTGAGCCACCAGTTTTCTGAACTGAGGGAGAGCATGTGCTCTTTCTTTGTCTCTTTGTGCCTGGTTGCTACTTCTCTTTGTTCTCCAGTCCTTTCCCCAATCTCCTGTGCAAACACAGAGCTAGCTTGCTTCTGTCTGTCCTACTGTGAACCTTGGTGTAGAGCTGCTGCTTACTCTCGGAAGCCCTGGTTGCCTCCTCTTGGAAGCCCTGGTTGCCTCCAGGGGTTTCTCCTGGCTTTTCTGTGCCAGCTCCAGCCTTTAATTGTTCAATCTCTTGAATGCCTGAGAAGGCACTCTCTGAGCCTTCTTGCCTTGCTCCCTGTCTGCAGTGGTTAGCTGCAGTGTGCTGGGGAGACACCACACACATCATAGGTTCCTCCTCTGGGCTCCTGCTGCTCTTCCCCCAGCCTAGGTTGTACTGATCCTATAACTTGGGGTCTGGTGGGCATTAACTCTTTGCTACAAGGTTTCCATGGAATTTTTGTTCATTACTCCAGTCCACGCACAGTCTTGAGCATTTGGCTGGTTTCTCCTTACCCTGTCTAATGCAGGTTCTTTTTCCTTCTGCATCTTTAACAGGCTTCTGAGCATGTCCGTGGGTCTCTTCTGTCTCATGAATGTTCATTTCCCTTTTTAGTTCATTTAGGTTTTTTCTTACCCCTAATTCTTTTTTTAAAAGTATGATTTTGTAGTTAATCCGGCTTATTTTGGCTTGTGCGAGAATGATCATTATCTTGTGAGCTTCTACTTAATACCAGAATGTTTTTAAAAATACTTCTGTCATACTGCTCTCAAAAATAGAAAATATGTTTATCTTTTTTTTTTATATAATAACTATAATGATGGTAACATTAAGCACTTATGAGTAGTAGGCGTCTTGGTGAACACTTCAAGTGCATTATCTCATTTGATACTCACAAACTTGAGAATAGGTACTGTTAATCATTCTCATTTTCCCAAGGAGAGATTGAGTAGGTATGTCAGTATTGTACAGCTAGTTAGTGACAATTGTGAACTCAGGGTTCTAGAGCCTGAACTCTGTCTGTAGAGCAGAGTTGGCAAATTCACATCCCTAGGTGGGGCAGATGTCTGATATAAATGCAAGAAGAGAGTAGTGCATGAAAAAATAACGAAGCAAGCAGCATGATGACGGACAGTTACCATTCAGCCTAGACACTGGGGTCAAAGTGTTTGGAGAATACATGCCTCATTTAAAGGGTTTGGTCACTTTTCAGTTCCAGCCGGTTATTGCTCAGATGAGAATATGGGTCTAATATTTCAGATTTTCTGATTTTTTTTAGTAGAAGCCAGAAATCTGTGTTTTTCAGATGAAATGACTCCGTTTCTAAATTCTTGCTGCTGGTTCAGGTAAAAATAAAATAAAATCTTATGTTCAGATACGCATGAGAAGTCTAAAGTAACACATGTTTGCAGGCCCAGCCTGTTCTCTGGGAAGCCAGTTTCCAATCTCTGGCATAAGCCCGAGCTGTCTTTTGGCCACTTGCCCATGCTGCCTGTCAGTGCCCTCACTGCCGTCCTGTCACATATGTGCTAAATAAACTCAGGGAGTGAAGACCTTCTCTTGAATGGACATATTTTATTTACTGCTGTTATGCAGTTGTGCTACTTTAAAGTAGGAAGCCAATACTTAGAAACATATTTTTGAAAACATCCTGAATTCTTTGTTTTATCTTCAGAAGCAGCAGAGTTCCATTGAAAGGCATATCTCACAGTGAGTCGATGTGAGGGTTTAAGTGTTACTGAATGCCTCATTTATTCGTATTCATTAATCATAACTTTCCCTCTCTCCCCTCCCCCCCACTGTTTTGGACATAGCTCTCACTTTCAGAAGAACAGAATGAAGTAACGAAAAACGGCTGTGAATCTAAAGAGCTGGTCTACCTCGTGCACATTGCTTGTCAGGTAATTCTGTGGATGTGTAGATTCCTTTAAATGCATTTTTTATGGTGTCTCATAGAATTCACAGAAAGAGACTCATATGGTATTGAAATGAAATTGGACAATGCTTGACCATTGTTAAGAAAATAAACAGTATCCTTTAAAAAAGGGATAAATGCGTTCATACAAAAGTACATGGAATGCCCAGTTTAGTATTGTAACTTGTATATCTTCTGTCTGCATTTTTAGAAATCTTTTAAGGCTTTAGACATTTGTGGACGAATAACAGTGACTATGGCAACACAGATGTTTCGTTTTATTCTTTCTCCCAGTCATATTGGCAATTCTGCATGTGCTCAGAGTCGAAACAATTAATAGAACCAGTCCTACAGATACTTAATTTACAAACTTAAATGAAAACTCTTCTTAGAAGAGTAAAGGAAATACATCTTCTATTGATGATAAGATTAAATGAATCAGCTACTGCTCACCTCTTAAAGTAAAAGAGCAAACGTCTCTGCCTGAGATGCTCACTTTCCTACCAGGCAGGAAGTTTCGCTGTAGTGGATGTAGTGTGTGTACATGTGTGCATATTTTAGGAGGGCGCTGTTTCTTGACTCTTAATGTTAGAACTTTTGTGAGGATAATTACCGTGACTTCTCTTAATGAGATTTGGAGTAGGTCATCTGTTTTCCTCCGCCATGTAAGTAGTTTAGTTCCTTTTTCTTACTTCACTTTAATTAAGCCTTATGTGTAGTTTTGATTAGTGATTGTAAAGTAACTGTTTTTGAGAAAAGCTTTCTTTTGTGCAAAGTTTTTAGTTCTCTTTGGGAAAGAGTCAGATAGGGGCATTTATGGTTTTTTTTCCCCCAAAAAATGTTATTCTTGTACCCAAAGTTAAAAATTACATTATCTTGAAAAGTTTAATGGTTATCTCATATGGGAAATACCTCAGCTCCTAGTGTTGGTGATTTTAAAGAAAACCTTTCAGAATTAAGTGCTTTTATTTATTGGTGTCAGAATATGAGATTGGGAATTGAAAATTTATAAATTTGTATACAAATTGGAAATTGTATACAAATATGAAACTTTGGCCAAATATGAAATTTATAAATTTGTATACAAATTTTATTTTATTTTATATTTTATTTATTTATATATATAATTATATATATATTTATATATTTATTATATATTTTATAAATAAGATGGCCAAAGTTTTGTATTGTTAATATATGTTTTATTGTGTATCATCTCGGTTCCTTTGAGGAAGTAGGCAGCTTTGAATCACTAAGTGTCGTGTCATGTTTCATTAAATGCTTCTTTTCATGACTTAATTTTTTTTTTCAAAATTTTGTTTTACACAGAGAGAGAAAGAGCATAAGTAGGGGGTGAGGGAGAAGCAAGCTTCCTGCTCTGCTGGGAGCCCAGTGTGGGGCTTGATCCCAGAACCCTGGGATCATGACCTGAACCAAAGGCAGACACTTAACCGACTGAGCCACAGGTGCCCCATCGTGACTTAATTTTTAAGTGAAAATAACATATATGTTTTGGTGAACCATTACTCATACATAAATATAAATCATATCTTCTTTATCTGGAGCACATGATTGACATGTCATTACTGACATGTAATTAATTAATCTCTCTATAACCTAACATCTTTTAGCATCTTTCTTCTCACTATTAATTTCCATATGACCTGACAATGCAAATAGTTTTATTCTCATAAGCAAAACCTAATATTACAAACACTTATGCTATTTTTTAGGTGACCTTCAAAAGGTAAGCATGATATTTTGGAACCATATGTCAGAATGTATAATTGTCACTTGATTATACTTACATGAATTAGTGATCTAGCTAGTTAGGCTCTTTCCTGGTTGTAAGTATCTTGTCAATCTGCTTAAAAAATTTAAGACTACTCAGTATACTACTCATTACACCAAACTAGTAATTTACTGCAATGTAATAATGCCATTGCACTTCTCTGCAGTACTGTAAGTGATCATTGAGGCACCCCCAATGCTTATTTTCTATTTCCTTGCCAAATGTGTTGGTCATAAATCATATTAAATTGGAATCCTATATATTTTTTTAATAACTAATAATATACAGACTTATAATTAAGCCCTCTCTTTTTGCCAATGAGGAAATTGAGGCCCAAATTACTGATGTGACCTTCCTAACTTTATATGAAATCTTAGCAGGAACTGCTAAAAAGACCCAATTGCCAGTTTTTCCTGCATCTCAGTGGAATTCACAGTCTAGAACAGATTTAAGAGATAGCTTACTTAGTCTTCAGATAAGATACGATCACCATTACATGCTGATATTTTTTCATATATTGCGTATTTTTGCTAATTTCTAATTTTTAAAGTACCCTTGAAGTTCTCTTTATTTAACCTACTCTTCTCTTGTTCTTCAGTCTTAGAAAATGGCCAATTTAAACAACTGTGGTTTTTTTTTTTTTTTAAGTTAAGTACTACTGATTCTTTTAGGTCTTATCTTTGAACCTTTTAATTTTGCTTTTGCCTCTGCCCTTTAGGTTTTTATTTCTTGTTAAATTGTGAATTCAGAAATGTAACCATGTCTTTCATACTGAAGCGATCCAAATTCAGTAGGCATTTTGATTATGTGTCTAGTGTACAGATATTATGACATGCAGTACAACATTTCATTCTTTCAACAACTGTGTGAGGTAAATAGTCCATTTTTCATCTTACAGATGATGAATCTAAGACCCAAGAATGTTAATAACTTCCCCAAGATCGTAAAATTAAAGAGAAAGACCAGGATTTGAACCTCAGTCTAGTGTTTTTTTTTCCCCCTGATTCTTCTTTTTCTAATATGATTTATAGCTGATTAGCTACCCTGAAATCTGCAAGCATATCCTAAATGTTAATAAAGAATTACAGAAATGTATTGAGAGTGACAGTCAAATTTCTTTGCATGACATAAGTGGAGAAAGTCTAGGTACCATTCATATATACATATTTGAAGACACATATATGTATCTTTTTTCTGATTTAAAAGTGTGGGTTTATGGGTTTTTAGGATAAAAATACTTCTAGAAATTTTGGAAAATATGGGAAGTGGAGAAAAAAAAAGAAAGTTGCCATGAAACTACTATCCTGAGATTGCCCGTTTACATTTTTTGCATATTTTTGCTTTGTTTTACATAGTTGTATTTTATAATTGAATACAGGCATATATATATATATATATATATATATATATATATATATAATCTTACATAATTTTTTATTTATAAAGCATTCTTCCATGTTACTAAAATCTCTGTAAACATTAGTTAATTAATTTACTGTATAGTTGACATACAATATTATATTGAGTTGGAGGTATACCAACAGAGTGGTTTGACATTTACATACAGTACAAAATGATCACCATCTCTCACCATACATAATTATTACTATATTATTGATTGTATTCTTTATGTTGTACTTCATATCCCTGTGACTTACTTACTTTATAACTGGAAGATTGTACCTCTTAATCCCCCTCACTTATTTCATGCATCCCCCAAATATCTCCCTTCTGGTAACCATCAGTTTGTTCTTTGCATTTATGAGTCTGTTTCTGTTTTGTTTGTTATTTGTTTGGTTTTTTAGAGTCCACGTATAAATGAAACGATAAGGTGTTTGTCTTTCTATGTCTGACTTACTTCACTTAGCATAACACCTTCTCAGTCCATCTGTGTTGTGATAAGTGGCAAGAGTCCATTCTTTTTTACTGGCTGAGTAATACTCCATGCACCTGTATTCCATAACTTCTTTATTCATTCATCCGTCAGTGGATACTTAGTACTTCCATGTTACATTCATTGTAAAGGTGGTGCAGTGAACATGGTGGTGCATACAATAGCTCTCTGAATTAGTGTTTTGTCTTATTTAGGTGAATAGCCCGTTGAGGAATTGCTGTATCATATGGTATTTCTGTTTTTAAACTTTTGAGGAATCCCCATACTATTTTTAATAGTATTTCCACCCATATACATGCCCACCAACAGTATATGAAGGACTCCTTTTCTCTGTATCCTTGGCAACAATTATTTCTTGTCTTTTTGATATTATCCATTCTGACAGGTGGGAGGAACCTCCCAATGTGGTTTTTCTTTGCATTTCCCTGTGATCAGCAATGTTGAACATTTTTTTCATGCATCTCGTGGCCATCTATATGTCTTCTTTGGAAAAATGTTTGTTCAGGTTCTGTGCCCATGCCCATTTTTTTTTTTTTAAGATTTTATTTATTTATTTGAGAGAGAGCATGAGCGAGGAGAAGGTCAGAGGGAGAAGTGGACTCCCCATGGAGCTGGGAGCCCGATGCGGGACTCGATCCCGGGACTCCGGGATCATGACCTGAGCCGAAGGCAGTCGTCCAACCAACTGAGCCACCCAGGTGTCCCCCCATGCCCATTTTTTAAATGAGATTTTTGTTCTGTGTGTATGGGTCTTGGGTTGTTTGAGTTCTCTATATATTTTGGATATTAACCCCTTGTCTGACATATCACTTAAAAACACCTTCTCCCGTTTAGGAGGTTGTCTTTTCATTTTGTTGATGGTTTACTTCTCTGGGCAAAAGCTTTTTAATGTGCTGTAGTGTCAATTTTTTATATTTGTTTTTGTTGCCCTTGTCTGAGGAGACAGATCCAAAAAAATATTGCTAAGACTGATGTCAAAGAGATTATTGCCTGTGTTTTCTTTTAGAAGTTTTATGGCTTCAGGTCTTACATTTAGGTCTTGAATCTATTTAAGTGTATTTTTGTATATGGTATAAGGAAGTGGTCCATATTCATTCTTTTGCATGTAGCTGTCCAGTATTCTAAAGACCATTTATGGAAGCAACTGTCTTTCCCCATTGTGTATTTTTGGCTCCTTTGTCATAGATTAATTGACCATATACACATGGGTTTATTTCTGGGTTCTCTACTCTGTTCTGTCTCTTTTCGTGCCAGTACTATACTGTTCTGATTACGATAGCTTGAAAGTGTAGTTTGGAATCTAGACGCATGATACCTCTAGCTTTGGTCTTCTTCAAGGTTATTTGGCTGGGTGTTTTGTGGTTGCATACAGATTTTAGAATTTTCATTCTAGTTCTATGAAAAATACTCTTGCTATTTTGATAGGGATTGCACTGAATCTATAGATTGCTTTGGGTAATATAGACATTTAAACAATATTAAATTTTCCAAGCATGAGCATGGTGTACCTATACATTTATTTATGTCCTCTTTACTTTCTTTTATTGATATCCTCTAGTTTTCAGAGTACAGCTATTTCACCTCCTTGATTAAATTTATGCATAGGTATTTTACTATTTTTGATGCAATTGTAAGTGGGATTGTTTTCTTAATTTCTCTTTCTGCTAGCTTGTTATTAGTGTATAGAGATGAAACCGACTTTTTATATTAATGTTATATCTGCAACTTTACTAAATTCATCAATTATTTCTAATAGTTTTTTTCCAGTGGAGCCCTTAGGGTTGCCTATGTATAGTGTTACAAATATTTGCAGCATGTTAGCAGCAGATAGTGACAGTTTGACTTCTTCCTTAGCAATTAAAATTCCTCTTATTTCTTTTTCTTTTCTGATTGCTATGACAAAGGCTTCCAGTACTTGGTTGAATAAAAGGGGTGAGACTGCATTCTTGATTCGTCACTGATCTTAAAGCAACAGCCTTCAGCTTTTCACCATTGAGTACGATGTTATCTGTAGTAATGTTTTATATGACCTTTATTATGTTGAGGTATGCTCCCTCTGTTCCCCCTTTTTGAGAGTTTTTATTGTGAATGGATGTTAAATTTTATCAAATGCATTTCCTGCATCTGTTGAAATGATCATATGGTTTTTTATTTATTTTGTTAATGTGGTGTATCATATTGATTGATTTGTGGCTATTGAAACATCTTTGTATCCCTGTCAAATCCCACTTGATTGTGGTGTATGATCCTTATAATGTGCTGTTGAATTTGGTTGTGTAATATTTTGTTGAGGATTTTTGCATTTACATTCATCAGGGATATTGGTATTGTAATTGGTATTGTAATTTTCTATCTTTGCAGTGTCTTTGTCTAGTTTTGGTATCACAGTAATGCTAGACTCATAGAATGAACTTGGAAACATTCCTTCCTTTTCCGTTTTTTCGAACAGGTTGAGAAGGCTAGGTATTCCGTCTTCTTTATGGTTTTTTTTTTTTTTTTTTAAATTCATCTGTGAAGCCATCTGGTCCTGGACTTCCGTTTGTTGGGAATTTTTCCATTACTGATTGAATTTCATTACCAGTAGTTGTTCTGTCTAGATATTCTGTTTCTTCTTGATGAAGTGTTGGAAGATTTTATGTTTGTAGGAATTTATCCGTTTTTTGTAGTTTGTCTAACTTGTTGATGTGTAATTGTAGTAGTCTAATAATTTTTTGTATTTCTGGGATGTAAGTTGTAACTTCTTTCATTTCTGATTTTATTTACTTGACTTTCCTCTTCTTTTCTTGATTAGTCTGCTTTTGTTTTGTTTTGTTTTGTTTTTCTTTTTGTTTTATTTTTTAAGTAATCTTTATACCCAGTATGGGGCTCAAACTTAAAACCCTAAGATAAAGAGTTACAGTCTCCACCAACTGAGCCAGCCAGGCATCCCCGGCTAAAAGTTTAAAAATTTTGTTTATCTTCTCAAGGAACCAACTCCGAGTTTCATTGATCTTTTCTCATATTTTTAGTTTTTATTTCATTTATCTGCTCTGATCTTTATTATTTTCTGTCTTCTAACTTTGGTTTTGTTTCTTTTTCTTTTTCCAATTTCTATAGGAGTAAGTTTGAATTGTTTGAGATTTTTCTTGTTTATATAAAGATTTTACTTATTTGAGAGACAGAGATAGAGATGGCAAGAGAGAACACAAGTGGGGAGGAGAGGGAGAAACAGACTCCCTGATGGGCACAGAGTCCAGCACAGGGCTCAATCACAACCTGAGCCAAAGGCAGACAATCATCTGAGCCACCCATGTGCCCTGAGATTTTTCTTGTTTCTTGAGGTAGGCCTATATTGGTCTAAACTTCCTTCTTAAAACTGCTTTTGCTATTCCCTTAAATTTTAAACAGTTGTGTTTTCATTTTAATTTTTCTCCAGGTATTTTTTCACTGCTTCTTTGATTTCTTCACTGATCAATTGGTTATTTAGCCTCCAAATGATTGTGTTTTTTTCTAATTTTTGCCTTGGAATTGATTTCTAATTCCATACGATCATGATGGGAAAAGGTGCTTGATATGATTTCAGTCTTTTAACACTTACTTTAGACTTGTTTTGTGGCCTAACATGTGATATGTTCTGAGAAATGTTCCATGTGCACTTGAAAAAAAAACTTGTGCTGTTTTGGTAGTGTTTGTGTATATGTATGTCAAGCCCATCTGGTCTGATGTGTTGTTTAAAGTCATTGTTTCCTTATTGATTTTCTGTCTAGACACTGTATCCATCAATGTAAATGGTATATTAAAGTTCCCTATTGTTATTGTGTTACTGTCAGTTTCTTGCTTTTGGCCTGCTATTTATAGTTGTTTCATTATCTTGTTGGATTTATCTCAGCCATTATGTAATACTTCTCTTTGTCTCTTGTCATAGTCTTCGTTTTAAAGTATTTTGTCTGATACAATTATTGCTATGCCAGCTTTCTTTTTGCTACATTTACATGGGGTATTATTTTTCTTCTTTTCATTTTCAGCCTGTATGTGCCTTTATGTCTGAAGTGACTCTCTTGTAGGCAGCATATAGATGGGTCTTACATTTTTATCCATTTAGTTAGCCATTGTCTTTTCACTGGAGCATTTAGTCCATTTACATTTAAAGCAATTGTGGATAATTTTGTACTCATTGCCATTTTGTTAATTGTTTTCTAATTGTTTTGTATTTTGTATTTCTTTTATTCTCTTACCTTGTAACTTGACTTCTTTAGTGTTATGTTTGGATTCCTTTCTATTTATTTTTAGTGTATCTATTATAGTTTTTTGTTTTGTCTTTAACATGAAGTTCATATGGAATACTCTTTGTATATAGCAGTCCATTTTAACTTGATGGTCCCTTAGATTGAAACACATTCAAGTTTTAGACCAGTTGAAATGAATGGTTTATTGTGTTTGGATTGTATTAACTACCTTTGTATTTTAATGAGAATTCATCATTATATAATAGTCTATTTTTTCTGAGGATCAAGTTTTTCATAAATATTTACTGTACTCTGAAAGCTCCTTTATGTCCTGGTAGGTGGGGTAAACAGTTGGTTTTAGGGGAATGCTTTCCTGCCTCGAAATATCTCCTGCTTGAAATTCCACCATCAGAAATGCATTCCTTGGTATTAAATATCTTCTCCGCTTAGTCTACTTAGAAAATGCCATTATTAAGGGGTGGGGTTGACTAATAACATTTGTAGAGCATCTGTGTATGAACAAAATATATAGATAGGTTGTTAAACATCCAAACCTTGTAACTCTCTTGTGAAATGTGTTACTGTTTTCATTTTATAGGTGAGTAAACTGTTGCTGATAGGTGTTAAATAACTATGTAAAGTCCTCTGTCTAGGATAAGGCCCTGCTAAGGTTAAATCAGTTCATTTTCTTTTCAGATCACTCTTTTTTATTGAACTTCATCATACCATTAAAGAGAGAATTTATTCTTTTTCAGTTAAGTTTTCCATGATAAAGTGACTTCCAAGGACATGGGTGAGGACTGTTCTCAGAAAGAACAGCAAATATATCTAGAATTTGTCTTTTTCCATCTATATTACCACCAAACTAGCCCAAGGTGCTATATCTTGTTGGGATGTTGTGATTAGCATTTGTGCTTGCATCCTATAATCAGTTAGAACCATTTAAACTGCTGGAGTGATGTAAAATGTAAATTGAAAATGTTATCTTCATGGTTAACACTCTTCAATAAATTTTCACCAACTGCTAACCAAGTCCTGTGGAAGTCCCACCTGATCTGGACCTTGCCTACCTCTCCTGCATCCTGTCATAACAGTCTGCTCATTTCTTTGTTCTGGTCACGCTGACTTTCATTCAGTTTGACTAAGTCCTTTCCTACTATAAAATATTGAATATTGCTCATCTTGTAACTCCGTTCACACTGCACTGGCTGTGTCTGGTGCCTTCTCAGTTTTCAGGTTAGAGTTTAGATACCACCTCCTCAGAAGGGCTTTTCCTGACTACCTTCCCTGAGGTAGGTTCTTATTTAATCTCCTCACAGAATGAAGTTATAATTATTTTACTTATGTATTTATTTACTTTAAAAAGTATTTGTTCAAAAATATACATGCGCTTCTGTGTTTATTACAGCATTATTTACAATAGCCAAGGTATGGAATCAACCCTAGGCAGCCATTAATAGATGAACAGATGAAGTTATGGTGTATATATACACAGTGGAATATTATTCACCCATAAAAAAGAAGGAGTGCTTGCTACTTGTGACAACATGGATGGAACTAGAGGGATTATGCTGAGTGAAATAAGTCAGACAGAGAAGTACAAATACCATATGGCTTCACTTATATGTGGATTCTAAAAAGCAAAACAAACAAAACAGAAATAGACTCAATTATAGAGAACAAACTGATGTTTGACAAAGGGGAGGTGGTTGGTGAGATGGGCAAAATAGGTGAAGGGAGTTACAAAATAACATAAATCATGGAGTGTAGTAACATTGCACGATGACAGATGGTAACCACACTTACTGTGGTGAGCATTTTGTAATGCTTATAATTGTTGAAGCACTGTGTTGTGCCCCTGAAACTAGTGTGTAACATTCCATTTCAATGATACTTCAGTAACACTTATTTTTCTCAGTAGAAATAAATTTTGAGAAATCAGAGATTTGATGCTCTGGCATTTCTAATGCTTCCTCCAGTTCTCCTACTGTGTAGGTCCTCAGTAATGGGAGGAAGAAGAACAAATTTTTGTCTTAGAAATTTGATCCTGTGTACATTAGTGATTTCTTTTTCTCTCATCCTGTTTTAGCCTTATTGAGAATTGTTGATATCTTGTTACTGGTTGGATAACAAAAATTACTTGATAGTAATAACTATTAAGGTTAGAAGTTAGCAGTAAATTAGAAGTTTAAAAATTTAAGCAGATACACATAATGAGTTTTTTGAATTGTTTTTGTTTTGTTATTTATAAAAGAAGTAAATTTCTAAAATATTCTGATCATTTGTAGTTGATCCTTGAACAACACCAGTCTAAGTAGCATGATTCCACTTACACATAGATTTTTTTTTTAAAGATTTTATTTATTTGACAGACAGAGATTACAGGTAGGCAGACAGGCAGGCAGAGAGAGAGAGGGGGAAGCAGGCTCCCTGCTGAGCAGAGAGCCAGATGTGGGGCTTGATCCCAGGACCCTGGGATCATGACCTGAGCCGAAGGCAGAGGCTTTAACCCACTGAGCCACCCAGGAGCCCCTAGATTTTTTTTTTTTTTTAATAAATACAGTGTATTCCTATAAATGTATCTTCTCTTCCTTATGATTTTCTTAATAACACTCCTTTCTTCTACCTTACTTTAAGAATACAGTAAAAAAAAAAAAAAGAATATAGTACACAATATAACATACAAAATATGCTTATTGGCTTTTTCTGTTATTCCATGGCTTCCAGAGTAGACTATTAGAAGTTATGTTTTGGAGGAGCAAAACTTAATATGTGGATTTTTTTAAAAGAAGATTTTATTTGTTTATTTGACGGACAGATCACAAGTAGGCAGAGAGGCAGGCAGAGAGAGAGGAAGGGAAGCAGGTTCCCCACTGAGCAAAGAGCCCGATATGGGGCTTGATCCCAGGACCCTGAGATCATGACCTGAGCCAAAGGCAGAGGCTTAATCCACTGAACCACCCAGGTGCCCCAATATGTGGATTTTTGACTGTGCACTGAGGTCAGTGTCCCATGTTGTTCAAGGGTCAATTGTATTTTATTCAGTTTATTTGGAAATTTGATGATTAAACCTGCATATGAAATTTTTGCATATGAAATTTCAAGTTCTTTCGTATCTGCTAAAATGGGAGGTATTTTACTATATTTAGAATTTTCTCAGTGAATTTAACAGTTTCAGATGATTTGCAAATTATATTGAGGTTTTAATTTTGTGAATGATAATCTGTTTAAAAGAACAGATTTTACTGGGATAAGAACATTTTTAAAAAATCGAAAGAAATCAGTTCACTGTTGTATAAGGAAATGAATTTTGACATCCAGTCCCCCACCATACCACCACTTACTTTTCTAGGCTCTTTTGCATTTTTGTGGTTGGTTGGTATACTGCTTAGAAAGAAGAAAACATGACTACTTTTTAAAAATTAGTATATTTTTTAGAATAGTTTTAGGTTTACAGAACACTTTAGTGAAAAGTTCAAGGTTCCTGTATACCTCTTATCCCCACATATGCTCAACCTTGTTCACTATGGACATCTTTCCGCCCAACATGGTATCTTTGTTACAATTGATACTACATATCTTTGTCAGCAAGGGTTTAGTCATGGTGTTGTACATTCTGTGGGTTTGGACAGATTTATAATAATATATACCTACCATATGGTATCATACAAAATAGTTTCTTGCCCTAAAAATTCTCTGTGCTGTGTTTATCTTTCACTTCTCCCTAACCAGTGGTAACCACAGATATTTTTATTGTCTCTGTAGTTTTGTCTTTTTTCAAAATGTCATATAGTTTGAATTATTACAGTATATAGCTTTTCCAGCTTGGCTTCTTTCACTTAGTAATATGCATTCAGGTTTCCTCCATGTCTTCTCATGGTTTCTTTCTTCTTAGTGCTGGATAATATTCCACTGTTTGGATGTACCACAGTTTACATACACCATCACATTACATCCACCAGCTGAAGGACATCTTGATTGCTTGTAAATTTCAGCATGAATAAAGTTGCTAAAGTTGGGGTTTTGTGTGGACATAACTTTTAGCTTACTTGATAAACACCAAGGAGTCTAGTTGCTGGAACCTATGCTAAGGTATGTTTAGTTTCATAAGAAACTGACATACTGTCTTCCAAAGTGGGTTTACCATTTTGTTTTCCTACTAGCAATGAAATAAATTTCCTGTTGCTTCACATCTTTGTCAGCATTTGGTTTTACCAGTTCTGGATTTTTGCCAGTCTGATAGGTGTGCAGTAGTATCTCATCTTAGTTTGCATTTCCCTGATAACATGTGATATGGAACATCTTTTCATATACTTAGTGATCATTTACGTATCTTTTTGGTGAGGTCTCTGTTAAGGTCTTTGGACCATTTTTAAATCAGTTGTTTTCTTATTGTTGATTTTTAAGAGTTCTTTGTATATTCAGGATAATAGACCTTTACCAGAAAAATCTTTTGTCAAGATTTTCACTCAAGTCTGTTACTTGTTTTTTCATTTTCTTGGTAGTGTCTTGACACAGCAGAAAATTTTTATTTCATTGACGGTCAGCTCATCAATTCTTTTATGGATTTTGCCTCTAGTGTTGTATCCTAAAAAGTCCCTCACCAAACCCAAGATCATATCTGTATTCTCCCATGTTACTTTCTGAGTTTTATTGTTTGCATTTTACATTAAGGTCTGTGATCCATTTTGAGTGATTTTGTGAAAGCTATAAGGCTATATTTATATTTTTGCCTGTTGATTTTGCCAATTTTTCCAACACTAGTTTGTGAAAAGGCTTTTTATCTATTGTATTGCCTTTTCTCTTTTGTCAAAGTTTGGTTGATGATATTTAGGTACTTCTGGGCTCTCTATTTTGTTACATTGGTGTTTTTATTTTTTGGCCCATACCACACTGTTTTGGTTATTGTAGCTTTCTGATAAGTCTTGAAATCACTTAGTGTCATTCTTCCAACTTTGTTGTTCTCTGTGAATATTGTGGTAGCTATTCTTGGTCTTTTGCCTCTTTATACAGACTTTAGAAACAGTTTGCTGATATTAACAAAAATACTTGCTTTGGTTTTGATTGGCATAGCACTGTGAATCCTGATCAAGTTGGGCAGAATAGACATCTTGACAATATTGAGATTTCTTATCCTTCAACATGGTATAGTTCTCAAATTTTTTAGTCCTTTGTTTACTTCTACCAGAGTCTTACACTTTTCTTCATATAGATCTTGTACATAGTTTTTTAGACTTAGACTTAACTTTTTCTTTTTTTGGAGGGTGCTGATATAAATGCTATTGTGTTTTTAATTTCAAATTGAGTTTATTCATTTTGGCACCTAGGAAAGCAGTTGACTGTTTGTATATTAGCTTTGTATTCTGCTTTTTGGTATAATCACTTAGTAGTTCCAGAAGGATTTTAGATAATTATTTTGTAGTGTATACCTAAATGATTATGTCTTCTGTGTGCAAAGGCTGTTTAATTTCTTCCTTGTCCATTTGTATATCTTCTATTTCCTTTTCTTGCCTTAATGCATTAGCTAGGAATTCCAGTACAGGGTTGAAAAGCAGTGGAGAGAGGGGACATCCTTACCTTGTTCCTGATCTTATTTGGAAAGCTTCAGGTTTCTCACTATTACATATGATACCCACTGTAGATTTTACAGACAGTCTTTATCAAGTTGAGGAAGTATCCCACTAACCTTAGTTTACTGAGAATTTTTATCATGAATGAGTGTTGGATGTTTGCAGACACTTTTTGTACATTTGCCAATGTGATCATGTGTTTTTACTTCTTTAGCTTATTGATGTGATTAATTTCATTAACTAATTTTGAATGTTGAACCAGCATTATGTGATGCCTGTGATAGATTCCACTTGATTTTGGTATATAATTATTTTCCATGTTGTTGGATTCAATTAGCTAATAATGTTGATTTTTTTCATCAGTATTCTTGAGAGATGTGTTCTGCAGTTTTCCTTTTTTTGTAATGTCTTTGTCTTGTTTTGGTAGCTTGTTAATTCTAGCCTTATAGAATGAATTGGGAAGTATTCCCTCTGTTTCAATCTTCTGAAAGAGAGTATAGGGAATTAGTATAATTTCTTTCTTAAGTATTTATTTCTTAAATATTTGTTATATTTGTTATAATTCAAACATTGTGAATCTTGGCCTGGAGCTTTCTCTTTTGGAAGCTTATTAATTATTGATTCAATATTTTAAATAGATATAGGCCTTATTCAGATTGTCTATTTCTTTTTGTGTAAGTTTTGTCAGATTGTGTCTTTTGAGGATCTGGGTTAGTTTCATCTAGGTTAACAAATATATGAGCATAGAAGTTATTTATAGTGTTTATTATCCTTTTAATGTTCATATCTGTTGTGATAGTCTCTCTTTCATTTCTGATATTAGTAATTTGTGTTTTCTCTTCTTTTTGTTTTACTTAGCTTGCCTAGAGGTTTGTTGATTTTATCAATCTTACCAAAGAATCAGCTTTTGGTTTTGTTAATTTTCTCTGTTGATTTCCTGTTTTCAAGTTTATTGATTTCTACTATAATTTTTTTATTTAGTCTGTTTACTTCGGTTTAATTTTCTGTTTTTTAATTTTGCTGTTTTTTAAAAGATAGAACTGTAGATAATTGAGTTTAGCTCTTTTTTTTTTTTTTTCTAGACTTCTATGTCTCTCCAGTTCTGGGAAGAGCAGTTTGCCCTGTCACCTCATTTCTCTCATGGATCTATGAAGAGTTACTGATTTTTCAGTTTGTTACTTGTTAGGACAGCTTTTTACTTGTTCGGACAGAGGGGTAATCTCTAAGCTCTTTATATACTGGAAAAGAAATTGAAAGTCTGATTTACTTTTAACCTGACGATAAATATGACTGAACACACAATGTGTGTGTGATATATGAAATATGACTGAATCACAATGTGTTTTCATTGGGCATCTTATTTTTATTGGTGCTTGATAAGACAGAGCCAGAGGAACTGAAAAGTTGAACTTGTAGAACAAATGTAAAGCACAAAATCCTCTTTTAAAAATAGATTTTAAATATATTGTAGGAAGAAGTCTTAAGTAAGAAAGCCCTACCAACTTCTTTCTTACTTCTTTTAAGCAAAAAATTAATAGCTGGAACTGGTAATTCAGCCAGTGTGGAAAATAACCTGTGATCTCTAAAGATACATTACTTCCCTATTTGAAACCCTGATGTACTTAAAGGTAATCAGTAATGGTGGTGTTTCCTTTGAGTTTCTGCGCTTTTGGTGACCAGTCATTTGTTCTGCTGAATACTGTGGGGAATTGTTTGGAAACTCTGTTTTCTAATTTTACTATGTTTGGCCCCGAACAAGTTCTCTAAATCAATAAAGAATAGAAATAACCGGCATGTACTGAGCCATTTCTATTTCCCGGTACTCTACTAATCACTTTACATTAATTTACTTCATTAAATTCTTAAACAGCCAGGACTCGCAGTGGGGACATTCTGATCCTAACATCAAGTTCTTAGCTCTTTCTTTATGTCAAGAGGTAAATCTTTTTATTTTCAGAATCTGTGCAGGTAATGTAAATAAGGTAAATAGCGTGCTGTGGTAATTACTTGGGCAAATTAGACTTTGCAGTGCTGTACCTTAAGTAGTCATATGCACTTTTTAAAAAACACTTTAGGCCAAACCCAAATAGGAAGATGGAGTGGATAAATTTAAAATACTGTGGGTCATGGCAGTAAAACCTTCTTGTCCAGATGATAACTTAAATTATTTTTATTTGAAACGTGTTTTAATTGATACTCTCTCACATAACCTATCTGAAATTTTGAGTGAATTACTTAATTTGTGATTAGATCCATAGAGAAGGAAATAAAATTTTGTTACTTGTTTTGGACAATGCACTGAATACTTGCTGTGTACTAGAGGTATAAAATGCATTTATGCATTATAAAATGCACATGAACTCCTGTCCTCACCTTTAGAAGAGGAACACAAAAGAATGGGACTTTGTATCTATGATAATTGGTTCTTCTAAAATATATCCAGAGTTTGAAACAAAAAAGTCAGTATCTTTAATCTCTGTGATAGAGACATAAGTATGTGATAAATTTTTTGATGTATGTTTCTGATATTTGAAGCGTCCCATAATTTTAAAAAGGTGTATGAAAGAGAAAATAATTGCAACTATATCCTGTTTGTATTTTTTTTCTGCCTTTGTTGTTTCTTTCTTTCTTTTTTTCTTTTTTGTCATCCAAAAGAAAAAGTATTTAACCCCCTGTGGTACTTAGGAAATCTTTGGGTTCAAAGGCAGTGGTAGAACTGAGAAAACAGAGGAACTTACTTCAGCAAAGAGTAAAAGAATGACTTTTCATAGCAGAAGAAACAGCACTTAAAGATCAGGGAGGAAAGAAAGGGAGCGAACATCTCATAAACTGAATAAATGCAAGTAATTGAGCATAACTGGAAGCAAAGAAAGGACATGGAGGAGTAATGACTGAGATCAGCATATAAATTTAGATAGAGCTCAGAGGATGAAAGCCGTGATATGTGCAAATATGTTTGGACTTTATCCTGTGGATCAGTGGTTCCCATTTCAGGCTGATCATCAGAATTAACTGAATCCCATTTCAGCTATTTCAGCCTCATCGAACTAGTATTTCTTAGAATAGTGACCAGGACACTGTTCGTTAAAAGTCTCTGCCACGTGTATTGTCTTATTTCATTCTAGTAAACCCTCTCAGACAGGGAATTAGTATTGTTCTCCAGCCATGCAGTATAGAATTACAGTCCAGAGTAGGACAATACAAGTTTATCATGTTAGTTTTAATATACCTGTGGTTAGAATTCAGTACATCTCTCTCCTGGGAAGTGATGCCTTCTGTTTCTGCCCCTTTAGGCTGGGGCAAATGGAGAAGAGCTACACTGCATTTCTTCAGTTCTGAGATGGTCACTCCGATGGGTATTTCCTGCAGTCCTTCCAGATTTTTTATGAGGTGAATGCCTCTGTATAAAATTAGGTTCAGTTGCAAAACTAAATGGGTGTGCACTTGGGACCTGCTCACTAGTGCTGCCCATGGGAGTTTTTGAAGGAATTGTGATAATGTTTACCTTATAAGCTTTGTGTTTTGTACTGGTGGGGAGGGAGCAGGGGAGATCAAAGGTAGGGAGCATTAGCAGTAAGAGAAGATGTTCATCCCTACTAAAGCTTGGGTTACAGAAAGTAATAGAGCCAAGAGAAAATTAGAAGGTAGAATGTAGTAAATAACGCTCTGTAGTGGATTTTCATTTTTGATGAGCTTGCGAGATTGGGCAAGGAGAGGAAGAAAGCCTGTGATTGTTGGGAGGTATAATGAGTTCTAGATAATACATCCATATCGAATGTGTATTGACTAGGACTTCAGTGGTTTCGATTTTCCAGTCTTAGTCTTAGAAAATGTTGGTGATAACTATCGATAACTTTGTTTTATTTTTCTTTAATTTTTGATAATATTCTCCCATCCAAAATTATTTTATGGCTCTTTCTGTGGGTTTAAGGTCACGTGCTGTCTTACCATGTAGCAGTTATTACTCCCAAAGAGAGCCAGTGGACTTTCTACAGCCAGCAGTAGAAAGATGGTCAGTGGAGCGTTTTATCTTATTTTCCCTTACTGACATTTTAATGTACTAAAACTCACTAGGGTATTTCAGAGTTTACCTATTTACCTGGGCACCTGGGTGGCTCAGTTGGTTGAGTGTCTGACTCTTGGTTTTGGCTCAGGTCACGATCTTGTGGGTTGTGGGATCCAGCCTGGCATTCACATTAGGCTCCATGCTCAGCAGGAAGTCTGCTTGAGGGTTCTCTCCCTCTTCCTCCTCCTGGCCCCTGCTCATGTGGTTTCTTTCTCTCTCTTAAATAAGTAAATAAATCTTTAAGTACTTACCTATTTACTGTGAAGTTGATGAGCTTTTCATTTGCAAATATAAAATATCATGAATATAAAGTCATTGTAGAAAAGCTTCTTTTCTTTCTTACCATAGGGCAAAAGTTGGATTGTTAAAAGAAGTTATGAAGATTTTCGGGTACTTGATAAACATCTTCATTTGTGTATTTATGACCGACGATTCTCCCAACTCTCAGAGCTTCCCCGTTCTGATGCCCTGAAGGACAGTCCAGAGGTAAGCATTTAATACTTGGAGCAGTAATCACTGTATATAAATTAGCAGAAAGTTTTATGTGTATACTAAATAAAAGCTTATATTGAACAATCAGGATGATTCCTGGGATAATTTAATTATTTCATAACAAAAAAATTAGTAATGCTCTGAAGAATGTTTAGAATTAAAGTAGGTTTGGAGTGTAATTCTATAAAAAAATTCATAATATATAAACACACTATCTATATGAGCAGACATTCTTTAAAGGGAACATAAAATATGGAAGCAAAAATAGGGAAAAATGTTGACCTCACTAATAATTAGAGGAAAGGCATAGTTTATGATGACATGCTGTATCTGTGCCCTTACCTCCACTCCTGCCATACTTCTAGTAAAAAGAGAAAAGATTTTTAAAAAATTTAAATGGGAAGAGATTCTTTATAACATCAGAAAAGAACAGCCATCAAAATTGTGAGGAATCTTTGGGAGTAGATGGGGTAAGATTTATGGAGATGAGCAAATACAGCAGAAAAAACATGTACAAGAGGATTGAAGAAGACAAACTAGAAGTCTTGATTGTGTAAGCTAAATAAATAAAATAACTGAAAAGAGTAAATAAGGCTGTCCTCAGAGAGAAAGTAAGGTGATCAGCCATGGAATGAGAGCAGAGCTGTATAAAAATAAAAAAATCAGAGATCTTAGAATGAACATGTGCTTATTTAGGTTCATTTCAGTCATCTCAAACCTGAATATTTGGACTGTGTGCAACATGGACACAGATGAAGAGAGCATTAGTGAGCTGGGAGAGCAAATTTTTTAAGAATATAGCCCTAGAACAGAGAGAAGGATGAAAAGTTGGGGGAGAATAATGGGAATCACGGAGAATAGATCCTGAAGTTCCTACTTCCCTCTTTTAGGAGTTCTATGAGGATACAGTAGATTGAAGTAATTAAAAATTAATATAAGAAATTCCCTAAAACTAAAGAAAGTCATGTTTCAGATCAGATGGGCCCAGTAAGTGCTAAGTATGATGACTGGAAAGACATGCATTTAGGGACACTATAGTGAAATTTCAAAATGCCAAAACAGAAAACCCAAAAAGATTTCGGAGAGCAAAACACTTTCTTAAAAGAACAAGAATTGTTTTGACATTAGACTCCTCAGCAGCTGTATTGGATGCTTGAAAAGAGTGCAGGTACTTTTCACATCCTGAGGGGAAGCCCTTTCAAATTTCTAATTAATTCCAGGGCAGTTAAGTAGGTAGGACAAAGTAGCGATCTCCTCAGTCTTGTAAGAACTGACACAGCAGCAGGGTCTCAGGAACATCTTAAAGTCACAGATTCTTTTCTATCATAGGGAACCTCGAAGTCCATCTCCGTTTCCCATCTCCACCTACTTGTCACATTTTTCTTTCTCAGGCTGTCTCAGGACATGGCCACCAAGAAAAGTTCCCAGGTTTTTATTCTCTCTCTTTAAGACAGCCACCAGAATGAGTTGAAATTTTCTATCGTAATTCCTAATTCCTACCGTAACTCTTGTTAGGCCAACTAATTGGTCCTGGAACATTCCACGGACCCATGGTGTGCAATCGCACATGAACGTGGCTGTCCTGTCATGGCTGCATGCATGGAAGATTACAACAGGTCCCGGAGAGTTTCAAGGTAGCGGGGAGGAGGCTGGGCAGAAAAGGCCAAGTATGTCTCTGCTATAATTATCTTTTTTATATTTTCAGTATAAAAATAGAAACAGTAATAAGGTTAGAAGCTATAAACTAGTATGACCCCTGATGACGAGGAGATAGCAGTTCAAGTTCTTCACAAGACGGGATTTCTTTGTAAGTTCCTGTGGTTTCACTTAATGGAACTCTTGAGCCTCTGTGAAGAATCCCCTATAACTATTAAAATGCCTAAAAATCTGTAGATTTTTTGCCCCCAGAAACCAGTGTATACCATTTACTTGAACAGAGTGCTATATCTTGACTTTGACTTACCACTGAATCTTTTCTTTCTCTTTAGTCTGTCACTCAGATGCTTATGGCGTACCTGTCCCGCCTTTCAGCAATTGCCGGCAACAAGATCAATTGTGGACCTGCCCTTACTTGGATGGAGGTATTATCTAATTCACCTCGTATCAAAGTTTATTTTTAAACTACTTCAGAAATTTAATATTAATTTAATTTTGATAGCTGTTGAGTTTCAGGAATCAAAGAAATGGAGTTTATTTTTATTTTTTGGAAGGATAAAGTGATACGTTAAGGATTTTTTATCTCAGATCTATCTTTGAGAATCCAGTAAACTAATTTAAATATATCTTGTGAATTGCAATGGCACCTCTTATTTTGGTATTTAGTGTATTAATGTATATATATATGTAGTGTGTGTTTATATATATGTGTCTGTGTGTGTGTGTGTGTATTTAGTTGACTTAGTAATTGAAAATATTTTTCAGTTATTTATGAACAAGAGATAATTCACCTTTTGAAGAGTCCAATTTAAAATTATTGCATATTACAGTATCCAGAAAATATGCTAGGTATTTCTCCTTAATTTGCATATGTAAAATTATATTGATCTGTCCTCTCAGTGGAAATTGGAAGACAGGATGGAAAATAGAATATGGAACTTAGAGCCAACCTGCATTTAGATATTGGCTCTTCCATTATTGGCTGTGTGATCTTGGACAAATTATTTAATTTCTCATGAATTATATAACCTCTTTTAGCTTTAGCATCTTCATCTTTAAATGATGATTATGGTGTTAAGTATCTTTTAGAGTTATGAGGATTAAATTAAATTATATTTTGTGCACAGCACAATGACTGGTATATACTAAGTACTCAATATATAATAGTAGTTTTTTAAAGATTCTTCAGGTTGTGGTTTCTCAAAATCAAATTGAATGTTTTTTATGAGTAGTCAAAGAAACTTTTGTAAATCCCATGTCTTTAACCATCTCATAGTTCATTTTCTTTGTTATAGATTGATAATAAGGGAAATCATCTTCTAGTTCATGAGGAATCATCCATTAACACTCCTGCTGTTGGTGCTGCCCACGTTATCAAGAGGTACACTGCTCGGGCCCCTGACGAATTGACTTTAGAGGTAAATGACTAAAGACTCAGGCCCTTTACCTGTACTTCATTGTCTTTCAGCCTGGAATGCCATCTATTTTTATTAAATGACCATATTCATCCTTGAAAATTCAACTTGTATCTCCCATTTCTTTTAGGAAGTCATCTTTTATCTTCTCCCTACTCTGTGCAAATACCTATCCCCAAATAGCCTGGATTGACATTTCTTTTTTCTTTCTTTCTTTTTTTTTTTTTAAATATTTTATATTTAAGTAATCGCTACATCTAATATGGGGCTTGAACCCACAACCTCGAGATCAAGAGTTGCATGCTCTATGACTGAGCCAGCCTGGCACTCCTATCCCTGACATTTCGCTTATTACACTCAGTCATAGTTGTTATCCTGTTTATCTCCATGATCTTGAGAGTCAGTCTTTTGTCTTTGTGTTTTTAGTACTAAAAAGGATACCCAATGATACTTTCTCCTCATTGTTTGTTCAAAGATTGAGTTAAAGAACAGATGAAAAGTGAAAAGAACATTTCTTGCTATCAGATACAAAAGGAGGGGAATTAAGTTTCTTTAATATTGACTGATGAGAGACAAAAAGACTGCTAACAGTTGCTCGGTTTAAGAAAAAATGATACAAATTTTTAGGTTCCATACATAAAGGAATGCATGCCATGTCTGTTAGCAAAAATGAAGTGAAGATAACTCTTTCATGACCTGAGAGATCAGTTGTTAATATACAAAGAAAAATTCTTAAAGCAATATGTATACCATAGTAATACTGTTCTGAAGTATTTTACTATGTTGTATCCTAGAAATCGTAACTTATTTTGGTTGAAGAGTGTAACTCCCATTCAATATATTGTTTGAAACTATCATTATGATTTTTGTATTTATGATTTTGCAAAAGTTTGTATACACTCACTAGTTTGTCATTTAGAGTGAAGAAAATAGGCTATTAAGTGAAAATGTTATATTGTACCATCTATTGAAAAAAGTATAGTTGTCATCCAACTTTATACTTACTGTGGGTAACCAGGTGATTGTAGACATTGCAAGCCTTTGTTATATGATTAAATAAAATATATCAAATGCTCAAAACAGTACACTAAATGTTATTAATAAAAGCTATGGTTGTTCTAAATATGAGTACTTTAAACTGTCCCTTGTAGGTGGATCTGATCCCTTTTAGTAACAGTAACGATATTTTAACAGAAGTGATGATGGTGGTATGACACCTGGCATTCAAAAATCGTATGCTCTAAATTTGGCTTTCTGAAGTTCCTGCACATATGTTGCTTGGATCCCCATCTTCGTGCTTCTTAACTTTTTTTAGACCTCTTCTTTACAAATGGTTAAGATTATTAAATTTTTTACAGAAAAATGTATTATGTTTTTCCAGAAATAATTAGCCTGAGAATAAGGATTGTACTTTAACTTTTTGTTCTAGTTCAGATTTTAAATTCTAGACATAACAATTGGTTTAAAATTTGACTAAAAAAATTTCACTTAAAATTTTTCCTTGTAGGTGGGAGACATCGTTTCTGTTATTGACATGCCCCCAAAAGTGTTAAGCACGTGGTGGAGAGGCAAGCATGGATTTCAGGTAGGCAGCAAAGAATTAGGTGTGAAGAAGTTCAAAAAACAGGTTTTGTTTATCCTTTAATATTTAATATTTGTTTATCCTTTAATATTTCTCTTTACAGCACGTACTGGCAATGGACTTTGTCAGCAGAGGTAGAAAAATGTGGATGATCTTAGACTTGGATTTCCTTTTCTGCTTACTCTTGTGGTTGTTTTATCTTCTTCTTTTTTAAATGGTGATATAACCAAAGTTTGAACAGAATTACTCGTCTGATGACCACTTTTAGATTATCAGGCCTATAGTAATACTGGTTTTGAATCATGATTCACATATTTTTTCTCTTCTCTAGAATTAAGTCAGTTTGATCAACATTTTTTGTAAAAAGGTATTATAACTGATATTTAAACAATATGTTAATTGCATACCAACAATGGCATCTAAAGCAGTCTCATTTCTTTTTTTATATATTCCTAAATAATTTGAGAGCTAATGATGGGCTCTTTAGATTGACTAACACTAATTTCCATAGGATATGTAGGTTTTCTTTTATCAGTTAAAACCATCTATAGAAGAGCATCTGAAAATGCCTTAAAATTGTGTCTTTAGTATGTAACCTGTGAATTTTTTATGGATTTTGTGGTCTTTTAATAAAGGTGTTCCTAAAATCCTACATAAATAAAATGTTCATTCTATATAGCTAGAAATATTAGTAAGTATTATATAAGTATCTTGATCTTTGCTTGTTAAATGGAAACTAGTATTAGGTTTTTATAAAATACATTTTAATTAAAAATAATCATACAGTTTAAAACAGGATAGCATGGTGTTAAGAGTGTGGGCTTTGGTGCCAGATTACCTGGGTGTTATGCTGTGTTACCTTGAGCTTGTTAATTTTACTTCTCTCAGTTTCCTCATTTATAAAATGGGGATTGTAGCACCCTTCTTTGTTTCATAGGATTATGGTAAAGATTTAATATGTGAGGTTAAAATATGTGAAGTACATAGAATAGGCCTGATGCATATTTTTCAAAAAAAATGTTGATTTTTAAGTTTAAGTAATGCTGTGTTTTTTTTATATAAATTTAATTTTATCTACCCTTTTATCCATTATAAAATCATCTATAGCAATTTAATTTGTTGATGAAGACCAGGAAAATCATATTCATATTATGCCACAAATTCTCTTGTTTGTATAGCTGGAGTCTTTTATTTGTCTCATTTCTTAATTGCTATGCGTAATTGGTGCATTTGATTAAATATAAAACTAAACAGAAAAGTAGGGTCATCTTTTTTCCTATTAAGTGGTCAATTCTCCATGTTCATAAACTGTAGGGTCTAAAAGATGATTAAAAAAGTAAATTTGGCTTTAAGATGGCTGTTTTTTTTTTCTTGATATTGCTATCTTTCTTATAACTATAGACAAGTTATTTGCTTTCTTTGTACTTGAGCTTCTTCTTAATTGGAGAGTTCCATTTATAATCTCTCTAGTTATTCTCAGCATTTTCCTTCTATTATTGTAAAACTGGTAGTAGGTTTTCCCTTCTTTCATGTGACAGATAATTTATTGAGATCTGACTCTGTGCTAGGCTTAGATTTATCTTCCTAACTCTTTTATTTAGAGTCACAAGAATAGTTTCTTGCCTAAACAGATTATTCTTTTAAATATTAATATATAAATTAACAATTGATAAAAATTAGCTTGTTGCCAAAATATATTAAAAATAAAAACAGATTTTTAAACTTACACAGGATTTATTTTTAATTGATAATGAAAGGATATTTTATATAGCATTGCTATTTGTTTTCATTCTAATTGGTCCTGGAAGGGCGGTCATTTCTGTTTACATCATGTTGGAAAATACGGATTTGAGAAGAGTTGATTGTGGGCATTGGGGGGGGTGTCGCCCGTAAAAACTAGGAGCAGTCTTTTAAACATCACTGTCAAAACGTCATTTGTAAAAGGAGTCCAGTACTTTAAGGAAATAATGCACACAGTGCACTCTTCCTCGATGTTCCTAAGCGCTCATCCATTCCTTTTGTAAGACTGCCTCATGGGTTATTGCAGGGAAGGTGTGAATGGGAAGGCATGTCCTGAGCATCTGTTATGTACAAAGTATTACTGGGCATTTTATACACAATGTTTTCTTTAATCTTCACAAAACTATTAACCCCTTTTATGGAGGGGAAGCAGTTTGAGAGTGTTAATAAACAGTCAGGAAGTGATGGAGTAAGGACTCCAATTCAGGTCTGCTCCATCACATTGCCTGAGAAGCACGAAGCATGATTTCTGCATTTATTCTTATATTACTAACTTTATTCTCGGTTTTCTACCGTATGGAAAGGAACATCTTTCCTTCTCAGCCGACAAAGGAATGCTGTAAAGATTAACCAACAGAGGACTGTAAAGCATACAGAATTACTGGTAGAAGCATTGCTATTACAGTATGTTATGTTTTTATGTAATAATATATTGCATCTGGGGAAAAAACTCCTCTTCAAGCTCTTTGTAATATTCTCTACCCTTGTTATGTATTTTTAAATGATGAGCATGTGCCCTTCCTTACTCAGATATTTTGTCGAGAGAGGAAGATAATTATAATTTATTGCATGTTTGTGATAATTATAGATGAGATTCCTGATTTTAAATTTTGAAATAACTGGAATAATGGCTTAGCCCACTGGTTTTCACATATGTATTTTTTAACTCGGTGGAATTGTTAATCAAACAGAATCTCACACAGAACCTCAGTGTGAGAAAAGGCAACAGTGGAGTTGTGCTGGTGAGGTTAGTTCAAGTCAGGTGCCCTGAGCCTTATTCCCAGGGGAGCATGTCTGATTGACCTCCCTGGGTCTTGTGCAGCATCCCAGAGGGGCCTTAGTAGAGCTGTGTATAAACACTACCATTGGAAAAGCACTTGTTTAGGTTTCTAGTAGTATATAGTGGTTATATTACCTCACAGCTACTTTATAATTTTAATTTTTTAAAAAATATTTTATTTGTCAAAGAGAGAGAACACAAGCAAGAAGAGCAGCAGGCAGAGTGAGAGAGAGAAACAGGCTCTCCGATGAGCAGGGAGCCTGATGTGGGACCCTGAGATCATGACCTGAGCTGAAGGCAGACGCTTAACCAACTGAGCCACCCAGGCATCCCTATAATTTTAATTTTTAAAAGCCAGTTAACATTCTCAAAATATTAGAAGAACTTGTTCTTTATAGGAACCTTTTAAAAAATATTTTACTCATTTATTTATTTTAGAGTGAAAGAGTGCGAGCAGGGGGAGGAGCAGAGGGGGAGGGACAAGCTGACTCCATGCCAAGCACGGAGCCTGATGTGGGGCTTAGTCTCCCAACCCTGAGGTCATGACCTGAGCTGGAAATCAAGAGTCAGACTCTTGACTGACTGAGTCATCCAGGCTCCCATATAAGAATGTTTTTTATTGACTCCTTTTAGAAGGCTAATACTCAAGATTTTTTTTTTTTTATTTCTCTAAATTGTGTCTGAATTCTTGGAACTTCATAGGTTCTGGTATAGATGGGTGCTACAAATTGAGAATGCAAATAATAATCACAAATATACTTCTGTGAGTTTTTTTGTGCTATCAAGTATTGCTTTTTCGTCTCTTCCTTCATTTGTCTATTAGGTGATGATTGGTCGACACTATAGCAAAATACTATAGCCTGGGTGACTTGAGAACTAGGAATTTATTTTCTTAGGCATTTTGGAGGCTGAAGTTCAAGATTGAGGTATTGTTAGAGTTGGTTTCTTCTGAAGTCTCTCCTCCCAGCTTACAGATGGCTGTCCTCTTGCCATGACCTCATACTCTTTCCTCTGTGTGCACACATCCCCAGTGTCTCTGTCCCTGTGTCCTAATCACCCCTTCTTATGAGGACATCTGTCAGATTAGCATAGGCACACCTGTATGACTTTATTTAATTTTAATTGCCTCTTTAAAGGCCCCATCTCCAAATACAGTCACATTCTGAGATACTGGGGGTGAGAGCTTCAACATATGAATTTTTGGGGGGATATATACAATTCAGCTCATCATAGGTGCCAACCAGCCCTAAATGAAGTCCATTTAGGTACTCTCACGTAGACTTGATAAGGAACAGGGCCCTACCTGAGGCAGCTGTTCTCAGGCACAGCTTAGAGGCATTGGCCATAATTGCTGAGAGGCTGAGGGCTTTTGGAAGAAGGAGCACCGGGGAATGGCTGCTCCATGGGTGCTCTGCCCTCCAATCCCCATCCTCAGGTGGCAAGGAGGCTGGGCAGTATTTGAAGAGGCCCACTTCATTCTCACAGGCTGGTATTGGGCCCTTATTTTATTCATGGCAGAAGGCCCTCTTGGCTTTGAGCACCATGCCCCAGGACAGAACAAGGAAGGCAAACAGGCCTCAGTGCTCCCCTCTGGGCCTCTTAGATGCTTGGTGGGTTCAGAACCCAACAAGATTCCCTGGGAGTTTAGGAAGGTTCCTGGAGGAGGTGACTTTGAAATGCAGAGTCTTGTGTATTTCTTTTGAGGATAGGATGTCCAGATGACTGAGGCACACAGGTTAGACATGTAACTGCCGGTAGCTAACTTGATTGATCTTGGACATAGGGATGGACTTTGTAAACTGGGCTTTGTCAGTAGACCATGGGGGAGGACACACCAAGGCAGGAAGGCTGTGCTAATAGTGTAGGGGCTGGGCTTGACCTTGAGGTAGCTTTCAGTGTTTTTTTTTCTGGGGGTCAAGACCATTTAGAGCTGACAGTTCTCAGGAGAGAAAATGAAGAGAAGCAAGGATGTGGGCCACTGCTTCCCAGGATGGAGGCCAGCTCTGGTGTGTGTCATGCTCTGAGCACTGCTGGAAAGCTTGCTGGTAATGTGATTGTCTGTGTGCAGGCCCTGTGCATCTCCACTTGCAGGTCTGCTCAACTTGATGTGTTTATGATGTATTACATGGATTCCGCTTTTTCTTTTGTTACAGTTATGTGTGTTTGTTGTCTCCTTTCTGGCCAGCTCTCAAAGTGTGACAAAGTCCAGGCATCAGTGTGGAAGCCTTCCCTTGGTATTGCTGTGAACTGATGCTGTACAGTTGCTGTTTTTTGTTTTTTTTAAATTATTTTTAATTAAGACAATAATAGACCTTTTTAAAGTATCAATTTATAGACTAACTGAGCTGATAGTATACAGAGTTTCATATAATCACCTCCACCCCGACACACAGACATATACACAGCTTCTCTTGTTAACGTCTTGCTTTATAAACTCATTATATAGAATTGGCAAAATGCTGATCTTCGTTGACCACCATCTGGTCTGCAGAGATTACAGACAACACAGAATAAGTCCTCTTTCTGGAAGCACTAAGGATCTAATGCTTCTTAGATCCTTGGCCAAAGTCACCGGGATGCAGAATGTATGGATATATGTAATACAGAATGCCAGTTTCACATCCTGCCCCATAATGATTGAAATAGTTTTGGGTTTTTTTTTATTATAATTAATGAACCAAATTTCATACATTATTATTAGCTATCGCTCATTGTTTACATTAAGGTTTGCTCTTTGTGTTGTATAGTTCTTTGGTTTTTAATCAAAGCATAATGACATGCATCAACCATTCCAGCTCCATACAGAGTAGTTTCACTGGCCTAAGCCCTGCGCTCTACCTTTTCATCCTTCCCTCTCATAATCTCTGACAACTACTAATCATTTACTGTCTCAATAGTTTTGCCTTTTCCAAAATATCATAGAGTTGGAGTCATCCAGTATGTAGCCTTTCCAAATTGGCTTCTTTTCCTTAGCAATATGCATTTAAGTTTCCTCTGTATCTTTCCAAGGTTTGGTAAGTCCTTTTTTGTCACTAATATTAATTGTTGTGGATGTGCCATTTATTGCAGGACATCTTGGCTGTTTCCAGTTTTTGGCAGTTACTAATAAAGCTGCTACAAACATCCATGTGCAGGTTTTTGTGTAGATATAAGTCTTTAGCTCCTTTGGGTAAATACCAGGGAGTGCAGGTGCTGCATCCTATGGTAAGCCTGTGTTTAACTTTGTAAAGAAACCACCAAACCGTCTCTCAAAGTGGTTGACCCGTTTTGCATTCCTCCCAGCAATGACACTGTTAAGCGTTCTCACCAACATTTGATAGTTCTCGGGGTTTTTTTTGGATTTTAGCCATTTTATTAGGTGGGTAGTGGTATTACATTATTGTCTTAATTTGCAAATAAAGTCCAACTTACAGCATTTACTAATATACTTAAGGGTGTTACACTGCTATCTTCATTCTTCTGTTACAAGTAATTCCTTCCTTTAGCACTGATTTTCATTCTTTAGTGCACTTAAAAATCACCGGGGAATCTCGTTAAAATGTCAAGTCCCAGGACCTAAGCCCAGAAATTCTGTCTCAGTGGTTGTGGTACCATATTTTTATCTATGTCATTCTGGCCCAGGTATTCCTCGGACAGCTCTTCTAGAAGCAGTGCTTACTCTGTACTGTAGGTAAGCTCTGCTAATCATCTGGTGGTTGATAAAGATGAGCATTTAGCCTGTGTATTGTTTTAGACCATAATTTAGCTGTGGGAACAGAAGGATTAGTTCATCCATGTGTTTTAATTATACCGTGACTCTGTTTCTTTTCTTAAACTTCTGCGAGTAGGAAGTGTGAAATTATATTAACTATAGTAATTTGAAATTCTGAAATCTGTTTTTAGTTTGTTTCCTAAAGTATATATTGAATCTTTTACCTTTGTTTTACCATAGAATGTACTTAAGCAAAACCCCCCCCAAAAAACCCCAAAAAATAAAAACCCCAAAACTAAACAAAAAAACACCTCCACTGTTTTTTTTTCCCCCCTCATTTTTTAAACCAAATGTCACCAGCTTTTGTGCCTGGCTCTAGACCCTTGTTGGAAATATGAGGTAGAGTATCTGCGGAGCCCTTTTTCTTAGTTAAGAGATGTAATACAAATATAAAATGTTATTATCTTTCAGGATTATTTGTTTGTGTAGGCAGTTTCTCAGAATTTTATCTGGGAGCTGCTAGGATCAGAATGACTTGAGAAGTATCTTAAAGCTGGGTATTACCAATCAGAATCTTGGGGGCTGGAGACAGGATTCTGAATTTTATCAAGTTCTTCAGATAATTATTAAACACAAAATGTGATAACCATGGAGCAGTCTCCCATTGTTTATCCTGTGCACAGGTAAAAGAAGAAATTAAACACAGTTTAACAAATCTTCTCTTTTCTACCCAGGAAATCTTTCTTAAAACACATTTGGGATGCACTTAATGGATAGAATACCACTTAGAGATTGACTGAATTTTATACAGCTCACATTCTCTTAGTTCTCCACAAGATGGTAAAGGATCAGCTTTTTAATTTTTCATCATTGCCCTAGAATGTCCTGCTAGTGTCTTTGTGTACAAATATGAGAGAAGCAGTTCTTGAACAATAACAATGTCCTTACCTCAGGAGTTTTCATTTAATTCTAAATAACTTATTTTCAGAAAAGTATTATTTATCCAAAGGGAAGATATTTGGAAGCCTGTCCCTCATAGTAGTTGAGTGAAGAAAGGAAGTTTACCTGCTCATTTATTTAAAAAAAAAAAAAAAAGTATATTTATTTATGGGATCCAAAGCTGTGCCTTTTTTCTTACTTACTATTAAATGGGACACCATATTTCTTCTCTAGTTAACTTTTGGGAGATCATGTAAATCTTCATCTGTAATGTTAAATAACTTTAAGGAAAGGGAGTATGTGATACTACAAATAAAAGCAGTCGTAACACTTCTTCATTGCTTCCTTAGTGTGCTGTTCTAAGTGCTTTGCATTCACCTTTAATTCCTACAGCTCTGTAGAGAAGGGACTATTATCTCATACTGATGAAAAACTTAAGTGTAGGGGGTAAAACAACTAGCCCATTGTTATTTTGCTGTTTAATATCAGAACTTAGATCAAATCCTAGGTATTCTGGGCAAAGAAGAGATCATAGTAGTAATTTAATGAACCAGTAGTGGCTTGTACTTATTGACTTGTATGCATAATAGATTTCTACAGTAGAGAAATGAGAGTAGATGATCTCTTCTTAACCTGTCATTTAAAAATTGCAGAAATCTAGAGACGAAAGATTTAGATAAATTGTTCTGATTCACAAAGACAGTACGTAATGGTACAGCCAGGACAGTACACAAGCTTGCTGAGTTCCAATTCTGTATTATTTCCCCCCCTTGGATCATAAAAAGATGAAAATTTTCTTAAATTATTTTTTGTATTTCTTGTTGCTGTTTTTATTTTTCTTGTTAGTGCAATTGGCATTAGCAACTGCCATTGATACTTGTTTCTTGATATCCTTTTGCTAATTTATAACATCAGAGCGTGTACTATCAAATGATATTTAAACATTCAGTTTCATGGAAATTATTGGCAAAATGACTTAGAGCAGTAGTTCTTAACCTTGTCAAACTCTTCACACCCTCATTATAATAGGTATTTTCTAAAACCCTTCTGTATGATTTCTAACATGACATTTACAAATGATGTAACTACCTACAAACAATTTCAGAGAAGGGAAAATCATTTTCACATGTAATATAGAAGAAATACAAATATGTATTTAAAGTATATACATATATCCTTGAAATATAAATATTTGGAGCAACTCCATGAGAATCTTTTATTCTAAAGCTAGTCCATGAACTAGCAACGTTAACATCACTCAGCATATACAATAAAATCTACTTAGAATAGCATTAAAAATAAGAAACACTTGGTGATATATCTGAAAAAAATATGAAAGATCTCTGTACTGAAAACTGTAAAATATTTTTAAGAAAAGTCAAATAATATCCAAAAAAAGGAAAGATACACCCTATTGGAATTGGATTGGAAGTCTTTACATTGTTAAGTCTTGGAATGTGGATTGGAAGTCTTTACATTGTTAAGACGTCATTATTCTCCACAGAGATCCCAGTCAAAATCTTGGCAAACTTTTTTATAGAAATTGATAAGCAAATTAATTCAAATGAAAATGCAAAGAAGCTAGAATAGAATAGCCAAGATAAATTTGGAAAAGAACTAAGTTGGAGAGCTAGCATTAATTGATTTGAAGACTTACTGTTAAGGTACTATATCAAGAGGGTCTGTTATTAATGGAAGGCAGATGAATAGAATAATAGAACAGAATAGAGGTCAGAAATAGACCCATACATATACATGGACAAATGATTTTCAACAAAGATTCAAATCAATTTGTAAAACAGAACATGGTCTGTTTTACAAATGGTACCAGAACAAATGAATGTTCATACACCACCATTATAAAACAAAACAAAAAAACTTTGATTTGTTTTTTAAACCATCTGTAAAGACCCAAAATGGATCACATACCTAAATATAAACTAAAAGCTGCTTGAAGAAAACATAGGGGAAATTTTTGTGACTTCAGGCTGGGCAGAGATTCCTTAAATACAATACGAAACAAACAATTCATAAGATAAATTGAATTTCATCAATGTTGGAAACTTCTCTTTGAAAAACATCACTCATAAGACAACAAAAATAAAGCTACAGACTGGGAAAAAAAATATTGGCAATGATTATATCTGAGAAAGGACTTGTATTCAGAAGATATTCAATGAGGTAACAGAACTTGACAAAGATTGAAACTTCTCCAAAAGGATGTATGTCAAATAAACACGTGAAGACATGCCCAGTGTCATTTGTTATTAGAGAAATGCAAAATAAGATATCGCTACGTACTTATTAGAATGATGACACTGTGGAGGGATTGAAACACACAAGATTGGTGAGAATGTGAGACGCTACAATTTGGAAAACAGTCTGTCAGCTTCTGGAGTTAAATAGACACCTGCCACTGATCCAACGCATTGCACTCCTAGGTCATTACCCGAGAGGAAAAGAAAGCCGATGTCCAAATGAAAACTCATATATGAGTGTTCATAGCAGCCATATGTATAATAGTCCCAAACTGGAAACATTTTACCAACAAATGATTAATGGATAAACAAATGGTGCTGTCTATACAATGGAATAATGCTGGGATAAAAAGGAATGAATTACTGATACATACAGCAGCACGAGTGATCCTCAAAATAATTACGCTGAGTGGAAGAAAACACAACAAAGAATACATTCTTTTGACTCCATTCAAATAAAATTGTAGGAAATGCAAAGTAATGTTTAGTGATGCAAAGTAGATCAGTGGTTGCCTGGTGAGCAGGGATAGTGGTTGGGCAGGGAGAGAGAGATTACAAAGAGATAAAAGGAGACTTTTGGGGGTTGATGAATATATTCAGAATTTTTTTTTTTAGGTTTTTGAAAGATTTTTATTTATTTATTTATTGGACAGAGAGAGTACAAGCAGGGGGAGCCGCAGGCCGAGGGAGAAGCAGGCTTCCCACTGAGCAGGGAGCCCTATGTGGGGCTTGATCCCAGGACCCTGAGATCATGACCTGAGCTGAATACAGATGCTTAACTGACTGAGCCACCCAGGTGTCCCAAATATATTCGGAATCTTGATTGTAGTTATAGTTTTACAGGTGTCAGAACTTACCAAATGTATATATTAAATATGTAACAGTTTATTGTCAATTATAGCTCAATCATATTGGGAAGAAAAAAACTGGAGAAACATCTTTGACTTAACCCAGTTGATAGTTTCTTTCACTTCTTACCTCTGTGCCCCTACATTCGTATACGCTCCTTAATTCTTCATGCCATTTTGATGCTACACATTTTTATTATCTCTTTTCTAGTTTGCAGATTCCTAAAATGTGCTTCTGCTTCTTGTCATCACCCCTTCCTCCTACCCTAAAGGTATACACTATTAGATTTTTCTTACTAAAACATACCTGTTCTGTCCCTATTCTGCTCACAGTTTGTCACTTTCATTTAATAAAGAAGAAACTTCAACTTTCTTGTCATGATGTGTGAGACCATCCATGATTTCTGACCCAGTTTTACTTCTCCAGTCTTACTTACTGCTACTCTTCTTTTATAAACTCAGTTTCCAGATACATTTAACCATCATCCCTTCTTCCCTCATTACACAGGTTGCTCTTTTCATCTACTTGTTCTACACTTACAATGCCTTCTCTACCCTCATCTTACTCCTGCTAAGGGGGAAAAGTAAAGTAGAGTCATTAAAATTTTAAACCAACTGTAATTTTATTTGATGTCATTGAGCTAATGGGGAAAATTAATCTCATTTGTTAGTTACTTACGATATAATTAGCAGTTGTGCTCAATATTATCATTCCATTGGCCCCTCCAATTTCTGCCATTACCTTGCTTTTTTTACCCAGACTGGGTTCTAGGGCCATGATTATTACATTGACTCATCACAGGTATGTGCCCTGTTTCTTCTCTTGCTTCACTAGTGGTTTCTGTTTGGCTTAACGCAAGAATAGACACTTCATTACTCCTCTTACTTAAGATCTCATCACTATTTATTTTTTCTTTCTTTCTTCCTTCCTTCCTTCCTTCCTTCCTTCCTTCCTTCCTTTCTTTTTTTTCTTTCTTTTTGATACTTTCTTCCCTCAATAGAAGTGACATGATAGTCTGAGTGTTTCTCTGTCTCCTCAGTCTTCTTTTTACGGCACATCCTCCTCTAGCAGATACTTGAAAGTTTGGGGTCGAACTGCCTTCTCATTCTGTGCTCTTTCTCTTAAACTATCTTATTTACTCTTTCAGCTTTAAATTCAATATTATTTGCTCATCTCCCAGATTTGTACCCTGATTCCTGACTTTTTTTTTTAAGGTTTTATTTATTTGAGAGAGTAAGTGAGCGAGAGAGTGTGAGCATGCACTAACAGGGAGAGGGGCAGAAGAAGAAGCAGATTCCCTGCTGTGTGGGGCTGAATCCCAGGACCCTAAGACCATGACCTGAGCCAAAGGCAGGTGCTTAACCGACTGAGCCACATAGGCACCCCTCCTGAGTTTGTTTCTCAGTTTCAAGCCTTAACGTCCTACTGGAAGACTAATGTTTTTAACAGTACAAATTAAGGAGCTGGCATTTAAGTTTAGGAGACAGTGTAAATAAGGCAAAGAAACCAGAAACAATGTCGTGTTTCTTGGAACATAAAGGTGGGGAGACACAATTAGGAATATCTCAAAGAACCAGTGCAAAAATTATTGGATGGAACCAGGAACTGGGAAGTCAAGAATTGAGGGAATTTGCTTACAGTTTTAACTCCTTTCTGTGTAGTAGCAGCAGCTGCAGCTGCTTTGTCCCATCCTTCTCCTTTTTTTGAAAACTACTTTCTAGCTCTAGCAACCTGGATATAATTAAAGATTCAGACCTAGTTCCAAAATCTTAAGATATGGACTAATTGACTAATTAACTTATGGTATGATTAACTGCGACTGGAATGGTGTTGGCAGGGGCACGTAGCCTGGACTGGACAGAGATCCTAAGACAGAGTGAGTTCTCGAAGAATATTTGGGGAGTGGGAAGAAGATAATTGACATTTCAAGGTGGGAAAGCATGAATTTGTCTTGTTTGAATATCCTGAGTGGTGTGATTTTTCTTTAGCAATACAGAGGCGTGCAAATAGGGTGGTATGTTGATTTATTTTGGAGAGGGTTGCTAGATTGGTTTGGCAGAAGGTTAGTATTATGAGGAAATTAAGGGTGCTGATATTTTTTAAAGTACAAATGATCAGTCACAGGGTTCACACTAGGTAGCAAGAAAAGAGATTGGAAGGGGACTAGGTACCCTAATGGGGAAATATATGAAGGGAAGGGGATGCAGTACCTCTGAATTTGACCTTCAGTTGTCATGGAAATATGAATACTAGAGGCCTGGGAGGAGAGGACGTTGTAGTCTGAAAATGAAAAATTGGAAACTCTCTGAGGCCACGTAGTTCCAGTTGATGAAAAAATTCTGTGGCATGTCTCTGGAAGTAAGAGCATTACTTTACTACGCTTAATAAAAAACGTATTTTGTTATGCTAACAGTCCCAGAGTTTCACTAGCTATTAATTACATAAATTAACCACTAGAATAGGAATGAAAAAAAAATCAGTGATAAGCACATTGTTGTTGTGTTGAAGTGTCCTTTATATGTTGATTAGTTCCTCAGAGAAACCACAGTTAGGATTAGGCTCCCTTGGTAAGCAATGACTTTTTTCAGTCCCCCCCCCACCACCGTTATCAAAGTTTCCAGCCTTACGTTATTGCAGTAGTGCCTTATCTAACATTTCCTCGCTGTTGTACCAAAATATTTTTTCAGTACATTCACTTTTGTAGCCAGACTTATTTTATAGTTTGAGCCGATCCTCAAGGTAGAAGACGGTTCAAAGAATCAGATTGGAGTCTTACATTCAGATCCGTCCTTCTTCACTTGCAGGGAGAGAGCTGTACACTTGTCAGGCTGTTATTATTATTATTCCTAGGACTGTTATTCCTAGGACTGTTAGAGTTAGGATCAGTCCTGGACCGAGTATATAGGTTTGGATTAGTGGTGATCCAGAGCAAATTGTGAATTTTTTTGGAATTTTGTAGCACAATTGGGAAACACAGTTGCAATTAAAAAATAAAGCATGTAAGTTTACAAGTCAGTGAATTGTATTAAAAATAAAGGTAATATACACTTAAACTTTATTTGTAATTATTTTACGATATTTTGCTGTTATCTGTGCTGTTGAGTAATTTCCACCTAGTGTTCTTTAAGGCATAAAATACTACGTAACAGGCCGCCCTGTGTCTCTTTTGAGCTCTGCATTCAGTTGTGCCAGGCTGGTGGCTTGAAATCAGCCACGGTCGGGGAGCATTTATACACGGACTCTGGCAAATGCTACAAATCAAGGCCTTTCCTCCTGAAGGACCAGGTGTTCAACATTTACCAGCACACTGTGGCATACATAGTAGTCTTCTCTTATCCGTGGGGGTACCTTCCAAGACCCCCAGAGAATGCCCCCAACTATGGATAGTACTGAACATTATGTCTACTGTGTTTGTCCTCTACATATATACATACCTATGATAAAGTTTAATATATAAATTAGGCACATTAAGAGAGTTACAAAGATAATAATAAAATAGAACAATTATAAAAATATAGTAAAAGTTATGTGAATGGGATCTCTCTCTCAAAATATCTTCGTGTACTGTACTCATCCTTCTTGTGATGATGTGAGGTGATAAAATGCCTATGTGATGAGATGAAGTGAGGCAAATTCGGTAGGTATTGTGATGTAAGGTTAGGCTGCCATTGACCTTCTGACAACGCGTGAGAAGGAGGATCGTCTGCTTGCAGACCATGGTTGACCGTGGATAACTAAAACAGAAGGCAGAACCTACGGGTAAGAGTAGAAGGGTCAACTGTAACAGTACTTCTTGCTTTTTCTCACTTTATCTCAAAGATTTGGGGGGAAACTACCAAATCGAAAATCTTTTTTCCTTCCTGGAATCTCATCCCTGACTTCTTGCAGCCTTATCTTTAAGGTTTTTTCTTCTTTTACTATATTTTTATTCTATTCTATTCTATCCTATCCTATCCTATCCTATCCTATCCTATTCTATTCTTCTCTATTCTATTCTATTCCTATGTGTTTTTACCCATTCCTCTGCCCTGTGGGCTCTAGATGTTGGTCTTTTCTCTCTCTTCCATCTTACTGCTATAGGTGAATCTCATTTTGATTTCTGCCAATATACCCAATTTCCCTCACCCTTCTCAGCTGTATAAATTAGAGCTTTAGAAATTGTCACTGCTGGCAGAAAGAATATATGAAACGGGGTGACATAACTCATAGATCATAGTGCCAGAGTTCCTGTCACTTTTAACATTTGACATTTTGTGTTTATCAGGATTGTTTATATTTCATGAAATATTAGCTTAAGCACGAGTAAGAAAAGTAAATGCTCATTAACTGTATTTTTAGAGTTAGTTATATTCTCTTTTTCATTCTTGTGTATATTTTCAACAGAACGCAGCCTCATTTTTTTGTAATGGAAATTTTATAATACGAAAACAGAATCTATTACCTTTCACTAATTTATAGAATCAACTCTTCCAACTAAAAGGCTTATTAACAGGAGTGCTTTTGGTTTCGAGAAACAGAAAAGTGAACAGAAAAAGTGGCTGATGGTCACTGTTGAGTTAACAACTTAAAGATGCTAGACAGAAATTTCTAAGATTCTCTTGGTCTTTCTTTTAAGGTCAACTGATGCTTCCTACAGATCTAATACCTGCATCACAGCAGGACGAGGGAGCTGGAAGAGTAGCAGTAGAGCTGTATGTGCATGTGCTCTGGCTACACCCAGATGCAAGGAGCCTGGGCACTGAATAAATAGTTCAGCTAATAGTAATATTACACTTTATGCTAATAGTAATATTATACTTTATAGTAGTGATATTATACTTTATGTTAAAGGAAGATAGGTGAGCAGGGATTGGAAACAGGCCTTAAGTGAAGTTACCATGGACCTCTACATAGTATACAATGTCATGTTCACTCATATATATCTAAACCTAATGCACTGAGACAAATTTAAAAGGTGCAAATGTAACTAATATATGATGTAGTTGTCCAAAGAAATTCATTATGGTTTGTTCATGGAAGTGATGGAAAACTAGTTTTTATTTGCTGAAAGTATTCAAGTTTAGAAAATAGTGCTTTCACCCAAATCATTGTGGTAGCTAATATTATTCCCATTTTTACAAAGTAGGAAACTGAGACAGATGTTAATTGATTTGCTCCAGATCACAGAGCTTAGTAAATGGGCAGGCTAAGTTTAGAACCTGGTCATTTCTCTCTAGAAAATTGCAGAAAATGTTTATAAATCAAAATTAATTCTAATTTTATGGGAAAAATGATATTTGATAGGGAAGGAACTCAGGTCCACACATGGACAAGGTAGTAAGTGTTATGTGTCATCCATTTAATGGTGAAGCCTGAGCCCGCTAGGCTTGGGGGAGCCAGCACATAGGACACTAACACTTAGTGCGTGCTTACTATATGCATTTAGCTTATACTGATCCATCTAATTCTTATAACAACCCTTATGAACTAGGTACTATTTCTGTGTTTATGAAGAAACTGAAAACAGGGAGGCTTAGTCACAAACCCGACCTTGTAAGCAGCAGACCTAGAACTGACCCAGAACTGAACCATTAACTCTTACCATTAAGGCTACACATTGGCCATGACACCATCCACCCTCTCACCATAACTGATTTGTGTAAGAGAGAATGAGGAGGATTTCTCAAGGAGATTCATACCTGGTTCTAATTGATCTCGGAGGAATTTCTACTCTTTTATCTACATAGGACGTTGAATAAAATATGGTATGAAATTTCACCAGTAAGACAAACACTTAAAGCAGCATTTTGGAAAGCAATGTATAGGGACTTTAAGAATCCCAAATTCAAATAACTTTTCAACAGACCTGATAACATGTTAATAACCCCTTTTCAGCTCATGATAACTGGTTACATCTTCATAATTTTAAGAACTACCATGGAATATCGATCCAGAAATTGGAATAAGAATGCAGCAAATACATATGTGAAAATAATCCCACACAGATGGAAGTTATACAGCTCAGAACTTCATGATGAGTCATAACTTTTGGAAGACCATTCCATTCTTCCCGAGTCTGTCAACAGAGGGATGTAAAAAGTGATGTAGTTTTCATGTTCAGCGTTAACATCTGTTGCATGGTAGCCTGATTATATTCCTATCTAAGGAAACATCTATAAATATTGGCAGGGATCTCCTTTTTACTTTTGTTTCCAGGCTTTTTATCTCTGTATTTATTCTATTGGCTCTGCAGTGTATCTCTGTGTAATTTGGGTGGTCTGTGGTGAGCTCAGTATTTCCCTAATACAACTCCTTAGGATTCTATACCTAACGTCAGGAGTGGTTCTGCCACCAGGTCAGAGTGGTGTGTTTTCGGAGCCGGAGTCCGTCATTACCACCGAGATTGGTTGTTTCCTTCTCTTTTGCTTTCCCACTTATTATATACTACTAGCAACAGTAAATATCAGGATTTTAAATGAGTGATTGTTTCACTGGTTTATTTTAACTCTGTCATTTTTCATGAAACCTGTGAGAGAATGAAGAGAAAATTCACCCACAAAAAAATTTGAATGTGATTTAGTGTTGACTTCTTTTTTTATATTATAGAGAAGACAATAAATATAAAACTTGGCCATAGATACAACAATACAACTAGGTTGAAATTTCAGTAAGTTTTTAGAGGTAAAAATTGTAATACTGCTTGTATAGCTTGGTATCAGACTAAATATTTTAATTTGTATAAAGAAAGTTTGAGAAATTAAAAGCTAAAACTGAAGAAGCAGACTTGGATATTTGGACTAATAATACACCGCTCTGTATACACATAGCAACAGATTGTTTTATTATTTGTTTGTGTAATTGGTATCATCTGTGATTTAGAGTCTTGGAATAACAGAATCCTTTGGGAGGGACTGTGGAGTACATTACTGGAATGGAATTGGCAGTGTTCACATACTGGTCTGTGCTCTGGTTTAGAATTCTCTTTGCTGCTTTTCTTCCTTAGGTGGGACTCTTCCCTGGACACTGTGTTGAGTTAATTAATCAGAAAGTTCCCCAGTCAGTGACCAACTCAGTGCCAAAACCAGGTGAGTACATTATTAGTGTGGTTATCTGATCAACTGTTAAAAGAAAAAGAAACAGATTTTCTCTTTTTGGTAAATACATAGCTTGTTTTGCTGTTCTTTCCATTTATTCATACAATATGCATCCTTAATTTTATGTGGTTTTGATTTTTAATATATTATTTCTCTATTGATGATTTCACAAAGGTGCATTTGACATTTTAGATAATTTCAAAGAGCTACTTGGTCCATTAGGTTTTGTCATTATTTGTTTTTGTATTATAGTAGGAATGTAGCTTATTAATGAGCACAGTGATAAAAGAAAAATAACAAGTTTAAAGAACTCACAGAGATGGTATGATTAGCTGAAAATTAATAAATTAAGGGGAATGTATGTTTTATCAATGACTATGAACATCAAAGATATTCTATTTTTTTAAACTGTTTTAAACTGTTTTCATTACTTAGTGTATTCACAGTGCTGTGTAAATATGTGGACTGTTTTATGAATAAATAAAGCTATGTCTCAGGGGGTGGAAATCAAGAAAATGGAAGTTTTTGTTTTTATTGGGGTGATTTAATCTAAGCAAATTCTATAGAATACTTAGCCTGGAAGTTTTTAATGTGATACAAATTTTTTAAAGGAGAACAACACAGACTGAAAGATTTTGGAGGGAAGAGGAAGTAATCAAATTTATTTCTCCCTACTCTTTTTATTCCTTTGCCTTTCTCCACCTTTCTCCCTACTCCGCCCCAGTAGAAGAAAAAGAAAAGATTTCTGGGCCTCGGAATTTATTTGGACTGTTTTCCATAAGGTATTTTCTAGTGTTAGGACCTATGTGTGAAAATTAGGAGGAAAAAAGCTTATTATTTTTCCACCTCTGTTCCCAAAGTATATATCACACTATCTTTGCTTATAGTATTTGGGTAAAGGTAAAGGGCAATAACCTCTTTTGAAGCTTATTTCTTCACAGAAAGTTAGGAATTGAAAATTTTAGGCAGACTACCTTTAATGTTTAGTAGAGAAAAATTGTTCTCTGCAGTTCTACTCGAGGCAGGATTCTTAGTCTCTTTTCAAGACATTTTTATCCTCTGTTAAATCTCCCTTCTTTGGGTAAACACTATTTAAAAAAACTTTCTCAGTGGGTACTTGCTCAGTAAATGTTCACTAGCGGTTGCAGTGACTATAGGCTTCTTTTTTTAAATATGGCATCATTAACTTAAAAAAAAAATCCCATACCCATTAGCGACAGTGTCCCAACCCTTCCCTGCTCCCTAGCCTAAGCAGCCACTAGTTTACTTTCTGTGTCTATAGATTTCCCTATTCTGGACACTTCATATAAATGGAATCGTATAATACATGGTCTTTTGTTATTAGCTTCTTTGACTTAGTATAGTGTTCTCAAGGTTTAGCCATGTATCAGAATTTAATTCTTTTCATGGCTAAATAATATTCCATTGTAGGGCTCTGCTATACTTTATCAACTCATTTTTTAGTCATTTCCATTTTTGGCTATGAATAATGCCTTTATGAACACTGATATACGAGTTTTTGTGTAGATAAATATTTTCATCTCTCATGTATGTATCTAGGAATGAATTTGCTGGGTCACATGGTAGCTCTGTGCTTAACCTTTTGAAGAACTGACAGACTGCTTTACAAAGTAACTCACCATTATACAATACCCCTGACAGTATATGAGAGTTTCAGATGCTCCATATCCTTGTTATTGTGTTTTTGATTGTTGCCATCTTAGTGGTAATGAAGTGGTATATCCTTGTGAGTTTGATTTGCATTTTCCTGATGACTAATAATGTTGACTATCTTTTCATGTGTTTATTAGCCATTTGTGTGTTTTTGGAGGAATATCTATTCAGATTCTTTGCCCATTTTTTTAATTGGGTTGTTATTTTATTATTGAGTTGTAAGTGTTCTTTATATATTCTAGATACAAGTCCTTTATCAGGTAACATGATTTGCAAGTATTTTCTCACATTCTGTGGGTTGTCTTTGCCCATCTTTATTCTGTCTGTTGAAGCATAAAAGTTTTTAATTTTGATGAAGTTCGGTTAATTGTTTCTTTCGTTACTTATGCTTTTGTTGTCTTATTTAGGAAGACTTTGCTTAACCCAAGGTCAAGATTTACTCCTATATTTTCTTCAAAGAAGTTTATGGTTTTAGGTCTTAGATTACAGTCTATGATTCATTTTGAGTTAGTTTTTGTATCTGGTGTGAGGTCCAACTCCATTAGACATCTAAGAGTCTCAGTACTATTTGTTGAAAAAAAGGTTATTCCTTCCCCCATTGAATTGTCTTAATTCCCTTGTAGAAAATTAATTGGCCTTAAACACACAAGTTTATTTTTGGACTTTTGGCTCTATTCCACTCATCTGTATGTATATTCTTAAGGCCAATATGACCCTGTTTTGATTACATTTGTTTTGTGGTAAATTTTGCTCTTAGTTTATTCTTTCTCAGGATTGATTTGGCTTTTCAGGGTCCTTTGCAATTCCATATGAATTTTAGAATCAGATTGTCAGTTTCTACAAAGAAGTCATCTGGACTTTGATAGGGATTGTATTGAATCTGTGTATCAATTTGGGAAGTGGTACCATCTTATCAGTATTTATTAAGTCTTCCAATCTATGAACATAGGATGTTTTTCTGACCTTCTTTAACTTTGTTCAATGTTTTGTAGTTTTCAGAGTGTAAATTTTCTTTTTTTATTTTGTTAAATTTGTCTTTTTTCTTTTTGATGCTGTTGTAAACAGAATTATTTTCTTGATTTCATTTTCTTATTCATTGCAAGTAGATAGAAACACAATTAATTTTGTATACTAGTCACATATCCTGAAACCTGTTGAAATATTTATTCTAATAGTTTTTTAAAGTTGGAGTCCTTGGTATATTCTATATTCAAGATCAAGTTACCTGTGAATAGAGGTATTTTTACTTCTTCCTTTGCAATCTGGATGCTTTTTGTTTCTTTTTCTTCCCCAAGTTCCCTGGCAAGACCTCGAAGAATGGCCATCTTTGTCTTATTTATGACTTTAGGAGAAAACATCCTTCATTCACAATTAAGATGTTAGCCGTGGGGTTTACATAGCTGCCCTTTATCTTAGGTCTTTGTTGAATGATTTTATCATGAAAGGGTGTTGGCTTTATCTAATACTTTCTAATCTATCTGTTGAGGTGATCATGGGTTTTTGTGGTCACTATTTTGAGGTTACTAAATTCAACATCAAAAATGTATTGTGGTTTCTCATGCATTATTTTTATATATTTCTGCTGTGTAAACTTAACCTATTAGGTATTAAGTCTCATCTTTGATAATTCTGCCTCAGAGGTATACTGTAAACTTAGTTTTTAAAACTTAGCTTAATACTGGTATTAAATTGTGCCAATTAAATACTTTCTCATGTTTTGAATGAGAAAGTGACATTTCTAATAGTGATAACCTCCAGAAGCTTTTAAAACTTGAGAAAGTTGGGCGCCTGGGTAGCTCAGTGGGTTGGGCCTCTGCCTTCGGCTCAGGTCATGATCTCAGGGTCCTGGCATCCTGGCATCCTGAGTCCCACATCCGGTTCTCTTCTCAGCAGAGAGCCCGCTTCCCCCTCTCTCTGTGCCTGCCTCTCTGCCTACTTGTGATCTCTCTCTGTGTCAAATAAATAAATAAAATCTTTAAAAAAACAACAACAACAAAAACTTGAGAAAGTTAATCAGTTATTGATAGTTCTGGAAGATAAATTTCTATTAATAGACCTGAATGACATTGTTAATTCTAAATTAGTGATGACATGTAATGACAGCACACCTTCAAAAGCTAATATTTTATCTTTTGTGAGCAGCATTGCAGGGTTGGCATAAGGAAATGTGCATTCTTAATATATTTTGAAAAGGATGATGTGAATTCTCTCAGCCCCAGGCTTGTTTCACACTTTAAAACTGTCTTTGCCTACAGTATAAACAACTTGAATGTTCTATTTATTTTTAACATTGCCATCTGTTACTGTTAGATGCCAAATCTGAAAGATGCAGCTATAGTTTGAGACTGAAATTTAAAGCTCCCTATATTATTACACAACAAGGGCAATAGGAAAAATTTTCCCTTTGGAGCTCTTCTTAATGTTCTCAATATGTTCAATTATTTGTGTATGTAAAAATAAATCAATGAGTCACCATGTCCCAACCAAGAAAGCAAGGATTCATGCTGCCTTAAGAAGAAGGAGGTGTGGTAGAGTAGGGTTGAGGGGGGAGAGAGGGAGAGAAGGAGAAAGGAAGACAAGAAGAGGAAAGAAAAGAGGAAGAAAGATAGAAGCTTGTCCATAAGAAACTGGCAGTTAGTTCAGTCACTACAGGTTATGGTTTGACGGCGGTAGATGCGATTGAGATAGGGGGAAGAAGGGAAAGCATATGTGTTTTCTTTCAGTTTATCCTGTTCGGAGTCGATGGAGCAGTTGGATTTATTTACTGATCTCTTTCCTCAAGTTTTTAGTTTTTTCAGCTATTATCTCTTCAGTGTTTCTTTTGCACAATAGTTTCTCTTTCTCTTTTCCTTTCCACATTGGTTACACTCTTTGATGTTGTCTCACACATCGTCTTTTCAGTTTGGATACTTTGTTTTGACCCATCTTAAAATTCACTGATTTTTCTCTTCCTGTGGGCTTCTCTTAAGCCTATCTAATAAACTCCTTCAATTCTTACATATGTTATTTCTTAGATCAACATTTTGTCTTTTTTATAATTTCTGTGGTGGAATTCCTCATTTTCTCACATTAGCTACCTTTTCATTTAGAAAGAAAGAAAATGAGGAGTTGTGGGGGTGGAGAAAGGAGAGAGAGGAAAGTAGGGAGAGGGGGTAAGAGAAAAGCAAAGCAAAGCTTATTTTTGAAGTATGAACTTCTTAAAATGAAGGGCCTAGGGAATTTAGAGATGCAAAGCCTCTGAAAACAGAAAATTTGGACAGAAATATAAACATATCTCTTTGAAGGATTGGAAAGTTAATAAAGCAGTAAACACTTACTGAGCTAAGGTTAAGAGGAAGAAGAACATCCTGAAGAGTGACCCCAGTATTATGGAGACATTATTTCCCTAGGGTATCTATTGATGGAGTAGAGAAGGTCACAGTGTGTGTTAGTTCAGAGCCCAATAGGTTAGAGTTGCTGATAAATACCCCAAGTTTTGAATTAGGATTTTTGTGGAAATTGATAACTGATTCTACACTGATTCTAAAGTTTATATGGAAATGCAGAGCCCTAAATACCCAAGACAATTTTGAAAAAAAAAAAAAAAAAAGTGAGAAACTTACTATTTTAAATATCAAGATTTAATTGTTTTTTAAAAAGATTTATTTATTTATTTGAGAGAGAGAGAGAGAGCACCAGGGTGGGGGGAGGGGGCAAAGGGAGAGAGAAATCCCAAGCAGATTCCTTTGTGTTGAGCTTGATCCCACTACCCCAAGATCACGACCTGAGCCAAAACCAAGAGTTGGGCGCTTGACAGCCTGCACCACCCAGGTGCCCCAAGATTTATTGTTAAAACTTCAGTTATTAAGATGATGGTGTTGATTCAAGAGTAGACAAATAGATGAGTGGAACTTAGTGTCCAGAAGCAGACCTGTGAATGCATAGATATTTGATTTATGACAAAGGTGGCATTGCAGAGTTTTATCAAAAGGGTAGTCATTTCCATAAATGGTGCTAGGTCACCTTGAGATATATATACATCTATATGTATATCTAATTATTTTTTTTCTTATTTAACCTATATATAAAATCATTTCCAGGAGGAGAGTTACAGATTTGTATGTGAAGGGTAAAACAATAAAACTTTTGGAAGGTAATATAGTAGAATATCTTCATGGCTTGTTTTCATGATCTTGGGGCAGATATAAACAGTAATCATAACTGAAAAGCTTAATAATTCAACTTAATTAAAGTTCAGGGCTTTATCCTAATAAGCTATTAAGGTAATGAAGAAGGCAAGTCACAAAATGAGAAAGATACTTGACAAAGGTTGCCTAACTAAAGTATGTGAAGAGTCAATAAGGAAAGGACGAATAAACTGATTTAATTCAGTAAAAACTTGAACAGATACTTTAGTAAGCATATGACAAAAAGGTCAACAATCATTAGTCTTAGGGAAATGCAAATTGAAATCTTACTGACTCTTTAATGCATAGCCACCAGAATGGTTAAAATGTAAGAAGAACAATACCAAATGTTGGCAAGGATATATATCTGGGAATTCTCACATGCGGATAGTGGGAGTACAATGTGGGACGGTCATTGTTTGGCATTATATGCTGAATTTGGCACATACCCTGTGACCCAGCAGTTTCACTCTTAGATATGTATAGAATGTTTATAGCAACTTTAGTCCTAATTGTCAAAAAAACTTGAAAATCTCAGAGGTATTCCATAATGGAATGGATAAAGAAAGACACATTCATTGAATGGATTCTTCTACACTAATGAAAATGAAACGAGTTCAACAATATGGATGAATTTCACAAAAATGATGTTGAGTTGAGTAAATGTTGAAGGCTGCTCTTTATACATACATACATACACTGTATAATTCCACATAGAGAGTTCAAAATCATAGAGCTCAAGACTGTTCTGTGGTGTTAGAAGTCAGAATATTACTTACCTTTGGAAAGAAGGAAGGGGGTAGATGATTGGGATGCTCAGGACAGAGAAGATTCTGGAGTGCTAGTAATGTTCTGTTGATCCTGGTGGTGATTATACAAGAATGTAATGTTGAGGGTCTTTTCATGTGCTAATCAGCCATTTGTAGAAAAATGCCTTTTAAAGTCCTTTGTCATTTTTTAATTGGTCACTTTGCATTTTTTAAGTATACCTCCATCCAGATGAATATTCATTACAGTATTGCTTTAATATTCTGATGTTGGAAATCACATTTTCAAAACAGATTCGCTATTTCCATACTGTAAAATACTCTGCAGCCATCAAAAAGAAAGAGGTAGAGGCACAGGAAATTTTTGTTAAATGAAAAAGCAAATGATGGCATAGTATGATCCAATTGTAAATTCATAGAAGAGGACTTGGAAGAATACATGCCTAATTGTAAAGGGAGTGGGATTATGGAGATAGCAAGAGACATTTCATTTTTTCTTTGTTTGCTTCTGTATTATTTAACCCCATTTACAGTAAACATGTATTACTTTATAAAATATGAAAAAAATGATTGTACCTCCTCTTAATTCCATCCTGTTCAAATAGGTAATTTCCAAGGGTCCTTCTTAATGCAACCACCCCATAAAATAGATATTTTCTTTTTCTTTTTTTTTAAGATTTTATTTGCTTATTTGAAAGAGAGATCACAAGTAGGCACAGCAGCAGGCAAAGAGAGATGGGGAAGCAGGCTCCCAGTTGAGCAGAGAGCCTGATGTGGGCCTTGATCCCAGGACCCTGAGATCATGACCAGAGCTGAAGGCAGAGGCTTAACCCACTGAGCCACCCAAGCGCCCTGATATTTTCTGACAATAGCTCTAACTTAGATATTTTATTCAATTTATGTACTGTATGAAAAGCAGCACAGCTGAAGGGACAAGAGAATAGGCTCCAACTTTGTTTTAATCTCTGTGCCACATTTTACTGTGAGTGCACATCATTTGGCTTCTCTGACTTTTAATTCCCTTATCTAAAAAGTGAGGCAAGATTCCTTTGAAGATTAGGAATAAGACATTTAAAGCCCCTGGATATTTAATAAATGTCAGCCGTATTATTTATTGATATATGCTTTGCTTAGCACTGTTATATTATTTAAACTCCAGAGTGTCACAAACTAGATTTAGTTTATTTAGATATGAAATTAGTATTTATTTGTTGGTAAAATCTTTATGCCAACATGTCATTGTATATCACTGAAAGAAATGAATTATAGTAGTTTTAGTGGGACCACGGTCGGGGAGGGAGCCTCTGTCGATGGCCACTGAATAGAGTTTGCATTATAAATTTTTGTCTTACTGTTTAGTGACAGCTAAACTTTTTGGTTAGTAGACATAGAAGTAGCTGAGGCCTTCATTTAGGGGAAGGACTTAGTAATTAGATGTAATACTGTTGAAATCCTTATATTAAGAAGTAGTTTATAAGGTAACAAATTAACCCAAATATGTAGCATAGTTTTAAAATAAAATTTTTTGTTTTCTTCTTTTAGGGAACTGGTCCTCTAGTGACTCGCTTCCTTTGTTGTTTTACTAATTTTTTTTTTTTTTTACCAATTTTGCTTGATTATAGTTTTTCCCCTTTCTTTTCTTTTTTCTTTTTGTTTTTTTGTTTTGTTTTGTTTTGTTTTGTTTTTGCTCCTGAATTGTTTCTGTTTTCTTTCTTTGAGTTTCTAGCACTTTGATCTTCTGTAACCATGTTTCTTTAACATGTCACTTTATTACGAAGTGACCAGACACTTTATATCAAATAAAGTAAGTTACATTTTTACTTATATTATGTGCAGTGAGTGTATGCTTATATTCTGGAGGCTAATCCTTCAAGAATCAGATATTAAATTCGGTACCCTGGGAGGCCTTGATATTAGATACAAAGGAGTACCAAAATGCTAGAAGGCCCTGAGGAGTTTGCTTTCGAATACACTGCAAGCAACAGAATAATATTTTCATACCATGTATCGAGGACAAACAGAAGATTCACATCAGCACATATCTGTAAAGTGCTTTAGAGTTTGTGGATGCTTATATTTCTACTATGTGAATTGGAATTTGAATCTTGGTACAATCCTGTGAGGTACTGGGAATAGGGAGAGTATTTCAATCCCCTTCCACACCTGTGTTAACAGGTCAGACAGCTTGCCTGAGGTTTCACAACTAGGATTTACTGACGTCTTCTGACATCTGGCTGAATCTGTGGCCAACACTTAGTAGCTCTTACTATGTGTCAGGTCCTGCATCAAAGACAAAGATGAGTTCGTTTGCCATTCAGTAACTCAAAATCCAGAATTTGTCCCTCTCTGGAACATTGAGTAGAGATAAAGTTTGGTATTCTCTCTCTCAAAACAAATATTTATTTAATATGTTTAGCTTTTATTATAATAGTGAATGAGAACATATTTGGATTTCCACAAGGCTTCTACCAACAGAAGAGAAATTAAGGCAAAAACTGGATTAAATGGAGGCTGACAAGAAGTGCTTATAGGACCCTGCTTAATCTGATTTTAGTTCCACCATCAGCCTTTCTAATGCCTCTCTAATTAATCCAAAAACTATCCTACAGTCTTTTCTCATTACGTATAAGCCCGCACTCCGGACTCTGTTTTGTTCTAGCACTTTCAGCCATCTTCCGCTCTCCTGTTCCAGTCTGTCTTCCCGTGGGCTCTAACGGGCTCTGTTTCTGGGTGCTCTAACGGGCTCTAACGGGCTCTGCTTCTGTGTGCTCTGAATACACGTGTGCTCAGAGCTTTCCTGGTGCTCCCACTATGCTGGAGCATAAAATGCTCTCCTCCCCAATTCGGCCACTTGCCATCCTCTCTGTTTCAAGATTCAGGCGGTGACCTACTTCCTACATGAGCGCTTCCCTGACCCGTCTCTCCCTCACCCCATCTCCTGTTTACCCCTAGCCAGACTGAATAGCAGCTCTGGCACTTGCTCATGAAATTGCCATCTCCTCACAAGGGACAAGTATGTCTCATCCATCTTGCTCTCCCTCACAGAAGGTTCATACAATGGTTGTATAATTAATTACTGTCTCAATATTTACTACTACTATAAATTTTTAGAATACAACTTTTACCTGGTAATCCCTAGGTTCAGAAAACTTCGCTGATTTCCCTCTGTTCCAGAATTATGTATAAAATCTTTAGTCTAGAATTTGAGTTGCTCTATAAATACTAGAACTAACTTATCTTTGTGGTCTAACTCATATTTAGTGTCAGTAAGCCCTTTCCTTACCTTGCAGTATGCTTTGGGGTCTCCCTCCTTCTCTTTGACTGTGATCTTTCTCCTGCCTCAAATGACTTACTGTGTTCTTCACGAAGGCTCTTCCGGCCACTGCTTTAAAAACTTCAATGTGTGCTCATTTTCCTTGACAGATAGTATTAAAAACTGTGTATTCTGATTCAGTGGGCCCAGGGCCAGACCTGAGGCTCTGCATTTCTAATAAACTCCCAGGTAATTCCATGACCCTGGTCCCAAGACTATGTTTTGAATAACAAGGCACTGTGTTTTAGTCTGCAGTAGCTGTTGTTTGTGTCAGTCATTTGGAAATAGTGTATAGTAATGAGTTCACTTATTTTGAACTTGATATTTCATTTTTGTGTCTTTTTTCCTTATCTGCTTGTTGACATATATTTTATTTTATCCTGATTTACATCCTCTATATATAACGTTTGTTCTAAAACAGTTGATTGATAATTATAAGCATGAATATTTTCTTTTTTTTAAAAGATCTTATTCACTTATTTGAGATCAAGAAAGAAAGAGCGAATGTGTTTACGCAAGTGCATGAGCTGGCCGTGTTGGGGGAGGAAGAGGGGCAGAGGCATAGGGAGAAGCAGGCTCCCACTGAGCAGGGAGCCTGACAGGACCCTGGGATCATGACCTCAGCCAAAGGCAGATGCTTAACCGACTGAGCCATCCTGTTGCCCCATACATGGACAGTTTTCACTCTAGTAATCACAGATGTTTCCTGCCCCTCCTGTATGCCCTTTAGCCCACGCTAGGAATGGGCCCCTAGTGAGTCTTCTCCTTATCCCAAGTAAGTAAACCTTTTCCATTTTTCGGTCATTTCCAGTATTCACTCATTCATTGATCAGAATTTGCAGAGTACATACTAAGTCCTAGGGCTAAGACAGCAAACACAATAGACAGAAATATTGTCATTTTGGGATTTATATTCAAGTGTGATGAGAGAGAAGAAGATAAACAAGTAAAATATACAATATGGTAGGTACGTGCTATAGAGAAAATGAAACCTAGAAGGGGGTGTGGGGGTTAGGAAGTGTGGGGATGTGGCTCATGTGGGGTTGAATTCCAAAGGAGGGTAGAGTTCTTGGGAAGGGCTCATTAGAAGGTTGCTTTTGAGCAGAGGCCTGAAGGAAATGAGGGGAGCTATGCACTAACCTGGGAGGAGCTTTCCAGATGGGGATCTACAGATGTAAGGATGCTGAGCTGCACGTTTGCCTGGTTTGTCACAGGATTTGCTCGAAGTTTGACTAGAACAGTGAGTGACATGAGATGTGGTTTGGAGGTGAAGGGAGGGGTCAGGTTTTCTTTGGGGCCTGGGTGCCACTGTACGGATTTTGGCTTTCATTTAAAATTAGATGGGAAGACATTAGAAGGTTTTGTGCAGAGCTTTTATTTGACTCGACTAACCTTGTTTAGCGGATCACTTTGGTTGGTGTGTTAAGGAAAGGAGAAGACACGGGCGCAAGAAGAGAGACTGGTAACTGTTGCAATGAGCCTGGCAGGAGAGGGTGATGGCTCAGAGCAGCACAGTAGCTATGAAAGTGGGGAGAGGTGATTGGATTCTGTATATATTTCTGGCCATGAAACCTGCAGAATTTTTAGACATACTGTGAAATGTTTGAATAATTCAGCTAATTCTTAGAATAGTATGAGTAGAATGTAGCTATTGCCTTTCCAGTGAGCTCCCTTGTTGCTGCCATCACCCACACAGGTACACGTTGGTGCTTCACAGGACAGCCTCTACACATTCTGTTAAATACGAGAGAAAAATAACAAGTGACCTGTCCTGGGCCAGAAGCAGTCATTGGAAGACAAAATGTGATGCTTTCAGTCAGCCATTTTGTTTTGACTTTTTATTTTGAATACTTATCATCTCAGAAGAAGTTGCAAAAATAGTACAGAGAAATCGCATATACTCAAAATCCAACTTCTCCCAGTTTTAACATCTTACATAACCTATAACACATTCTCCATACCAGGAAATTGACGTTGTCACATTGCAGTGAACGAGATTACAGACCTTGCTTTGCATTCAGCAGTTTTTGCATACTCTCATTTTCCTAACATATATTTTTATACAGCATAGAATGCAGCCTTTTGGGTTTCAGGTGAGATTTACTGTTATTAATTACGGAATTCTCCTTCACTCTGGCAAACTATTGTCAAATTTATTGCTAACTGTGCTTAGATGTTAGGTAACACAAGGGACAGAGGAGTTGTATGGAGTATCCCCAGATGGCTTTTCTATGGCATGGACCTCCCCCTCCCTCTTCTTTTTCTCCTTCCTTCCCCTTTTCTTTCCTGTTCTTTTTCCCTTGCCCCCTTCCACCTCCGTGTTGTCTTCAGTACTAACCAAGGAAAGGGTGGGAGGAAGGCTGTTTTTTAGTTTCTTTTTCTTTTTTCTTTAAAGGGTGGCTTTGCCTTCTCCACTCTGAAAAAAACTTTAAGAGCTTCATTTCTTACTCAACAAAATCCATAAATCCACAGCTGTTCCACTGGTAAAAATTAACATGTTTTGTTTTTGTCACATACTGGAATTTTCTGTGGTTTTCCCTATTTTAAAATTATATGAATTCATTGGTTCTCTTATTGTGGCCTACCACTTATTAACAATTTTGTATTCAGAGCTATGTTCAGAGAGGAAGGAGAGATTAAATTTGATCGATAGCAAAAGATTTCGGCGTGGTACATGGTAAATACTCTCTCTCTGGGTGTCTTGAATCTGGCAGTTCCTGCTCATGTGACCTTGTCAGTCCCTTAAGCCCTCTCTCTGCCTTGGTTTCCTCATCTCCAAGATGGGAACAGTATTAGAATCAACTTCATATGGTTATAGGGAAAGACTATGTGTAAAATATTTAGAATTATATCTAACACATAGTAGCATTATTTTATTAAGAACAAATACCTGAATGTGGATTTACATTGGTATTCGTAAAAAATAAAAAGTCATTTGTAACAGAAAATATGTTGGTCTCTTACAATTAATTTATTTCTTCCAATCATTTTAAGTAGGTAAACACAGTGCAATACTGTTATTTAGGATGACTATTGACTCTTGAATACTTACATAAGCAGTGTTACAATTGGAACACTCAGATAACAAAGGAGGAAGTCATAGGCAGGAAAATTTAATTCTAGATTCTCAATTCTGAAAAATACTTCTTTATTTTCTTCTCCTAATAGATGCTTAACAGGTTGTTGTCTCAGAATTGTTCACATAGAGGCAGTGTAAACTGATCCTTTTTTTCTTTTCTCCATGTTAGTGGAGTAACTAACAATCCTGGGTTGCTGCTGGTTTGGTGATCCAGGCTTTTACTGGCAATACATCCTGCTTGATCACTTTTCTTACTTCACTGGGACTGAAGTGCCTCTTTTTTATTGGATACACTGTCTCCCACCCAGGTAACAAATGTAAACAACCAAAGAATAAGTACATTTCTAAAAGATTGCAAATACAATAAATGCCAGTTTCCTGCTGGTGTTTCTCGAGCGGGACTCCTCACCTGTGTGAGGTTGATGGGTGGGGCGAGACTGGCCCAGCCTGTTCTGCAAGTGAGTGTGAGTTGGGGCTGGGCCCTTCCTGCGGTGCTGCGGAAGCCATTCGAGCCGAGGGAAGGAATAAGCTCCTGAAGGAGAGCCTCCTGCCCACACACAAGCCAGCTCGCCTCGGGTAGGGACCCCACGTGGCAAAGAAAACTGCAGGAAAGGGGTGCCTGGAAACAGAGCCAGAGCCTAAAAGTGCTGTGGTGATCTAACTTGGACTTATCCTGAGGCGGCTCAGGTCTGAGCTGTGGGGGCTGTGATTCCTTCTGCATGCTTGTACACGGAATGCAGAGCTCCTGTGTCCTGTGTCCTGTGGGATCCACTGCTGAGTACAATCGCTGGGAGTAACTTTAAGTACTGATCCTAAAACCTGTGCCACAGCAAGAGGTAAGGATCTGTCAGTTATTCAAACGCTTGTCTCCAGCAACATTCAGAATATTTCACGGAGACTGTTTTTACATTTTATTTGGGCGCATGTTTCCTTGATTGCTTTTAGGTGCGTGGTTAGTCACTTCATTATTCAGAAAATGAGTAATTGAGCTTTAGTATTTGTCATGTTTGTAGAGAGGATTAATTGTTGAAGTAGATTGTACTACATAGGTATTGGGCTATATGTCTTACTACCCTGGCCAGTTTCAGGAAATTACCATTTTTCTATTTCAAATCATCTTGTATCTTAATGTTTTCTGGACTTGAGGTTAATGTACAAAAGTCTTAATGATTAAAAGAACATACCTTTGTATCATAAACAACCAGCACATCAAAAAACTTTTTCCTGGTGGGTTAATAATATTTCAGTTATTGACTAATGGAAAACAGGCAGTATTGATTTACTAAAAAGAATTTAACAGACTGCATCAAAAGGCTGTTCAAATTAGCATAAGGAAATAACCCTCCAGCCCTTTTACTTCAAGTACTGTGTGTTGTTTTTCCTCATAGGCGTTAATAACCATCTCTGTCCATGAAATATGTAAATTAACTTTTTTCTTGTTGCAGAGATTATTTTTTTTTTCAGCACTAGGGTAGAGTTCCGTATTTATGGTGTTTCTTTAGAGCTTGGTGACAAATGCTTTTCATTAAGATAGCATGGAAACTGGAATGTTCTCTGAATCACAGATCAGCCCTATTAAGCAGCTGAACGTTTTTCTGATTCTCGGGAATGTTCCACTACCATTTAAATGATACCGGTATTTTAATTTTCAAAAACCATAAATGTGGGAGATTTCAGAATTTACAGTTCTTTTTCATTGTCAGTTTTTTAAAAAGCACCTGTTGCTCTTGTGATAATGGCTTGAGACCGTAACTCGTTTTTTTAAAGTATCAGGTAGTACTACGTGGTATTCGGCAGGAGAGAACAGAAATCTGAAGTTTCTTAGGTTAAGTTTACATTTAAGATGATTATAGGAAGGACTAGAAAGTGATCCCGTGTTCGTGTGCATCCTTCCTTAGTGATTTCAGCTCCGAATTTAGGAGCTACAACCAGACTTGATTAAGCCGGGCTTGGAAAGCTGACTCAGGTTCTGGCTAGCCCTGTGCTTTGGAGGACTCTACCCATTTTTAGACCAAAGGTAAAGAGAAACTATAGTAGTAAAAATAACTCCTGCTTATTGACACTTACTGAGGTAAGTGCTTGGCATATATAATTTCATGTAACCATTATAGTAATCCTGACTGATAGGTATTATTACTGTCATTCTCATTGTGTAGTTGTTGGAATTGAGACTTAAACAGGTTATATACTCAAGAGCTTGCAAATTGGGAAGTGATTAGAGAGTGGGTTCAAAACCTCAGCTCTGTCTGACTCGAAAATCTGTGTCTTATTCTCCCTGCTAATGGTCCTTTTTTTTTTTTTTTTTTTTTTTTTGTAGGGCAGGCTTTTAAGATTGCCTCTAAATAAAATGTCCTCATTATCCGTTCCATGCTTTCCAAATACAGAACCTTTCCACCCCAGCTCCTGGGGGAAAAAAAAAAAACAAAAAACAAAAAAAGCCCAACCCACAGAAACAAATGAAAAATGACCTATGATCGTATCAGTGTTCCATACCTAACTTTATGGCTTAATAGAGGATTAGATGACATCAAAGTGAATCTGATTATACTTTAATCTACATTTAATCTGTTTTGAATCTAATAAAAAATATAATTTCAAGAAAGGAGTTTTCACACTGTTAAGGTTCTAAATTTTCAGATTTCTAGAACTTTATGTAGTATTTTTGATAGTCTTCTTACCTTTGATGTTACTGAATTCCTAAGAATATGTAGTTATTATACTTCAATTTTTATAAGCAAGAATATATGGATAGATGTCTTCCTGAAATAATTTTTAAGCTTCATGTCAAATAGTACTAGTTCATCCTGGAAAAATAAGATCCTGGATTATTTAAAAATCCTTATTAGAGATACTTCTGTTATCTGTATATTATATCCCATTCCTGTGTTAGAATCCTTTAGCATCAGAAATTTATATCCACCTCATGTTTCCTCCTACTCTTATCTGCTAAATTGCGAATCTTTCTGTTCTGTATTTAGAAATGCAATTAGTCAGAGTCTTTTATATAATAACTGAGGTGGTAAAGTCACCAAGTTAAAAAAATTTTTTTGCTTCTTTTTCGTGCGGAGAACAAAACAAATCACATTTATTTTAATTTGTAATTTAAATTTTAAAATAAGAACCTGTAAATTTTAGCAAGAAGAATGTATAGCTTATTTATATAATACTGTAATCAGATAAGCTAAATTTGAGCCTTCTTTGATATTACTGAAATTTATAGCTCCTAGAAAAGTAACTGTATAATGTAAATAATGAGAGCGTCTTATCTTAACCTGATGACCATTTTCCCGAGGGAACTGTGATTTATAAAGATCTAACATAACCATGCCCTTTCTAATTCATAACTGTTTGTGTGCTCCTCTGGGAAGAGCAGCAGCCTGATCTTGCTTTGGTTTCATTCTTCACTCTGAAAAAGAGATGCATTGTTATTCGAATACTCAAATATTTTTGTTAACCACAGGCATGCCATTCTGCTTAAGAGTTGTGCTGAATATTCTGAAGAAGCTGTTTGTTGCCCATTTCTGCCTCTCTTTTTCCAAGTGAATTGTTCTTATCTCTTCTGTGTCTGAAAGATTCTTCTCTAAAATTTACTATAGATGTATCTTTTGGATGCCTTAGTGTCATCCATCTGCATTCCAGAGAGCAGTGCCTTTTGAAATGCCTCTTCTCCTAAGCATGCTTGACTTATGTAACTGTTGTAGCTTTCCAGTTTTTCAATCAAGAGCCATTACTGTCAATGCTATTTTTAATTTAGCATTGTACATGACATTTCTCAAATACCTGGTTTCCTCCCTTTGAGGTTGGAATGTACAGATAGCAAAACTGTTACAGTCGTCCACATTCCAGAACCTCATCCCTGAGCTGGTCTGTGGGACAGTCCCTTGCAGCTGTTACATGCATCAGTTAGAGAACAGTTTTTTCTCTCAACTTCCAAAATAATTTATGATACATTGATCAAAAGAGTTTCTGAACTTTCTTGTTCCATAACAATTTCAATAGCATATTAAGATTTAATACTCAAATTTATCTAAAGATTTTCTAGGACATCTACTTTTGGTGGTGGGCAAAGAGGGAGAGACATGAAATTCAAGGATGAAACTGCTGTATTCTTGCTTTAAAAATGAAAAGTAATTCCAAGGGAGACAGTGAGGATTTTACATTTTGAGTATAAATCTGATAGAAATAAGTTTTTGGAAGTTCAGAACCTGTAGATCATATTTACCTTTTTTTCTATTACTGCAGCAAATTCTGGAAACCCAATTCAAAAATTAATCTTTATAAATTATATGGCATTTTCTAGTAAAAACAATACTATAAATGGCCATTGTACTGTTTACCAAGGATTTGCTGGCAAATCAAAAAAATAATAGTATCTCATACGATGTAATCAACAACTCTGAATGCCTTTAACAATTAAAGATAGTATAATTATGCATCAAGTTCTGGAAATAGTTATATAAGCATGTTGTATAAATTAGTTATATAAGAACTCCTTACTACTATTTTAAGTTTTCATGGAGAAAAAGAAATAAAATGATTCAACTAAAATTATTTTTACTTAAAAAGTGCTAAACCTAATATACTATGCATAAAACAGTAACATTTAACAGTGATCTATCTTAAATTGTTATACCACCCTTTTCCAGGATCATTAGAAAGCCTGATTTATTTTTTTATATAGCTCTTTAATGAAGTTTTAAATGATGCCCTTTCTTTCCTACTGATGAATTTTCCTACAGCAAAGATATTTTTCCAAGACATGAGAGCTTTCTGTGCTTTTCTAACATTTTATTTTGTCAGAGTATTTCATGTCAGCACATTTCATGAGCTGGGGACAGAGAGAAAGGGAGAAGCAGACTCCCTGCTGAGCAGGGAGCCCATTCGGGGCTTGAACCCAAGACCCTGGGATCATGACCTGAACTGAAGGCAGGTGCTTAACCAGCTGAGCCACCCAGGTGCCACTGTTCCTAAGACTTTTAAGATGAAAATTCTAGTGATCGAATAACTGGGTTATATTTTGAGTTTAAATCGTTTAGAGTGTGATGCTAACACGGAATGAGTTTAGATAGAGTAAACACTCAATAAATATTAGCTATACTATAATTATTTTAATGATATTACTGTATCATGGATATTACTATTTCTAAAATTTCCTTCAATTTTTTTTTTTTTTTTTTTTTTTGGTTTAGGATTCAATTTTTGTTTTGCAACATTGGGCCATGGGTGGAGCCAGGTTGAGGGAGATCTAACACAAGATAGACCAGAAGATTTTGAGAGCTAAAAATAGAGTCAGTGACAGAATTTCTTGGACATATCCTTATTCCATCGAGTAAAAAGTTACTCTTAAGTTTGGTGTGCAAGAAGCTCCTTTACTCTGATTTGGAGGGTGTTTTTTGTAAGATCAAAAAAACACATCATTAGAGTTATTTATGTGTATTTTCACTTACTGACTTAAAGAACTTCCTTTATGTCCTTCATCCTAAAAGCTTTATATATGTTAAAATTCTTTTATATTATGCAAAATGAAAAGTTACAGACATTCTGTAGTACATTCTATAAAATGTACAGACGTTTCACTCAGAAAAGTGATTTGGGTTCAGTTTATTTTGTGACTTATATTTGAGTCACGTTAGAATCTTAACTATCTAGAAATTTTTCTTTAAAAGGTTGTAGAATTATTGTTTTAGTGAATCACAGCTTAATTTCTGAGTTCATTTAATTTCAAATAAAAGCTTTGTTGGTTAGTTTGGACTAATTCAATTGATCCTCAGAGCTATAAAGTAAATAAGAATTACATTAGATTTTCTCTGGCGTGAGTGTTTACTACACTGGTTCCAAAGCTATGTTTCTCAGTTGCCCAAAGATCCTTTCAGGACATATGACAGTGCATACTAAAAATAAGTTAATTTTTGTATCTCTTGTCAATATCCCTATTAATAAATGTGAAAATACTAAGTAACACAGTTCACTTCAGGTCTTAAGACTGCGAATCTTAAATCTATGCCATATTTTTTGCTGCTATTTAAGGCATCAGTAATTTTGGAATTATTTGTCTATACTTGTACTGTATAGAATTATTTTGTTTCTGTTCCTTTATTGAAAGTCACTTCTAATATGTTTACAGTACTCCCTTGTTTATTACAGTTTTTTTAAGATGGAACTTTAGCTTGAAACATTATTTTCTTTACTTACTGTTTCCTTCTCAAGTCTCTTGCACTCATTTATATCCATGCAAAGATACAAGGGTAGTAGGAGTAAAGGGAACTTATCATAGAAGTATAAAGTATAAAACCAAGACTTTTTGTTTTTTTTTTTTTAAAGATTTGTTATTTATTTATTTGACAGAGAGGCACTGAGAGAGGGAACACAAGAGGGGGAGTAAGAGAGAACCAGGCTCCCTGCCTGATACGGGGCTTGATCCCAGGACCTGGGATCATGACCTGGGCCAAAGGCAGATGCTTAATGACTGAGCCACCCAGGTGTCCCTAAAAGCAAGACTTTTAAAAGTGGGTATAAATTTAGTTCGCCACACTCAAAGCTTAAACAAGACAAACTAAATGATCTTCTTAAGAGATGCAAAGAAATTATGTGAAAAAGGTCACAGTTGTTCATTTTATTTATCTTGGCAACTAAGCATAGGGAATTTCTTGAATATAGTTAAGCTCTCCATCCAAAAACCCCAAGAAAATTTTATTCATAATGGTGAGACTTAAGAAACAACCTATGTAAATCAAGAATAAGATAATTGTTCATTGGAAATTCAGTGATATTAAATAAGAAGTTAAATGATTGGAAAGGAAGAAGCAAATGAACAAATTTTTGCTGATGATGATCTACAAATCCAGAAGAATCTGCAGTCAGATTATTAGAAGAACAGAACTGAGCATGGTTCCTGAATGAAAACTATTTGCTGACCAAAATAGCATCCAAAATGAGTTGAATTTTTTCTGTCCAGCACCAAGTACCTTATACTCTTATTTAATCCTCATAGCATCACAATTCTGTTAGGTAGATTTTTAACTTTTTCCTAGATGAGGAAAATGAAGGACTGAAAGTTACATACTTCTCAGGGGAACAACTGGAAGGAATCAGTAGTCCTTCACAGCACGGTAATTGTATTTTTATATACTAATGACAATTAGAAAATAAAATTTAGAAAATAGTACCATTTGCATTAGCAGCAAAAACCATAACGTTCCTGAGAATAGCTATAATAAAAGTTCATATGACCTTTATGGGGAAAGATTAGAAAAAATTTACTGAAGGACATGAAAAATCAATCTTAAATAAGTGAAGAGATTTACTGTGTTTATGGACAGGAAGGCTCAATGTTATAAGCCAGTTTTTATCCAGAAAAAATCTATAATTCAATGCAGCTTTAATCAGATTCTCCCCCAATTTTTTTCCTCCTTTAACTTGGCAGGCTGATTCTAAAATTCATATGAAAAAAGTAAAAGGCCAAAAATATAAAGGCAATTTTAAAGAGTAAGTAGACGGGCCTCTCGTTCTAGATATTAAGACTTATAAAGTGTGAAAACTTAAGAAATTGAGGTACAAATGGAGGGAGAGAGACTGACAGAATTGAGAGAACTCAGAAACAGACCCCTCACACACTGTACACATCTTTCTTTTTTTTGTCTTCTTAAAAAATATTATTTGTTCATTTGGCAGAGAGAGACACAGCAAGAGAGGAAACACAAGCAGGGGTAGTGGGAGAGAGAGAAGCAGGCTTCCTGCTGAGCAGGGAGCCCTATCAATGCGGGGCTGGATCCCAGGGCTCTGGGGTTTGTGACCTTTGCCAAAGGCAGACACTTAACGATTGAGCCACCCAGGCACCACACATCTTTCATTTAAGAATCAGTCTTAAAGATTAGGGGTCAAAAGTGAGTATTCAGTAGAAAGTGATGAAATTACTGGTTATGAAGAAGGGAAAAAAATATGATTATATCTCAACCCCATTCTAATCATACAGAAGTTCAAAAAAAAAAAACCAAAAAACCAAAAAAAGTGAAAAAGATTTAGAGGAAATAGGACATGTTTTTGACCTTACACATTTCCTTACTGGAAAGCTATCTTAAAGCATGGAAACCATACTTAAAGTCATTTTAAAATCTGTGCAATAAAAGATAAGTCACAGACTGGGAGAAGATATTTGTAACACGAATAGTTAACAAAGGATTCATTTCTAGATTATATAAAGAATTCTTGTTCATCAGTAAGAAGAAGACGACATCAAACAGTAAAGTGGGCAACGGGTATGAACAGTTATTTCACTGAAGAGGAAAAGTGAATGGCCAATAAATGTATGAGATATTGCTTAACCTGAGTGTCAAGTCCAGAAATGCATGTTAACGTGGGAGAAAATTTCATACTAATCAGTTTGGTATCAGATAATGAAATGAAGACTGGGAACCCAAAAATTCATCTTATGAGAGTATACATTGATAAATCATTTTAGAGAATATTTTAGCAAAGTTGAAATATGGTTGAAAAATAATATACTCTACAACCCACATCTGAACTTGAATGTCTGAGAAGTTCCCCCATATTTGTCCAGGGAAAACACTTAAAAGCTGCTCAATGCAATATCAGTGGTAATAACAACAACTTGGGAACTCCCTCAATGACAGTCAGTAGGAGAAGAGAAGTCTGAGTGGTGGTATATACTTATGAGAGAATCCTGTAATGTAGTTAAAATGAATATACTGAATCATAATTATATATTTTGAAAATACATAATTTGGGAGAAGGTTTAATATAGTATGATTCCATTTCTGCCTATTTTAAAAACATTTAAATGATAGGATATATTCTTTATGGTTACATACATGTGTAAAGTACAAAAACTTATGTCATCAATTAGCCAATACATAGTAATAAAAAAGGGCAATTTTATAGTGCTCCCCTGAATGGCAAGCTAGAAAAACAGACAAATAGAAAGCAATTATAGAAACCTATACGAAGATGGGTCTGTTCGTTATCTGGATTGTGGTGGTGGTTTCAAAGGTATGTGTGCATATCAAGACATATTAAATTATATATTTTAAACTTAGTTTATCATATGTCAATTCAATGAAGCTCTCTAAAATTTTTTAAAAAACAAACACAAAAAAGCATATGTGGTAATAATACTGAATTCCTGATAAAGGTTCTCTCTGTATGAGTATGGGATTGGAGAAGATAACCATGTTCTATATTTGTAGTGCTTAATTTTTTTTTTAAATTTAAAAAAAGGAAAAATGAATCTGAGGAAATATATGGCTAAATGTTAAGACTGAAAAACTAGATGATATGTACATCGATATTGTCATATAATTCTCTTAAACTTTTCTATATAATCAAAAATATTTTGCTTTTAAATAGTAGTGAGGTTAAAACTAAGCATGTACTACAGTAGGCTTCCCCCCCTCCCTCAACAGTTTTTTTCTGCTGGAGCCTGGGTGGCTCAGTCAGTTAAGCATTGCCTTTGGCTCAGGTCACGTTCCCAGGGTTCTAGGATTGAGCCCTGCATGGGGGCTCCCTGCTCAGTAGGGAGTCTGCTTCTCCCTCAGCCTGCTGCTCCCCCTGCCTGTGCTCTCTCTCTCTCTGTCAAATAAATAAATAAATAAAGTCTTTTTTAAAAAGATTAAAAAAACAGTTTTATCTTTTTTTTCTTAAAATTCATTTCTAGGATACTCCTTTGAAGAGCAGAACTTTAGAACTTACTAGTCCATGCATATAATAACAAAGTGAGAAAGTCATTTTGACATTGCTCAGAGGAAAATCCTTTCTTCATGCTTATTGGTATGACTAGATATACTGCTTAGCCTTAACTTAAAGCAAGTTTATGGAATTTTGTTTTTAAACTCAAATATTTTCATATTTATTTAACAAAATGTTTCAAAGTTTGCAACAGAGACAAAGCTTGGGAGGTTACAAGATCCTTAAATATCATGTAGTCCAGTTACCTGTAGTTCTATTCCCCTGTTAAATTTCCACCAAATGGCATCGAATATGTGTTTAAAAACTTCAAGCAAAAAAGGATCTTGTGCACAATCGTGAAAGTCCACTGGACACGCCAAACATTATTCTCATACTTTATTGTACCTTAGGTTTAGTAACAATAATCTCCTTAAGTATTATGCATCCCACCTTTACTCTTTCATTCATCTGCTTGACTTTATGAATTTATTACTGATCTTAGAACTCTGTGCTTATGATCAAATAAACCTAATGCTGAGGTCCTTATCTGGCACAAATATCTTGTAATTTAATTTCCTGAGAAATTAATCTAAGCCCCACATTCAAATCAGTCTAGAAGATTTCTGAGACCCACCCAGTTTAGAGAAGTCTGGTTTCGGTGAAATATTGAAAAAGTAAGGAATCTTTGGTTTTGCTAGAGCAAAATTATGCTGTGTAATTAGCAACACCTGGTGCCCCATGTCTCCATGTCAAGGTTCACTATGGCCTACTGAACTGTATGCTTTTAGTGTACCCTGTAAGCTGGTTATTGGTATCATAAAGATCTACCTTGGAGATACTATGTTGTGTGTCATACTGCTAAAGCTTTTAACTACTTGAAAGACTGGTCTAGTTGGGTTTTTCTGTGGTTTAAAAAAAAGACCCCAGATGTAAAAATCTACCGTGTGTGAGGAACATGGAAGAAGTTAGCATTGTGGCCCATGTTGCATTTCAACTCCAGAATAGGGAATTTGAATATAAACTGGCATGATTTGCTTTTGTGTAAATATTGTGTGTGTTTTATTTTTGTTCTATTTTATCTGTTGAAATGCTGTTGTTCACCATTTTTGTTTCTTTAATCCAGCATGTTTGGTGGACCTTAACCCTAACACCCTTATGGTGGCGTCCAAGTTTCCTTTGTTGAAACGGGTTTATAAGCACTTAACTGTCTAAAGCCAAATCTCCACTCTACCTTCCTCAATAGAAGTCTACTGATGTAACTGACAGTATTCCATACTTCTCTTCCTCAAAAGGTAGATTTACTAACTTAGTTTTCTGCTTTGTTATAAAGCAGTGGGTGGGGACAGTGTCAGTGCCTGCAGTAAGCTTTTTCCAGCCATATTACTACCTAAGAAATGGGAAGAAAATATAAAGAACAAATTAATATGAAGAGACATTTATATTTAGAAGTATTGTTAGATCTTTAAATTTGAGTATAACTAAATTGAATATTTTTATTAAATTCCCAATACAATGAAATTTATCCATCTAGATGGATAACTCATTATTCAGTTATGGATGCCAGAGCCTTTTACCACAACTGTCTCTACCACAGTGGACTAGAATGCCAGTTAGATGAACAACAATAATGACAACACTAAAACTGTATAGAACATAGCTTAATCTTACTTTGAAGACTTAGAAGTCATTTAAGACTGTATGTCTAGTCATCATTTATCAACATTGGTTATTTTGATGTCTCAGATTGGGATTATAGATTAGTAGATAGAGACCACACACCCACCCATCCCAGTCTCATTACAAGTTAGATTTAAAGTTCCCACTTTATTTTAATGGGTTTTTTTTGTTGTTGTTGTTGTTTTGCTTTTTTTTAAAGGTAGCAGAAGCAAGGTGCCCAGCTACACAGAGTAGAAGCCAGGTTGTACGTATGCTGGCACAATTTCCCAGGAGCCTCAGGTGCCAAATGGGATCACAGAGTTGGTGATGACACTCTCCATTGGTTCTAATTTTGTCTCCTGTTACAGCCCTTACTTAATTGAGTCTTATGTCATTATTTAGGAAAAATTAACATGAACAGTCTTGACCCTAACAGAAAAAGATAGCCACGTTTCCTCGTTCTTGAGCCAAACTTAGCACATCAAAAGTGGAGTCAGAGCTGTCTTGTGTCCTGGAAAATGCAGTTCTACATAGGCTGCTCTCTGGCTAATGTAATTTTATTGTGTATGAGAGTTTGGTTGGAAGATCATGATTATAATTTATTTCCATACAGTTATCACTGAATTATGAATGTGTGTATTTCCTGGTTAACACAGAATTAATTCCAGTCATTCCAGATATGATACTGCTAACTGATGAGAAGGAAATCTATTCCTTTCTCTCCTAGCGGGGTACCCAGTTCAGTATGGCAAACGACTCATAAACTTTTTTAAACTATTCTAGCTCAGTTTGTGCTGAAAAATTGTCACTCTCTTCCTTTCTTTTGGGGAGTGTTACTATGGACACATGAATTTTTTTTATTTGATGTTTTACAATAAGTTATCATCACTTGTTGTGATCTTCGAATTTTCATTATGTCCCACAGCTGGCCAGTGGGAATCTTTTCACCTGTCATCTTGGCATGGCTTCTTCTGGGTGTGGGTGTTTCCCTTGCTGTTACAACAGAATTTCCCCATCTCACCTTGTGCTTTCCCTGCTGTCAACTTGCAAACAGCCATTTCTCTAAGGAGTCTTGGTTTATTTCATTAAGGAATAATATTTAGCAAACCCACTCCTGAGACCAAAGGTGTTCATTGCAACTGGAATGTTATTGTTTCTAAACCTTTTCATTGACAAGAGCTTAGGTGAAATATGTATTTTAATTTGAAGTTCATGTTCACATTTCCAATTCAAGAGAACATTACTGGGGTTTTTCCTTGATTTCTTTGATTTTCTAATTGAATCTCCTTTCTCTCACACTGAAAACCTTCGTTCCTAACAACATTAATACATTTGTTTTGTCCTACAATATGTATAAAATTACTTCAGAATCACTCTTCCAATATTCTTACCAATAGTAAAACAGTTGAATGAAGTTAAATATTACTTTGTATTTTTTTTGGTCTTAGAATATATTCCCCTAAGCATGGTCAATTTACTCTTTCCAAGTAATTTAAAGTAGTTGGTCTCTGTTGACAATGTTACCAAGTTGGTGTTTAGATACATTGTTTCAGATTATTTTCAAAATTAGGATTTGCTTTTTTAATGTTCTAAGTTCTATTTTGAACATGTAGAAGGAATGTTAACATAATTTAAAAATGAAACTATATAAAAAGGTATATTCAGAGCAGTTTTACTTTCTCCACCCATTTCCTTTACCCGTTTTTATTATTTTCTGTTTTATCCTTCTAGTGTTTCTCTTTGCAAAAATAAACTCTTAGGTGCACACATACATGTGTTTGTGTTAATTTATGTGTGTGTGATATATGCATTCCCCATTCTTCTACTAAGTATAATGTTCTCTACCTTCCTTTTTCACTTAATATATTCTGGAGATTACTCTGTATCAGTAGGTAGAGATCGTACTTTAAAAAAAAAAAAAAAAAAAAAGCCAAACACAGGGCAGCTGAGTGGCTCCGTCAGTTAAGCATCTGCTTTCAGCTCAGGTCATGATTATCAGGGTCCTGGAATTGAGCCAGGATCATAGTTAACTCATCCAGTTCCCTGTTAATGCACATTTGAGTTTCTAATACACAAGTTGGGTTATTTTCAAAGTAACTTTTCTAAAATGTTTAAACTGTTCAGTGTATTCTCACTGCCAGCAATCCAGACTCTATACAAAGGGCTCTAGTACCTAGCCTTTGCATACCTTTTCAACCTCATTTCATACCACTGTTCTCAGTGTCTTACAGATCTGATGTGACTTCTTCCTACCTTCCTACCCTGACCAGCCCATTCAGTATAGTTTTTTTCTCCTTGCTATTATTCCTTCACTCTGTTTCCTTACAAGCTGTTAAAAGCAATCTGAAATTACCTGGTTACCTTCATTTAGGCAGTATCACATAGAGCTTGGGTTTTGAAACAGGCCTCCTGATCCTGAATCCTAGTTATATGACCTTTGACTGTTACTTAGCACTCTGTGCCTGTGCCTTAGTTTCCTTATCTGAAAAAGGGGATAATAATAGTAGTTTCCTTACAGGGCTCTGTGAAAAAGGAATGGTCAGTAAATAAAAACACTTGTGTAGTTGCTAGCACTTCCTAAGTATAAAATAAATGCTGGCTATGTTGGTATTTTTATTTAGTTGTCCATTGTCTTTCTCCCCTCAGTAAGCTATGTGACAGCAAGGAGCTTGCCTGAGTTGTTCCCCACTATAACCTCAGGACTTGGAACATTTCCTAAGAAATAGTAGGCACTTTCATATTTGTTGCTAAATGAATAATACTTGAAGTTCAATTCCTCTTCCTATGAAACATTCTTGAAGATTGGAGACCAAAAGAATGCTCTCTCATACACATCATATGCAGTTGTCAAATTCAACTCAGATTTTCATCAAATTTGTCATCAAAGGACGAATGCCTATTATTAACATGTATCTTGGAAGTTTTGGCCGATTATTAAAATCTGAAACAGAAATAAAAACTTACTCCTATCAGAAAAAAGACAGAATTACCATATTTGCTTTGATGGAATTATATATCCATGAAATCCAAAAGGATCAACAAAAAAATCCTCTTAAAATTGTTGAGAGTTTAGTAAATGACCAGATTTGAACTATAGATAAAGAAATTATTTTTCAGTATACCAGTAATTATCAGTTAAAGCCATAATTGAAGAAAAGTAGTGTTCTACAAGAGGAGCAACAAATGCAGGCTACTTAGCAATATTCCTAACCAGAGATTTTTGTGGAATGTATCTTTGCATAAGGAAAAATAGAAAAGTTACTGAGAGGTAAGATGTTTATAAAAATGATGACACACCCTGTTTCCAGATGATAATACTGAATATTGTAGAAACTAAAATTCTTTCAAATTATATCACTGTAATGTTGATATATAAAAAATGTTCAGTTATTGAAAAAAAACAAACTCATTTATACTTTTTAATAAATCTTATCAAAATTATTTTAAAGTTTATGTAGAAAATGTTTGAGAATGAACAGAAATGGTTTGATGGCCACTCTTTAACAGAAATGCTTAACACATTATCTGCTATCAACTAGGGGAGTACAATACTCCTACAAATCCAGTGACTTTTAATATAGTAATATTATGTGTGAAATACTTCTGAAGTTACCCAAGTGTGCTGTAAATATCTCACTAGCAGGAGAGTGCATGGTCTACATTTACAACAAGGAAGCTTAGATACAAGAGAGGTTGTAATTTACCCAGAGTTTCAGGACTTGTCAGTAGATACAGCATCAAAATTATTCTGACAACTCTCAGTAAATTTTAAATAATGAATGTAGAAAAAATTCCCTATTTAATCTGTGTAGGGTCTGTGATGACTACCTTATTACAGTTTGCCTAGGATTTTCTGGTTTTAACACTGAAAATCTCATGTTCTAGGAAATATGGGCAACTCATTATGGTTGATAACCCTCATACAGTTCATAGAAAAGATGCTTATATCTGTAAATATTATTTCTCATAACATGGAAGGATCTGGAAGGCAAATGGCTGATCTGATCCATAAAACCCATCAAAGGCCATCTTGGAGTTCCCCAGGCCACATGTTCTTTTGATACGCAGAGTTCCTACAGGAGGCTTCATCAGTTCAGGGGACTTAAGATTTGGGGTCACTCAAGGATCTTTACATAGTAGGATTCAGTAAGACTCCCAGTAATCGTTGGCAGAGTGAGTAGGAGGATTGAGGCCATTGTGGCTTCTCTCTCACAACTAATCTCTGAGCTTATACTAGTTGTTATATGTTGACTTTTAGAGTAATTTTTCCTTTAGGCTGTGCTTTTCAGAAGTCATTTTTTCCAGGGATTTGTTTGTTTTCATTTTTTTTTTTGCTGTTGTCTTTCTCAGTATATGGATCAGTGGGTATATTTTACTGCATAATAATGTACTTATTTCTTGCCTATATCTAAGAGGAATTATGGTGACATATTAGTATGTTATAGAAGTATGTTAATAGACTATCTGAGGTTTTTTATATTGTATATGTGTTTTATATAGCTATTAGTTTGACAAGTGTGTTCTATATCTTAATGGGATTGTCCTCTTTATAAAACAAGAAAGAGGGATTTATTTCTTTTTTCAGTTTTTTTCCCCAGTTAACAAAAACTTTAAAAATTCTAACCACCACGTAAAATATTTTAGAAATTTACTAAAAATGTAAACCACATTTACACCATTTTAGGTCTTACCTATTACAAAGATTTCGGAGTCCCATTCTTAATCCTGTAGCATCCTTGGGTATGGGTTGGGAAGATGGCTGGTTTACCAATCTTGATTTATAGATCACAGATGCTATTACTTAAATTTGCTGACAGTCTCATCAAGTAGGATCACAAGTTGGTGAGAAGAAGGCATAAAATTCTGATGTTATTTATAGAGCAACTGTTCTTAAACCTCTGCTGAAATTTTCCTACAGAATATAAAGTGTTCTTGTAATAGTTTGTTTTGCAGTCAGCCTGTTGAGATCTCTGTTGTTTTTTCACAGTAGGTAAAAATGTAACTTCTTGCCACAACTAAGGTATTCCCTCTTTGTTATTATTTTTTAGTGTCTAAAAAGCACGGCAAGCTCATTACTTTCTTACGCACATTCATGAAGTCTCGTCCAACAAAACAGAAGCTGAAGCAGCGGGGGATTTTGAAAGAGAGGGTGTTTGGTTGTGACCTGGGGGAGCACCTTCTGAATTCAGGTTTTGAAGGTAAAAATAAAATTTATAATCTCATAATATAAGCTTCAATTTCTCCATATCAATTCTCTAGAATCCATTTTGAAGCAGATTACACAAGCAATATCTATTCCATTTAAGCTCAGCTGCACAGTATCGAACTTTCCACCTATCATTTGAGTTCTGAGATAACAGAATAAAGAAGGTTTAAGAATGAACTTTAGCGGGGCGCCTGGGTGGCTCAGTGGGTTAAAGCCTCTGCCTTCAGCTCAAGGTCATGGTCCTGGGGTCCTGGGATCAAGGCCCGCATCGGGCTCTCTGCTCAGCAGGGAGCCTGCTTCCTCCTCTCTCTCTGCCTACTTGTGACCTCTCTCTTTCTGTCAAATAAATAAAAAATATCTTTAAAAAAAAAAAAAGGAATGCACTTTAGCATCAGAGATGCTCATGGTCTGTAGGATGAGTAAGACTTTCCCACAAAGGAACTGTTAGACTTCCTTATTTTTGTATCTGTCCAGATAGCTTTCTCAGCCAGTTTTCCTCTCACATTTTATTATAAATTGTTTAAATTCTATTTCAGGAAAAAAGTCAAAGTTTGAGACTATAAAATACCAAGACCAGTCTCCCAATTTTTGTTGCTAAAAATTTAAATTTCTTTATAAATTAAATTCTGATTCAAGAATTCAGTGGTTGGATAAATGGATGGAGGGGATAAATGGATAGGAAGAAAGGAAAAAGTTAAAATATAATTACATAATATTTTAAAGTCTAAGTGCAAACAGAATAATCACAAGGAAGAATGGTATATTTATATAGTATATACGTAGTTGTGAAAAGAAAGGAGATATAAATATGGATAGTTAGATATAATTATATAATGTATATAATCCTTCTTTCTTATATTTATTCTGTTTTAGTTTGGACTTTAAAATAGTATCCTTATTCTATATAAAATTGATTTTGTACCAGATTTTTCTAAGATGAAAGCTCCTTTCAGAGTACTGCTTTGCTAAGTGACTCATTCTTTGAATTGTATTCCTAATGAATAATTAACTTTATAGAGGATTATCCTGTTAACGCTTTATAAACTTTTGAGCACCACCCTGTTGGAGCGAGTGACAAGCCGGACCTGTTTCTTCCACACAAAGTGTTGTAAGAAATCATGTAGGAACCTGACAAGGCATTTAAAAAAAAATTCTTTAAGTGATCTCCGAGGCCAGGATTACTCAGAATGATCTTACAATATTTCAGCTACCACAAACCATAATGTTTATAATTGAGTTGTTTAAAGATTATATCACAGTTATCTAAAGAACTGATTTTTTTTTTAAAATCTTGTCACATAGTACTTTTTTGTAGATAATGTGTCATTTACCTAGGCATCCTTAATTATAGAGTTAAATGTTTTTTGTTATCTTAGTTTCTTTTTTCTTTTGTATCTCTTTTTCATTTTTATTTCTTTTGTATCTAATTTTGTTCAGCCTTGCTTGGATGTGATATTAATATGAGGGAGCGTTTTCTCCTTTGTTCTGCCATGCTCTTTAGCTTTCACACTTCAACTCAGCAAGTTTTAGTTGTACTTAGAAGTTTCAGGGGTATTTCCATTGTTAGTATGACAGGAGAAGACAGATGCCAGTATCTCATTTCTTTCTGAAAAATAATAGACGTAATAACTACAGTGTTCATGCATTCCCTAACTATACCTTTATTCTAGTGGAGCAAAGAGTTTTCAGGTATCATTTATTTTTTTATTTTTTTTTTCATTTTTTTTCATTTATTTTTTTATAGGACTTGTTTTATTTGTTGCACAATTTGAAACCAAATTTCCTTAAAATGAGATTTGAAATGAAATTGTAAAAAAGTAAGAACTTTGTAGAAAGCTTGGTTCTCTTAAAACAAAAAAACAAAAAAACAAACCCTTAGAGGTGGTACAAAATACGAAAATTTAAAAACTCAAGGTGAGAAAATGCTCTTGCCTGAACATATTTCTGTGTTTGAGCAAGTGGCTTTTTAAGAAAACTACTAGAAATATACAGAAAAAATTTTTTAAAGATTTTATTCATTTATTAGAGAAGAACACAAGCAAAGAGGAAGGGCAGAGGGAGAGGGAGAAGCAGACTCCCCGCTGAGCAAGGAGCCTGACACTGGGCTCCATCCCAGGACCCTGGGATCCTGACCCGAGCTGAAGGCAGACTCTTAACTGACTGAGCTATCCAGGTGCCTGTAAATATACAGAAATTTTATAATCAGAGCACACAGGGGGTGAGGGGGAGACAAGGCCCACATAACCCTGAAATTAATCCTTTAGCTAATCATATTTTCCTAACCAAAAATCATAATGCACATTCTAACAGCTAATACTGTACCAATGTATCCTGGCCCAGAAGCCACCAACCTGACTGGAAGTCGACTCTTTCATCCTCTGTATCACAGAATGCATGCATGATATCTGGCATATAGAAGGGATTAATAAATGACTGATGAATGAGTGAGTGAGTGAATGAATGGATGAGAAAAGGGCAGAAATGAAACTGCAGCTGTCAAGAAAAAGCAAAGACCAGTTTGTGTCCTACTTAATCGCATACTTCTCATAGCTATGATTCTAATCTTAAGGGTCATCAGTTTCAACTTCGACGTGTGCTATGTTGCCATGATGATATAAATACTAAATAAAAGTGGATCAGACATGTATTATAGGAGAGTGTGGGGATAATTCTTAAAGTCCTATCATCTTTCGGAAGAACCAGTTTGGAGGTTTCAAGCTGTGTTTTGACTGGGCCGTTGTTTGCTATGCACTTGCCTGGTTTGTTAGATGGTTTGGAAGGAAACGATAGCTGATAGGATGCCTTTCTAACTAGGATGTCTTCTAATACTGTGTTGGGTTCCCATATTGCTTTCTTAGAGGTTAGTGAAAAGAGAAACCAAATCTTTTCTTTTTATCTGCTGATACTATTCGTCAGTTTCTACACTCTTTTCTTTAGAATGAAAGTTTGTGCTTTTCTCTTTCATTTTGCTACCCATTTTAAATAACTGTTTCATTTGTCTCTCTAAGAATTCTAAGTAATAGCGTTGTTCAGTTGGGTAATTTTATTTATTTATGTGATTAGTGGACATTCAGTCTTTTTACCTAGGGAACCTAAAATGTAAAGAAACAATTCAGGTGTTTTCCATGAAGTATTATGTTTGTAGGACCTTAGCCCTATTATCAGGGAAAGACTTCCAACTCCCTGTGTTTTTGAAGTTTGCCTACCTGTTTGGGAGACTATAAGCAGGTATGAATTTAATTTCACATGTTTGTGAGAGCCCCAAGAGAATAATCTATACTTTTTAATGGATGGTAGCTTATTTTTGTGAAGATTATGTAATATATACTAGGAGAACCTGATAATACAAAAAGAAAACCCTGTATTCTGAAGGGCTTTATGTAGCAGGGTGAGTTAGCATGCTAATTTGGAGCATACAGAATGAGAAGTATCTTTTAAGAAAAAAATTAAAGCTCTGTGTGCCTTTCTTTCTTTGAGTCATTATGTTAGTTACCCCAGTAGTCTCTAAATATATTTGCTTCGAAGTAGGTGATAGAAATTTTCCAGGTTCCAATTCATTTTATTTTACTTGTAGTTTGTAAGGATAGAAACCTAAGGCACTGAGGTTATCATTGATGGAACAGTATTAGAAGCAGGACTCAAGTTCATGTAAGATATTTTATATTTTACATAACAGTTTGATGTAGAGATTGCTCATAATATCAAAATGAGTCCACAAAACATAATTGGTACCTCTGCCTGCCCTTCATCTCCCTCCACCTAAACTCAGTGCCTTTCTTGTTACTAAAACTCTTGGACATCTTTAGCGGTAGAAAGCACACAGTTGAAAATGAGTACAGTTTCTCATGAAAACTAAGATTTCCCTACTCTGCTGACTTGGTCCTATAACTTTGTGGGGTTCACAAAGGCACTTATAAATTAATTAATTTGTTAATTTTGTACATTGTTTCAAGACATGCTCCTGGACTTTGAATACACAAAGATGGATGAAGCATGGTTTTTCTCCTTAAAGCATGACAAATAAAGAGTAATAGTTGGATAAACAAGCAAGTAATATTTCAAAATAACATAGTTCTTTGGGCTCCTAGAATGTCATGCAGCTCCTTCTCCTTGGGGATATCACAGAAGGCTTGCTTAAGAGGTGCAGTTCACTGAGGTTTTCAACAATAGCCAAGTGTTCTTTATAAGAAGGTGATAGTAGGAAGAGAGACCAGGGAGAGGAAATTGTTTTTTCTCTACCAGGAAATTGAGAGACTTAGAAAATGACTGGTTTGTATGGCAAAAGATGAGACTTCAGTTGCCCTAGAGCTGTGAAATATGGAAATATGGTAACAATAAATAAATGCAACTGTGACGGACCTTATACTTTAGGCAGTCTTTTGCCATGGTTAAAAATCAGCTTTCTCCTTGGACTGCTTGAGTTAGAATCTCATTTCTGCCGTTGTTTCCTGCTTGCCCTTAGGTAAAACTTTGTTAAGATTCAGTTTCCTCTCTATATGATGGGGATAATGATAGAGCTTTCTTTTCCTGTGAATTTCTGTGAGAATTAAATGGGAGCATCTATTGTAAAAAAATTACCTTGGCACATATTACATGCTCAGTAATATAGTTGATTTAAAAACTTTTTCAAAGCTAGGGAGTATAAATTTTAAATGTAAATTGTAGGATCTGACAGAATTTAAAAGATAGAATGCTGGAAGAACAGCAAAAGGCAGGAGAACCAAGAAAAAGTCTGTTATAATAATAAAGTGGTGTTATATGTGATAACTAAAATACATTAGTTAAAATTAACTTACTAAAATATCTGAATTGAATTGAAATATCTGTTTCATCCCTTGTGTAGTAGTTTTCTGTAGATCAAATAATGTTCTCCAAACCTTCCTTCCAGGGATTTTAGCTAACACTCTCAGATGAAGATAGTAATTAAATCTGGTAAATTCATCATTCTGCATTATAAGACAAAGTTCAGATTTCAGCTACTGTACAGTTTTGAATGATTATAAAAAATTCTTAATTTTATACCTCAAACAGTCTTTTCTAGACTATAGACCCCCAACATCTGTCCATTTGTGTCAGGTACTCAGTGAGGTGACCAGAGAGAGGACCCTTCTTTTCTTTCTACTTATTGATGAACTGATAGTATTTAATGTAAAGCACTTTTAATGTAAGGATAGGCAGGAAATCAAAAGATTCCTTCTACTTGAAGTTGCTTTGAACTTTGCCTTATGTCAGTGTTTGGTTTATTGGATAACATTTAAAATTAGCATTAGCTATGAAAAGATGGAAGAAACTTTTCAAAGTGAGAAATTGGAGCACTTCTAGGCAATTATAGTGTTGGAATAAGCATTAACTTTGTATATCCATTTTCTATGTATGAAATTCTGCTGAAAAGCTGTATATATATATATATATATATATATGCATATATATATATATATATATATATATATATATATATACATATGTATATATACATATATATATATTTTTTTAAGTCTGGCATGGTTTAGGACAGAACAGTTCATGTTAGTGCTGTAACATGACCTAAGCAAGACTGCTGCGGAAGACCTTCGAGAGATTATCCTGATAACATACAGATTCTTTCACTTACCTAAATGTAATGGGAGAGAGCCCGTCTTGATATTCAGGAACCAGTTGTCTAGTTTCGATGTGAAGATAAGTAAATATGTCCTCATCACTTTTTGTAGTAGGTTAATCTCTGCCCCTTATAATTTTAATTTACAGATTTTGTTTTGCTTGGGAACACTAAGACATTCTCATTTTTTTGTGACTTGTTGAGATGGGATACTCCTGGTGTAATCCATGTCTTTAAAAATTTTCTTCAGTGCCCCAGGTTCTTCAGAGCTGCACAGCATTCATCGAGAGATATGGCATTGTGGATGGAATATATCGTCTCTCTGGCGTTGCCTCTAATATCCAGAGACTACGGTAAAACCTCATTTGGCATTTTCTTTTTCATTCCTACTGTGATTTATTAAAATGAAATGATTTTTAAAAAATAGTCACATTGATAACCATAATTTTCAGTAATACAGTTGAGGTAAAGTAGGAAATCATATCCATAGTGTTCTTTGTAAATGTTTTCCTGGATCCCATTTCTCATCAGTTGTATCCCCTTAACGTCTTCAATACTTGTATTTTGCCTCACTGCAGTATTTGAAGATTTACTAAATTTTGAAGTTTGAATCCATGAAGACCATGAGAAATGAAAATTTACCCTGCAATAAATTATTCCTTAGTTCTTAATTACAATCAACAAGTGAAGCATTCTGTTGAGCCACCCTGGTAACCCATGAATAAATCTCACTTGATCAGGGTGAATGACTTTTAATGTCCTGTCAGATTCATTTTACTCATGTTTTATTGAGAATGTTTGCTTCCGTATTCATCAGGGATATTGGCCTATACTTCTCTATTTTAGTGGATTTTTTTCCTCTGGTTTTAGAATCAGAATAATGCTGGCCTCATAGAATGAGTTTGGAAGTTTTCCTTCCTTTTCTGTTTTTTAGAATAGTTTGAGAAGAATAAGTATTAATTCTTCTTTACATGTTTTTAGATTTCACCCTTGAAGCCATCTGCTCCTGGACTTTCTTTGTTGGGAGATTTTTGATTACTGAATCAATTTCATTGCTAGTTATCAGTCTGTCAAGTTTTCTGTTTCTTCCTGTTTCAGTTTTGGTAGTTTTTGCCTCTAGGAATTTATCCATTTTTCCAGGTTGTCCAAATTGTTGGCATATAGTTTTTTCATAATATTCTCATAATTATTTGCATTTCTACAGTGAAACTTTTTCTAATCTCCTTTGACCCCGGTGCTGTAGTGTATGCTCAAGTGTGTATGTCTTACGTATTCTACATCCTCTTTCCTTCTCAGAGACAAAACTAGTGGTCTCCTTTAGATGAGCAATAGATATTTTATTTTTGCTTAGCCTCCCAGATTCTAATCTGTCCTCAATATGTTATTATCCTTTATTTTTCACTGTGGTGCGTGGTAATTGCCATTATTCCACACAGATTTTAGTATTCTAATTGACCACAGAGCTCATCTCTATTTTCAGGAATGCATGTTTGGAAAATACTTAAGTTGATTCTTGTGCTAAAGACAGTGCCAGCCTTAAGTTTCAGATGCAGCAGATCTCATATTCATTCACATTGTCCACATATACTAATGCTCTAGGTTGTTAAAGTAGACCCATGCCTATAGATGAACATTAATTAACCTCCTGGGAGAATGAGCCTCACCTGCCTTAGTATTCCAATCAGAACTTTCATTTCACTCATTTTACACTATAGATTTTGCTGGCTAGTAAATTTTAGTTAGCTAGAAGTTGCTTTATATTATTTCTGGCTCCTTTACCTTTCTTCAGTAAAGTATTTCTGAACTATACTTTTGTACCTGAGGGATTTCTTTACAGAGTTGCTCATGGACCAGCTGCCATTCAGCCCTAGTTTGCAGAATTGCCAGAATTTTGTATATTCAAACCATTAGAAATTAGGAATTGTATTTTCAGTTTTCAGATTTGTGTTAAGAGCTGCTTATCTGGATGCATTTCAGAGATTGTTGTCCATTTTAATTTGAGAGCTGTGCCCATAATTCGTACTTAGAAAAATACGTGTCTTATGGCCAGACATCCAGTTACTGCTGAAGTCCAAATAGAGTTTACGTAAAATATAATCATTTGAATAAAACATTAACTTTGCTTTCTGTTTTAAACCCTATATTTGCTTTTTCTTCAATAAAATAATTTTGTTTTGTCTGTCATCTCTTAGACATGAATTTGACTCTGAACATGTCCCCGACCTGACAAAAGAACCATATGTTCAGGACATCCATTCTGTGGGCTCCCTCTGTAAGCTGTATTTTCGAGAGCTCCCAAACCCTCTGCTTACCTACCAGCTGTATGAGAAATTTTCTGTGAGTAAAGTCACTTTTAATCAAATTCTCTTTGGAGTTTCGCTCTGATGATTTTATTCAAAGTGTATAAGGGTGGTTTACATGAGTAAGAAATAGTTCTATGACTAAAATATGTCCTTTAAAGAAAACAAAAAAGCAGTTATCGCTAGCTAGTCTATAGTCTTAAATGTTTTCACATTTTCTTTCTTTTAGTTTCTAACTTTGATCCACTAATCTTATCACTGTTAATATTGGTTACCATAAAGTTTTTAAAAAATTATCTTTTAATAGATTTCAATGTCCACATAGTATGAAAACAAAGTTTACTTTCTTGATACTCTGTGTTTTCTTGTTGTTCAGCATCAAAGAGTAGAGTGAAACTGAATTGTAAGTGAAGAACTTTCATTTTTTACCAACAAAGACTACTGGTTTATTTCATATTGTGATTGTTGCAGGATGCTGTTTCAGCAGCAACAGATGAAGAAAGGCTGATAAAAATTCATGACGTCATCCAGCAGCTCCCCCCTCCACACTACAGGTAAATCATGTGTTCTAAGATATCACCCAAAAGTACAAGTCAGTTGATGCAAAGAGTGGTTTTTTCCTTTGAGTTTTTAACTATTTAAATTTCCATGGAGTTCTATATAAACTTCCATTTATTCAAACATTATGTTTATTTGTTGTTGTATCCCAAGGCCTGGCGTAGTGCTTGGCATATGATAGGCACTTAATAAATGTTGAATTAATGAATGAATAAATGAACAAATGGATAGTTGACTAAACCTGGTTTTGTTGTTTTCTTTGTCTTTTGAGTCACTGAGAAATATTGGGGTGTGTGATCACAAGTGTGAATATTTGACTTGTGATTGCTTGAGTCCAAAATATAGACACAGAACTAGATTCCTGTTTACTGGATTCCTTTTTTCCAGTTCTCTTTTCTTTTTCAAAAGATGTCTAAACTACATAGAACCATATCCTCTAATAGTTGTCTCAGAATTCTTCCTCAGGAGACTCTCAGATGATCAACAGAACTATTTTTGGGGTGTTTTGTAGGTTTTGTTCTTATTCATTGGTTTTGTTGTTGCTGCCTTTTTTTTAAAGATTTTATTTATTTATTTGACAGAGATCACAAGTAGGCAGAGGCAGGCAGAGAGAGAGAGGAGAGCAGGCTCCCTGCTGAGAAGAGAGCCTGATGCAGGGCTTAATCCCAGGACCCTGGAATCATGACCTGAGCCAAAGGCAAAGACTTTAACACACTGAGCCACCCAGGCACCCCATGTTGTTGCTACTTTTTAAGACTTAGTTTAATTTGTATATTAGTTTGGACTCTCAGAATATTTTTGCTCATATCTGAAAAGACCAGAATAAAATTGAAGATGACTGCCGTTTAGTGAGAGAAAGAAAACAGTATAAACCATAGATGATGATATGCAAAAGATGATATGCAAAAGGCAAAGGTAAAATTTTAAGATTTCAGTTACTGACAGAAAATTAAATGCAGTAGATGGTTTAGTAGTACAGAAATTAAATAATTTAGTGCTTTCTTTTTCAAAATGACATAGTTTATATATATATATTTTAAAACTCAGCACTAATTCAGCACTAAAATTTTTTTTAATTTAGTTAAGTAATCTCTATACCCAACACGGGGCTCGAACTCATAATCCTGAGATCAAGAGTCACACACTTTTCTGACTGAGCCAGCCACACACTCCTAAAGTTTTTAATCAACATTAAAGATCAGCACTTTTTTTTTAAGTCCACACTATAGCTATAAATCATGATGATCAAGAGCCCAAAGGTAACTTAGCGTTGACTCATTGTGCCATTAATGTGTGTCCTAAGAGAAATGTGAGAAAATTAAAGAAGTTCTTAAGGACCCACTGAAGAGTGAAAAAAATACAACACAAAAGAGCTTTTGTGAAGGAAACTCAAGAAATTCAGGTACTCAGGTATTCAGTCCTGAAAAAGAAGGTTTGAGGAGACAAATGTGATAATATATAGTTATCGAACAGTATTTTAAGGAGGAAAAGGACTTTTTAAGTTACCAGAAAAAGAAACCTACTGCAGGATAACAAATATTAGCTTTGATACATCTAAGTTTGCATTTGCAACTTCACCACTTCCTTCATGACCTCTCCAAACATTAATCTCTATATCTGTGAAAAGAATACTAATAATACCATCTTAAAAGGATTTTTTTTATGTTAAAATGTGTGAATAAGTCTGGTCCTTAGTTTTTTGTTTTTTTTTTAATACAAAGCATAGCAAGACAGGTGACTAGAATTAAGCCAAGACTTCTTGACTTGGTAGTTTTAATAGGAGGTACCATGTAAATATGTCTTTTTTCTCTAAATTAAGAAAAAAAAAGACCAATATAACATATATGTACATAGTTTTAAAAAGTCAAATGGTCTACATTGTTGCCAGTGAAAAATAGCAGTTTCCTGCCTCACATTTCCCCTTTCTGATTTCTCCTTAGCTTCTGTTTTTGAATAACATGCTTATGTTTTTATTTCTTGATTTTTCATTTTTAGATGTTATTTTTACCTTCCTTTTAAGTAAATGAAATTTAGCTTTCTTTACCCACCCGCCCTAATACCGCACAAACACACGTTTCCCCTTCTCTTGTCTTCATAGTCTGGTCTTGTCAACATTTGGAGTTAAATCAGTATTCACTGTCTGTGTTGTCATAACTTTGTTAACTGTTATTTACAAGCGCACATAATATATACTAGACTTCTATTTCCTTTCCGGGTTAACTTTGTATGTGTTTGTGGAGCAGTTGCCCATTTTTAGTTTGCTAAGTTTCTGTTCATCACTAATTTATCCCTGAAACTCTCTCACAGGACTATATATGTTCTCCCAGAACTTTGTGTGTGTGTGTGTGTGTCCCATGGAAACATCCCTCCTGGAGGCTTTTATCACACTACTCAGTCCCCCAGTCCAGGCTGATTGCTCTCTAGATCTACAACACCTTCAACTCTTACCCCTCATTTTGGAAGTTCTCTTCATTGTCTCCTGCATGAGTTGGATCCTTCTTTTTGGGGTGCCCTTGTCTGTCCTCCCTGCTGTGTAGTAGACATCTTCAGTAGCTTTCTGAGGAGAGCTATAAGGGAAGTAAATGTTTTGAGACATAGATATGGAAATGCTCTTATTCAACTCTTGCATTTGGTTGATAACTATGGAATTTTAGTCTGTAAATAATTTTTCCCATAATTTTGGTAGTATCACACCACTGTCATCAAAGCAGATATGCTGCAGTGATATCTGATTCTAGTCTGCCAGTTCTTACTTAATATGACGTATTTTGTTTTGTCTGTATCCTTTCTGGATGCTTTTACACTTAGAACATACCTAGTGTTCAGTTTTCACGTTGACTTGTCTTGGAGTGGGTTCTTTTTCTTTCTTTGCTGGGGGCACTTGTTGGGGCTTTTCCATCAGGGAACTTCCAAACATTTTTCTTGTTATTATTTCCTCAGTAGTTCTCATGGCAACTTAAACCCCAACCCTTTTCTCTATTCTCTTTCTAGATTTATTGTAGTTCTTGAACCAGTTCTTTGATTTCTTACCTTCTCTTTGTCAGTGTCCATGTACAGATTTCCTCCAGGCCATTTTTTTTTTTAAGATTTTATTTATTTATTTGACAGAGAGAGAAATCACAAGTAGGCAGAGAAGCAGGCAGAGAGAGGAGGGGAAGCAGGCTCCCTGCTGAGCAGAGAGCCCGATGTGGGGCTTGATCCCAGGACTCTGGGATCATGACCTGAGCCAAAGGCAGAGGCTTAACCCACTTAGCCACCCAGGCGCCCCCAGGCCATTTCTTGATTTAAAAGAAAATGATTTCCAAGAACTCCCATTTTATTCTTCTGAATGCTCCTACTTTATAGCATCCTTCTCTTACCTCATGGATATAATCTGTTCTATGAGAATATTACTAGTAATTGTAGGTTTTGTTTTAAATTGTTTTCTGCTTATCATAGAATTTGTTCCTTCCTCATTTGGTGGCTCACCTTTATCAAGACTGCAAAATATTCAGCAGATTTTGTGGAAGCGAGAAATAAAAATTCTTTTTTAAAAAGTCATATTTTACAAGTGCAATAGCATTTAACTTCATTGTGAATTAAAATAATCTTGCATACACAGATTAACACTTAAAATTGGCTTTAGGTAAGCTTAAAATTTAAATCATATTTAGTCAAAATGGTTTCAGGAGAGAAACCTATAGGCAAAACAACTTATAGTGTCTTAGACACCAATCAGGACATTTTACAGAGGGAACCAAGACTATTGGTTAATATTGTGGGTGAATTAAGAGAAATTCAGTAAGAAGAGATATATATGGAGAGAGTATAAATGCATGTGTGTTTGTATGTGTGTGGGTGTGTATGTAATAGAGAGTATGTATGTGTATATATCTTGTATGTATATGTTTCTCATATGGTAAAGTACATACGTCTCCTATATATTTTATATTTTATATAAACAAATCTCCCAACACATGTTTTATTTATATCTCTTTTCCCCTGTTGTGTAGTACATTTATGTTACCTGATATATAATGTCTGTGTATTATAGGTATTATAATGTAGGGACTTTGGAGCCAAATTATCTCTATGAGCTATGTGACCTTGTGACCTTAGGCAAGTCTCTTTGCCTCTTGGCCTCAGTTTCATTGTTTTGAAAATAGAGACTACTGGTACTTTTCTATTAGGATTATTATGAATATCAAAAGAATAGCTCTTAGAGCAAGGCCTGTTCTATAAGTGCTTTTCATATGAGTTAATCACCTCTTTTACTATTGTCATGTATATCTATGCATTTACTTTTTTGTTTTATTTATAGTGTGAATGTATAAATGTCTGTGTGTATATATACTTACATACATATATATCTCCTATAGAAGCAAGAAAATATTATTTTTAATCATGTCTAAATACAGTATTGATAGCATTTAACTTCATTATGAATTAAAATAACCTTGCATAAACATTGGCTTTCAGAAAGCTTACAGTATATATTGATACATATAACTTTTCTGTTATATTACAGTTATCTTCTTTAACTACATTCATATTTTTCCTGTATCATATATGTTCTCCCTTATTATATAAATATAGATATTTCTCAATAATATATAGATATTTCCTTTACTAATTACATATGTAGCTTCCTTACTATTTATCTATTTAATCTTGAACATTATATACCTTTGCCTGCTATTTATTATATATTGTATATCCTACTATATATCCTACTATATGTTCTCACTGTCTCTATGTTTATGTAGATATATATATAGTATTGCCTACTTTATGTATAATCCCTCTAAAACACAAGCTCCTTGAGGTCATGAATTTTGTCTTGTTCATTACTGTATTCTCAGAATAGAACCTTGCACATAGTAAATGTTCAACAATATATATTGCATATACATTTTATATATTTTATGCACCATATACTTTATAGCTTGCTGATATTATCTTCTGTATTCCTAATATATATTACCTACAGCACATGCCCACATGTTTTATATGTATTGTTTCCTATAAATGTATCTCCTACTCTGTATTATATAAAATTCATTTTGATGTATCTCCTGCTATATGTTTTTATATCCTAGTTTCTTCTACATAATTTGAGTGTTAATCTCCTTTAATATATCTCTTTCCATCCTGATTTTTAAGATATTAATATTCACATTTCCTAGTTCCTCAGATGTTCTTGAAAAAACATAATTTTTAATCATGTTCTCTTATGTGAATGGGCTATATGTTATTTAACCTTTCCCTAATTTGCTTGTTTTGTTTCTTAAACCCCACATATGAGTGAAATCATATATTACTTGTCTTTCTCTGACTTATTTCACCTAGACTTTTACTCTTTAGCTCCATTCATATTGTTGCAAATGGCAAGATTTCATTCTTTTTATAGATGAATAGTATTCCAGTGAATGTGTACACCACCTTTTCTTTGTCTGTTCATCCACTGATGGACACTCGAGCTGCTTCCGTAGTTTGGCTCTGGTAAATGATGCTGTAATAAACATAGGGGTACATGTATCCCTTTGAATTAGTGCTTTTGTATTTTGGGACAAATAGCCAGTAGTTTCATTATTGGACTGTAAGGTGGCTCTATTTTTAATTTTTTGAGGAACCTCCGTACTCTTTTCCACATTGGCTGCACCAGTTTGTATTCTGTGGTGGGTTATTTTCCTCTCTCAGTTTTGAACATGACTCTGAGGACCATCCATTTACATGAATCTTTTTGGAAATCTAGATTTTTTTTTTTTGAATGAAGACCTGAAAATTCAATTCTTAGAAGTCAGAAGGTACTAAATTTTTTTCCCCCAATATACAGCAATTTTCAAATTGTATTCTATGAAGATTTTTGCAGCTTGTACTCTGCTGACTATTAAAATGCTCATTTCATGGGACTCCGACTAAAATTCCCCATGAGCTTTTAAAAAACATTTTTACAAACAGATAATGTGAATAAAATGCTATCTTTGCTTGTTTTGATTTGCATTTCTTCTAAAACATATTTCTGAAGTACTTAAATATTTCCCTTCCTTCATCTACCCCCCACTCAAAATAATAAAATTTTACATGTTTCCTAAACACATTTCTCAAGCTTCCCACCTTAACATTGTCTCCAGACCAGCCTCATTTCTGTCTGTCTGTCTTTTGTATCTGCGTATGTATAGGAGGGACCAAGAAGTACCGTTTGTACTGTAGAGCAGCTGCAGTAGATGATACTGAATGAGAGACTGGGGAGCCAAGCTGACCTTGATTTGAGACAGAACCTGAGCACGCCTCGGCTTTCTCCTCCATAGTCTGGGAGGTGGTAGCACTGGGCAGGTCAGGCTGCTGTGGGAATTCACTGAGATTCCTGCAGAAAGCCTCTTGAGCAGTGCTGCTAGCTGCGGTCTGCTTTTTCTTCTCAGATTCACCATGGGCTCATCTTGGTCTTTGAGGCTCATATGCTGACCTCAATTGAACTTTCATTACTGTTGCAAATAACGGTCTCAAATTTCTGTCCCCTATACATTGTCTTTAATAGTTTCAATCCCTGTACAAGTAGGTGGGGACACTTTGAGAGATGTAGGAGCTGCTAGGTAATACCTCTGTGTGTTTATCTGATTTAACTTTCGTTTAAGCTGATCATGCCTTCTTTCCAAAAATGTTCTGCCCTGTTACTTAATATCCACCCCCCCATATATAAGTGTATATGTGTATATGTGTGTATATGTGTATACATGCATATATGTATATGTGTGTATATGTATATGTATATATGTGTGTGTATATGTGTGTATGTGTATGTGTGTATGTATAAATATATGTGCATGTGTATATGTGGGTATGTGTATATATGTGTATATGTATATATGTATATATAGTTGCTCAACTCTTCTCTCCCCTTGGTGCCCACTGCAATTTTTCTTTTAATCTTTTAGGCCTATGAAATACTGGTTCCTTTTATAAAAGAAAAGTTTAAATCCTTTCCTGTTATTGTAGCTGCTACAAGTAGAATAACATAACTTCATGATATCATTTGTTTAGGAACTAGTTTTTATGGAAGATTTACTTTACTGGTATCTTTGAAACTAGATGTCTGACAGCCAGGAGCAAATACTTCTAAAGATTTTTAAAAACTAAGGCCATTTTCTTGGAACCAGTCCTGTCAGAAGTGTTAATTTCTTACTGTGTCTACCTTAGATTTTTTTTCTTATACTCTGGAGATGTGATTACTATATATAGAATATAGGATTCGTAATATTCTCCTGACACTTCTGTGGCAATCATATTCAGACCTAAGAAGCAACAAAAAATTCTGTGGGAGTTTGTATGGTTTCCTTTTCTATTTTTCTGTTGAAATCTTAAAAATTAATTAGTAGGGCTTTTATGCCCTATACTGTTTCTTTTCATTAATATGTTACATTGCATTTTCCAGAACGCTGGAGTTCCTGATGAGACACTTGTCTCTTCTAGCTGATTATTGTTCCATCACAAATATGCATGCAAAAAACCTAGCAATTGTTTGGGCTCCAAACCTGCTAAGGTAAGTTGCATTTGACTTATGACCTTAAGTAGAACTAGTCATCTTAAATCAAAGTCTAATTTGTCAGTGTTCCTTGAGGACAGTTTTTAAAAGTAAAATTCATCTGCCATTTTTATGAGCATCTCCCTGAAAGAGGCAAGTGGGGTTTAGCCACACTATTAAAGTATGCTTTCTTCCTCTGGTCTGTTTGTGGTTTACACGTTTAAAAAAAATAATAATAATGCCCTTTAAAGCTGCTGTCTTTGGGATTCTCTGATGGTAATGTTGGTTCTCCCACAGATCAAAACAGATAGAATCTGCCTGCTTCAGTGGAACAGCAGCGTTCATGGAAGTGAGAATTCAGTCTGTAGTGGTTGAATTCATCCTGAATCATGTAGACGTCCTCTTCAGTGGGAAAATCAGTGCCGTCATTCAGGACGGGGCAGGTATGGCTCTCACAGATTTTGTTTATGAGGAACAGGGATAAACTTCCAAAGGCATGGAAAACTGCATTTCTCATCTCAGTTGAATAAATCTGTCTTTGGTAGAAAGCAGGTAATTTATGTCCACTTCTCAAAATGCATGGTTTAATAGTTACTTTGTGGGTGTTCAGTATTTAATGAATACTGCATTAGTCCTATTATGATCTAAGTTTATGACACATTTAAAAATACCCCGTGCCACCTATTACTGATGCATATAAAGTTATATAATATGGAACAGTGAAAGAAAATTTTTTTTTCCAAATCTAAGATATCTGAGTGATACCAGGCCTTGCTTGGTATCTTTTAAGAAAGGAAAATAGTTATTACCTAAGGAATTTATATTTATATATGTGTCATTGTTAACATCCTGGTGTGTATCCTTCTTTTCCTCATCCATTATAAACCCCTGTTGTTTTTGCCATTTAAATAAAAGAGCAGAGATAGGTAGACAGATGGAGATTGATGCACACACACTCACATTTTTTACCTATGCCAAAAATCTTGACTCTTTTCATCGCTTTTCTTTCTTTCCAAAGCTTCTCTCTCAAGACCCAAGTCATTGCTGGTCTCCTCTCCATCCACCAAGCTGCTAACATTGGAGGAAGCCCAGGCACGAACGCAAGCTCAGGTCAACTCTCCAATTGTGACTGAAAATAAATATATTGAAGTCGGAGAAGGACCTGCTGCACTTCAGGGGAAGTTTCATACCATAATTGAGTTCCCACTTGAAAGGTAAAATTCATTAAATCCTCTTCAGTGATGTGATTTTCATAGTCCAGTGTTCTTTTTTTTTTTTTTTTTACGGTTGTGTTCTAATACTACTATATTGATTTTGGGCTAGTCCCAGAAAAACTCATTCATTTGATTATAGATGATAACTCATAGGGAGTGATACAAATGATTTTCAAAAAGCATTATAGCAGCATGTCATTTTTTTTTTAAGATTTTATTTATTTATTTGACAGACAGAGATCACAAGTAGGCAGAGAGGCAGGCAGAGCGAGAGGAAGGGAAGCAGGCTCCCTGCTGAGCAGAGAGCCCGATGCGGGGCTCGATCCCAGGACCCTGAGATCATGACCTGAGTCGAAGGCAGAGGCTTAACCCACTGAGCCACCCATGTGCCCCGCAGCATGTCATTTTTAAAGAAGATGAAATTTATCAGAGAGGTCAGATTGTTGGGCAAAATAATACACTTCCACCATATAGGATGTAGGATGTGCTTTTCTCTCTGAGATATGTTGTCTAGAAATTTATTTACAAATAAGCTGGGGGCATCCAGGTGGCTCATTTGGTTAAACATCTGACTTCAACTCAGGTCATGATCTCGGGGTCCTGGGATCAAGTCTTGTGTTAGGCTCCACACTCATCTGGGAGTCTGCTTGTCCCTCTATCCCTCCCTTGCTCATACTTTCTCTTTCTCTCTCTCTCTCTCTCTCTCTCTCTCTCATTCAAAGAAAAAAAGAAATGGATTGGAATAACTTACTCGGGAAATAAAGAATGGACAATGACTTGTTTGACATTGGCTCCATATTAAGTTTAGAATAGACTAATGCTTCTCATAGTGCTATCTCCCAACCAGCATCAAGAGATGAATGAAAACTATTCCTGTGTTGTGTGTGTCTACCACATCTTTATGCATTCATCTCTCTTTTTTTTTTTTAAAGATTTTATTTATTTGCTTGACTGAGATCACAAGCAGGCAGAGAGAGAGAGGGAAGCAGACTCCCTGCTGAGCAGAGAGCCCAATGCAGGCCTCGATCCCAGGACTGTGGGATCATGACCTGAACTGAAGGCAGAGGCTTAACCCACTGAGCCACCCAGGCACCCCTATGCATTCCTCTCTTGATGGACACTTAGGTTACTTCCATATCTTGGCTATTATAAATAAAGCTGCAGTGAACATATACTTTTCAAATTAATGTTTTTGCCTTGTTTGGATAAATACCCAGAAGTGGAACTACTGGATCATATCCTAGTTCTATTTTTAATTTTTTGAGGAACCTCCACACTATTTTCCCTAGTGGCTGCACAAATTGATGTTCCCACCAGCAGCACATGAGGGTTTCCTTTTCTCCACTGCCTTACCAACACTTGTTATTTCTTCTCTTTTTTCATTTTAGCCATTCTGACTGCTATGAGGTGGTATCTCATTGTAGTTTTAATTTGCTTTTCCATGATGATGAGTGATGCTGAGCATCTTTTCATGTGTCTTTTGGCCATCTGGATGTCTTTTTTGGAAAAATGTCTGTTAAGGTCCTCTGCCTCAATCAGATTATCTTTTTGGTGTTGAATTGTGTGAGTTTTTATATATTTTGGATATTAATCCTTTATTGGCTATGTCTTTTGCAAATATCTTCTCCCATTCAGTAGGTTATCTTTTGTTTCATATATGGCTTTGTTGTGCAACTTTTTGTTTGATGTAGTCGCAATTGCTTATTTTTGCTTTTCATGCCCTTCCCTGAGGAAACAGATTCAGAAGAATATTGCTAAGGCCTATGTCCAAGAATTACTTCATATATTTTCTTTTAGGAGTTTTGTGGTTTCAGGCCTTACCTTTAGGTCTTTATTCTGAGTTTATTTTGTGTATGGTGTAAGAAAGTGATCTAGTTTCTGTATTTTACATGTAGCTGTCCAGTTTTCCCAACACATTTGTTGAAGAAACTCTCTTTTCCTTGTTGCATGTTCTTGCCACCTTTGTCATAGATGAATTGACTATAGAAGCATTAGTTTATTTCTAGGGCATCTTCTGTTCTGTTAAACTATGTTTCTTTTGATGCCAGTGCCATCCAGTTTCATCTACAGCGTGGTTCGACATCTGGGAGTGCCATACCTCCATCTTTGTTCTTTCTCAAGATTGTTGTGGCTGGTCAGGGTATTTTTGATTCCTTACAAAGTTTAAGATTTTTTTTTCTAGTTCTATGAAAAATACTATGATAAGGATTGCATTGAGTCTGTAGATTGCTCTAGGTAGTGTGGACATTTTAACAGTACTAATTCTTTCAATCATAAACATGGTGTATCTTTCCCTTTATATGTCATCTTTAATTTCTTTCACTAATGACTTATAATTTCCAGGATACAGGTGTTTCATGCCCTTGGTAAATTTATTCCTAGATATTTTATTCTTTTCGATGCAATTGTAAATGGGATTGCTTTCTTAATTTTTCTGCCAGATGTGTTAGTAGAGTAAAAAATGCCAAGTATTTCTGTATATTAATTTTGTGTCTGCAGCTTGCTATATTCATTCATTAGTTCTACTAGTTTTTTGGTGGAATCTAGGATTTTCTATACATAGTGTCATGTTGTCTACAAATAGTGACAGCTTTACTACTTCTTTGCCAATTCGGATGCCTACTATTTCTTTTTTCTTTTCTTTCTTTCCTTTTCTTTTTTGTCTGATTGCTGTAGTTAGCACTTCAGTACTATGTTGAAAGAAGATGGCAGGAGCGCGTCCTTGTCTTGTTCTGACCTTAGAGGACACCTTTTTACCCCTTTACCGTTGACTGTGATGTTATCTGTGTGTTTGCCATATATGGCCTTTATTATGATGAGGTATGTTCCCTCTCAACCCACTTTCTTGAGAGCTTTTATTGCGAACAGATGTGGAATTTTGTCAAATGCTTTTTCTCATCTGTTGAGATGTTCCTATGATTTTTATTCTTCATTTTGTTAATGGGGTGGACCATGCTGATTGATTTGCAGATATTGAACCATCCTCCCATCCCTAAAGTAAATCTCACTTGATCTTGGTAAATGATCCTTTTTCTTGGTAATGATCCATTGATTTCAATGTTGTTGAACTCAATTTGCTAATATTTTATTGAGGGTTTTGCTTCCATGGTCATCAGGAATATGGGTCTATAGTTTTCTTTGTTTTGTAGTATCTTCCTTTGATTTTAGTGTCAAGGTAATGCTGGCCTTGAAGAAGAGATTTGGAAACATTCCTTCCTTATTTAATTTTTTGGAATAGTTTGAGAAGGATAGGTAGTAGGTATTTCTTGATTTCTTTGATCAAAGATTTGTTCTTTAATGTAAATGGAGTGAAAGTCCCTTACTGTTGTATTACTGTCAATTTCTCCCTTTGTGTCTGTTAATATTTGCTTACAGGTGTTCCTTTATTGGATTCATAGCTGCTTACAGTTGTTACAGCATGTAGTTGGGTTGGTTCTTTTTTATTATGTAATACCCTCTTTGTCTCTTGTTATCTCTTGTTACAATCTTTGTTTTAAGGTCTGTTTTGACTGATGTAGGTGTTGCTATCCCAGCTTTTTTTTTTTTTTTGCTTCCATTTGCATGGGATATTTCTTTCCATTTTTTCACTTTAAGTCTGTATGTGTCTTACATGTGAAGTGACTGTCTTGTAGGTCATGTTGTTTTATCCAGTCACCCTATGACTTTTGATTGGAGCATTTAGTCTATTAACGTTTAAAGCAGTTATTGGTAAGTATGTACTTACTGCCATTTTATTGTTTCCTGGTTATTTTTGTAGTTCTGTTTCTTTGTTCTTCTCTTGCTCTTTTTTCTTGTGATTTAATGACTTTCTTTAGTGCTATGCTTGGATTCTTTTCTCTTTTGTGTGTGTGTAGTTATTACAGGATTTTGGTTTGTAATCAGTGTGAGGTTCATAAATAATATCCTATGTATATAGCAGTTTATATTGAGTTGATGATCACTTAAGTTCAAATGCATTCTAAAAACACTGTTTTTACTCTCTCCTCTCCGTTTTATGTATATGGATGGCATCATATCTTACTTCTTTTTATTTGTGAGTCCCTTAAGTGAGTTTTAAGGTATAGCTGATTTTACTCTTTTTTTTAACCTTCATACTAGTTTTATTTTTTTTTAAGATTTTATTTATTTATTTGAGAACATGAAAGAGAAAGCATACAAGCAGGGGAGAGGCAGAGCAGGAGGGAGAAACAGACTCCCCACTGAGCAGGGAGCCTGATGTGGGACTTGATCCCAAGACCCTGGGATCATGACCTAAGCCAAAGGTAAATGATTAACTGACTGAGCCACCCAGGCACCACATACTAGCTTTATAAATGATTGATCTACTATCTTTGTTTGCTTTTACCCATGGTATTTTTTCCTTTAAGAGTTTCTGTTCTAATTATGGCCTTTTCTACTCAAAAAAGTCCCTTTATCATTTCTTGTGGAGCCGGTTTAGTGATGAATTCTTAGAACTTTTGTTTGTCTGGGAAACTCTTTATCTCTCCTTTGGTTCTGAATGATAGCGTTGCCAGGTAGAATATTTTTGGCCATAGATTTTTTTCCTTTTAGCACATTGAATATATCATTTCACTTCTTTCTGGCCTGAAAAGTGTCTGCTAAAAAAACAGCTGATAGCCTTTTGGGGTTTTCCTGGTATGTAACTATTTGTTTTTCTCTTGCTGCTTTTAAAATTCTCTCCTTATTTTTAATTTTTCATGTTTTAATTATCATGTGTCTTGGGGTGGACCACCCTGGGTTCATCTTTTAGGGGGCTTTTTATGCTTCCCGGATCACCTCTATATCTGTTTTATTCCCTGGGTTAGGGAAGTTTTCAGCTATTATTTCTTCAAATAAGTTTTCTGCCCCTTACCCTTTTTCTCCTTTTGGGACTCCCATAATGCAAATGTTAGCATGCTCAATGTTTCCCAGAGGGCCCTTTCCCTACCATCATTTCTTAACATTCTTTTTTTCTTTTATTTCTTTTTGGCTTAGGTGCTTTCTACTCCCCTGTCCTCCAGATTGCTTATCCATTCTTCTGCATATTCTGATCTGTTGATTCCCTCTAGTGTATTTTTCACTTCAGTTATTGTTTTTCAGCTCTGTTGATTCTTTTGAAAATTTTTTCTCTCTTTGTTGAAGCTCTCACTGAGTCCATCCGTTCTCCTTTGAAGTCCCGTGAGTGTCTTTGACCATTACTTTGAACAGGCAAATTGCTTATCAGGCAAATTGCCTATCTCTGTTTTGTTTAGTTCTTTTTCTGAGGCTTTGTTCTGTTATCTTATTTGGAACATATTTCTCCATCTCTTCATTTTTCTTTCTGTGTATTAGTCAGCTATGTCTCCTGGTCTTAAAGTGGTGGCTTTTTTAGAGGAAGGTTTTGTGGGGCCCAGTAGTGCAGTCCCTCCTGGTCATCAGAACCAGGTGCTCCTGGGGTGTTCCCTGTGTGGGCTGTGTGTGCTCTCCTGTTGTAACTGGGCTGGACTGCTGTGGGTGTGCTGGTGGGTGGGTATGGCTCTCAGTCCCACTGCCTGCAGTGACCAGCCATGGCCACTCTGGGCACACTGGTGGGCATAGCTGGACTTGAGTGCAGTCGTCTGAGAGGCCTGGCTTTGGCTGCTGCAGGGTTGCTGGTGGGTGGGGACTGCATGGTGTGCTGGTGTGCTGCTGGGCAGGGCTGCCACCTTCCCTCCCTGGGGCAGGAGTTGCCTTGAATGGGCTCCATCCTGACCAAGGCTGCCTACTAGGTGTGGCAGGAACCACTTTGGAGGGGCGCTTGCAGGGACAGGTGGGTTGAGTGGGGCTGGTCTGAGGGGAACGCTGGCATGGGCCAAATGGTGCTAGCAAGGTAGATAGATGGTGTCAGAACTGGCTTCTGCCGGTGTTGGGCCAGCTCGGCTGAAGGAGGGCAAGAAAGTTGATGCCTACCAGCATTTCAGTGATTTCTTCAAAAATTTCTTTATAGGGTAGCAGTCAAGAGAGCAGATATTTGGATATGTATATAACTGGGTTCCAACCCTGACTCCATCATTTACTAGTTTTATAACATTAAGGAAGTTACTTAAACTTAGTGTCATAATTTCCTCGGCTATAACCTGAGAATAATAGTACCTACCTTGTACAGTTTTTATTTTAAATGAGCTACTACATAAGACATCACAGTGCCTGGAATTCAATTTATGTTAATTATTATTTGTAATACTTTTCTTCCTTTTTGGTTTAATTCTGTTTACTCACACAAAAAACTGTTTTCTTTAACTCTTTTATTTTGGAGTTTTAATAATTCCTACTTCTAAATATTTCTTATTCTTACTTATTTCACTGATTGTGAGGTTAGATATAAATATAAAAATCTGTATAAAAATTATCTTTGTGACTAGCTATTAATACTCAAATCTATACATTTTATTACCTTGTTATGCTTCAGCTGTGCTGTGTAGACTGTGCTGTATACACACACACACACATGTGCTACATGTATGCACACGTGCAGTGGATGTGTGTGCTACATGCATGACATAGCAGATGCACGTGCTATGTGTATGCACATGTGCAGTGGCTGTGCATGCTACATACATGACACAGTGGATACATGCTATATACACGACACAAGTGGATGTGCACTACGTACATGACAAAGCGACGTGCATGCTACATACATGACACGGACATGTGCTACATACATGACACAGCGGTGGTGTGCTACATACATGACACAGCGGATCCATGTGCTACATACATGACAGAAGAGATATGTGTGCTACATGTTTGCACACACGCAGTGGATGTGTGAAAAACAGGTACTGTTCCAGCTATGCCCTCTCTAGGCTCTTGGGTTCTTTCCATCATTTGTTCGTTTCCTCTAAATAAAGACAGCCCCTTGGATATCTTAATACAGACTACTTTCTCTCTCTTAGGAGGAGGCCTCAAAATAAAATGAAAAAATCTCCCGTGGGCAGCTGGCGTTCCTTTTTCAACTTGGGGAAATCATCGTCTGTTTCTAAGCGGAAGCTGCAGCGGAATGAGAGTGAGCCTTCCGAGATGAAAGCCATGGCTCTGAAAGGTTGGTGCTCCCTGCTGTTCTGTGCCACGCGTCAGAGCAGCTGGCGTGGCCGCTCCACTCCCCTCCTCTCAGCCGGCTGTCGTCACGCTGCGCACAGGTGCCCAGTATGTCATGACGGTGTGCGTCAGCGCAGTGTGTCCACAGCCATGGTGCCGGCTCCTAGTTGTCTTCTTCTACGAGTTCTTCATCCCCCAATGCGGACATAAATATGCGGGGAATATGTAGAAGTGCCTGGTTTCTTGTGGAAACTGCAGATTATGTAGAGTGTGGATGTGATTGAAATTCATACCATGGTTGTGTGCTGTTAATAAAAAAAATGACTGCTATGGTGTTTAATTTTTATTAATCTGTATTTTTATATATTTAAAATGTGACAAAACCATGTTTTAACATGCTTTTTAAGTTTTTAACTCTTACAACCAAGGAATCGATCTTTTTTATGGGATAACTCATTGGTGAGAGTATCTTCCTGGATCAAGTAAATCTGTTACTGTTGTTGCAAATACTACTCTTAAAAAATAATTTAAAAACCATGATATTAACAGCTTCTGAATCTAGGAAGGACAATAATACTTGAATGTTAGAAATATAATGTTCAATTCATTTAATTCATCATTCATTCAGTTTGCAATCATGTACTAAACATGTGCTAAATATTTAGATAGCAGCCTCTCAAATAGAAAGAAAACTAAGATACTGCCCCTGCCTTCAGAGACCTACTTGGGAAACTGTGTAAGAAAATAAGTCTCATGCAGAATCATACCAATTGAAATAGGTATTTGTGTGAGGCATTTATGGTAGGACTTGTCAGTTCCTAAGGGGAAGAGGGCTAGTGGATAGAAATCTACCCTGTGACTTGGGTTTTTGAAATATAAGTAAGGATTCACGTGATCACCAACTGAGAAGGGCATTTCAGGAAATGGGAGCACAGTGTGTGCTAGTGTGTGAAGCAGGGAACGTGGCTGGGTAGATCGTGGTTCAGAGAGAGGTCATCAGGGGCCTCCAGTGCTTGCCAAAGAGTTTTGGTTTTGGTTTTGTCCTGTCTTCCTTTGGAGGTTATCCTGTGGCTTTAATAGGTAACATGGTTCCGTGTAGGGTATAGAGAGAGGACTTCAGCAGTGGTACAGGGAATGTACGAGGAGAGATAAGCCTGGACGCTGGACAGTAACAGGTGGTGTTACAGGCGGACAAAAGATAGTTACAGGGGGACAACCAAGAAACAGTGAGTGTCTGGGGTACACAGTGGCAGTAGACGTGGGAAATAGATTTGAGAGATACTTAGGAAGTAGAATCTACAAGGCTGTGTGACCAAATGATTGTGAAGGATGAGAAAAAAAGAGGAGCAAAGATAATTTTCAGATTCTGATTAAATGATTAGGGAGGTGGCAGTGCCATCATTCATGTAGGGAGTAGCAGTTTGGAGAAGAGAAGTGATGTGTTTATTGTGGACATAGTGGGTTGGACATGCCCAAGAGGTGATCAGTAGTATGGGTCTGGAATTCAATAAAGGAGGTTAATATAACTGGAAATACAGATTTGTAAGTCGTCAGCAAACCCTAAAGATATAGTTTATGGAAGAGCCTGTTGAGTGAGAGAAGCAGGTTGAAAACTGAATCTGGAAAAAAGCAGTGTTGGAAAGACCAGAAAAGGTACAGTTGTCATGAAAGTAAGAAGAAATGATTAAAAGGATAGGCAAAGAACAAAAGAGATGAGCACTGTCCCCAGAAATAATGGAGGAGGGGTTTAAAGAGAAAAGCATCACCAGTGTTGAGTAGTGCTGGGAGGCCAATGAGGATATTTAACAAATAAGATTGAACATACGTAATTAAGGCACTGTGTTAGGTTCCTAGGACTTCCAGAATAGAGTGCTCCAAATTGGTTGACTTAAAACAACCAATTTATTTCCTCACAGTTCTGTAGGCTAAAAGTCTGAAATCAAGGTGTCAGCAAGGCCATGTTCCTTCCAAAGGGTCCAGGGAAGAATCCTTCCTTGCCTCTTCCAGCTCCTGGTGGCTCCTGGCATTCCTTGGCTTGTGGTGGCATCACCCCAGTCTCTGCTCCCATCTTTACTTGGCCTGCTTCTCCATCTCTCGGGGTCCTCTCTGCTGAAAAGGACACCCTGAGTGGATTTAGGGCTCACCGTAAACCTAGTGTGATATCATCCTAAGCCATCATGCTGGTCTTTAGAAAATAAAAAAGGAAGATGTTTTAAAATGCATCTCTATTCTCAAGTTGATAATCCTTTAGAAAAGAGATTTTTCACACAGGAAACCGTGTGAAAACAATACAGCACCTTATTCAATATGCTGCTTACATTGAATATGTACAGTTAATCACCCTTGGAAACTTAAGTATGTGTAGAGAAGAAAGCTGTTCCCTTCTCTACATATGTAGCAGTAGCAGTGGATAAAACCTCACACTGTTTGGTTTAATTCTTCAGGTGGCAGGGCAGAAGGAACGCTCCGTTCAGCTAAAAGTGAAGAATCCCTTACTTCTCTCCATGCAGTCGATGGTAAGACTAAAAGCATCGTTGTTTTATTCCATATTTCATGAAAGAAAACAACAATCGAGTATACTTGATAAATACATATATATAAATAGGCTACAGACTACCACTCCCAGACAATAATCATATCTATTTCGTACTGTCCATCGATGTCTTCATATAGTACCAGGCTCTAATCTCTTCACTGTTGACATGATTGCTGTTTAGTGTACCTAAAAATAGGTAACCACTTATATTTATTAAAGCCCAGTGGAAAATGATGCTGTTAGTATTTCTTTCTTTAGATTTCATGAAAGCAAAATTTTACAAAATATAAGATTAAGCAGTTTTGATATTCACATCAGTAGTCTTTTGTCTTGTAAATGGCTTAACCTGACATTAAATTTCATAGATGAGATTGATTATAGGCAGCCCTCATTATCTGAAGATGGGATCCTCTGTACAAGGAGAAGAAAACTTAGACGTGAATCCTCTTAAAAAGGGGACCAAAATTTTAGTAAAGAATATAAAAAGGTTTGATTGCAACTTGACAAACAAAACTAAAAATTATGAAAATAAGTTTCTTTTTAGCCCCTAATTAACAAAAGTCGGGTTATCGTTGTAATTATATACTCATTTTAGAATGAACAAAGGATTACTTCAATTGGAAGATCTAGCTTTTTTGACAAAACCTTGTCATAATAGTAAATACGACATCCTTCACTCTATGTTGGCTTATGCAGCAGGATTGATTGTAAAAAAGGCCTTTTCTACAAAAATAACTGAGAGCTAAACTGATTTTCCCATGGGCTTTTCTTCATCTGTTGATATCAGGATCATTTTTTTTTTTGAGGTACCCTGGGGTGTCATCGTCCTAGTCGACTTTCTCATCTTCATTTATTAACTCTTCTAACTGCCAGATCCTCAATGACCGACAGCTCTGCTTATTTCAAGAAATCCTCACATGTCCCTTTAGTTGGGTGTCTGACATCTTAAGGGTTTTCCGAGATTTTCCATTTCACTGCAGTTAAGAGAGTGGTTCATAGATATGATGAAGTGGGCTGGGTAGATGCCAGGATTAAGCAGAAAATAACGTTTTAGTAGAGATTAATTGTATAAGTAGTCAACACATTAGTGAACGTATTTGTGTTAAGGCAATTTCTGCCTCTTTAGAGCACGTTTTCACCATGGTGATTCTAACTGTTGAAATAGAATGCTGAGCTTGAAGACTTCTGTTGCCGGTTGGATGTGCAGCAATATCATAAAATTGTGATTGAAGGATTCTGCCTGAGAGACTTAAAGCCTATTCTTATTAAAGGAAAAAAAAAAAGAAATTGTTCTAAGTATCTGAAAAGAATCCTATAGCAAGTATGTGTAAATATATTATGGAATTGTAGAGATTTTTTTAGTTGACATATTTACTTTTCAGAAGTGTAGGTGTTAGGAGTATTTTTCCCCACACAAAAAACAAAAACAAAACCCTTTTGCTGTGGGATATCCAAAGTACTATTGAAAGTGGTTAATTCTATCTTAGAAATCACGCATGAGATCAGTCATAAAATAAGACAAAAAGAAAGAATTCTTGCCCAAAGTCGCGATGTTGGCCTAGTAATAGAATCCAAGAGTTCTGAGTCTTTTTTCCTGTTGAAACCATCAAAGGCTGCATTCTCCCCCTGATGATATCAGATGTCTTTGTTATTTAGCATTTGGCTCAGAAGTCCCATCCATTTGCCCCAAGAGACAGTTTCTGGAAAGAAGATGAGAAGTAACATTTCCTTATGCTGTCGTTGTGCACTCCTGCTGTCCTAAGTAGGTGACTTTTCATGGTATTGTGTATTATGTGTCCTAGGCATTCATACTCTGATATCCGTTTTTGCCAGGTGATTCCAAGCTGTTCCGACCCAGAAGACCCAGGTCTAGCAGTGATGCACTGAGTGCCTCTTTTAACGGAGAAATGCTGGGGAACCGCTGTAATTCCTATGATAACCTGCCCCATGACAATGAGAGCGAGGACGAGGTGGGGCTGCTGCACATTCCCGCTCTGATGTCTCCTCACGCAGCTGAGGATGTTGACTTGAGCCCGCCGGACATTGGCGTGGCCAGCCTGGATTTCGACCCAATGTCATTTCAGTGCAGCCCCCCTAAGCCTGAATCAGAATGTCTGGAGAGCGGGGCTTCCTTTCTAGATTCATTAGGATACTCCCAGGAGAAACTAAGCTCCAACAAAAAGGATACAGAAGCAGGTGGTAGCCAGTCTCAGACGCCAGGAAGCACTGCAAGTTCTGAAGCCGTCTCTCCTCTTCAGGAGAAGCTGAGTCCATTCTTTACCCTGGACTTGAGCCCAACAGAAGAGAAATCATCCAAGCCATCCTCATTCACTGAAAAGGTCGTCTACGCTTTTTCTCCAAAGATTGGACGGAAATTAAGCAAATCACCTTCTATAAACATATCTGAGCCAATTTCAGTGACTCTTCCCGCCCGGGTATCAGAAGTCATCGGGACCGTGTCAAATACAGCAGCTCCGAATGCATCTTCTCCAACCTGGAGCAAAAGTGTGGAAGACAGTGAGGCCATAAATAGATCCCCCACCCAGGTAGTAAAGATGAAAACCAGTGAGAGAGACGCCCAAGGAGGATGTGAATGTGAAGTCCAGCCCCTAGAGCAGGGGGCTGCTGCAGAAGTAGAGTCGCCAGGGAAAGAGGAGCAGGTCGTCGCGAGCAGTCAGAGTAAGGCTGTACCTTCTGGACAGACTCAGACAGGTACCATTTGTTTTCCTCCATTCTTTCCTTAAGCTAAGAGGGATCTCCAGCCCTGTGTGCCATCTGTGCCTTTTAAGAGAGAAATTTACTCCACAGCTAGCCTTTAATCAAAGAGAATGTTTTTCTGGGTGGTGCTGATGGCTCAAAGCCCTAAGTTAAAATCAATCAAACAGAAATTCCCCAAAGGGCCAGTGGTCCTGCTTCAGACCTTCGTAATGTCCCCTTTTGTCTTTGGACAGTCAGAATTCCTGGATAATTTTTGCACAACTTCGTAGCTCTTGATTTTATTTTCTAATAAAAGATATTATAGCCTTACAAGTTAACCAGCCAGCCTACACCATCAGATGTAAAAACTATCCTTAATAACAATCTGCAGGCACTTGAAGCTTGTTTTCTAAGCAGTCTTTTCTGAGCCAGATGAGGGACCTGCTTTTTCCCCCCCATCTCTGTAGCAATTCAAGAGGAAATTGCAATCTTTAAGCACTTGGTTTCAGTTTTCCTTCTGAACCAGATGTGTTTTCTCCAGCATTTGCATGTGGGACGGAAGATCATGGATTGCCGTTTTGAAAAATGGAAGGCACCTACTTTTTAGTGATCAAATGGGGAGAGTTTGGCTTTCCATATAGGATAACACAAGCTACCTTTTCACTCTCATTTTTTTTCCCAATTTCCCACCAGGAGCAGTTACCCATGACCCCCCTCAGGATTCCGTTCCTGTCAGTTCAGTCTCTCTTATCCCACCACCACCGCCTCCGAAAAACGTTGCCCGCCTGTTGGCGCTAGCGTTAGCTGAGTCTGCGCAGCAAGCCTCAACCCAGTCACTGAGGAGACCAGGGACTTCCCAGGCTGCTTACACAAATTACGGAGACATAGCAGTGGTTGCAGCAGAAGAGAAACTGCCTAGTTCCTACTCTAGCGTTACTCTAGATAAAGCCTATTTCCAAACTGATAGGCCAGCAGAGGAGTTCCACGTCCAGAACAATGTATCTGGGAACTGTGACCAGCCTATTCCAGATCCGGCCGCCACTGGGAATCCTACCCATGCCAGTGCAGTGGAATCTGGGGAACAGCTCCACCAGGCCGACTTCCCAGGGAATCATCCACATCGAACCTATTTACCTGGGGACCCAGACAAGGCCAGAATCACTTCAGTTCCCTTAACAGACTCTAAGTCGGATGATCCCCTGAGTTGCCCTGAAGACCAGTCTGGGAAGACCAGTATGCCAACTGTCTCCTTTATGGAACAGGACCAGTATCAGCTTCATTTCTACAGTGGAGATCAACCTCCTTCGTATCTTGGTGCAGGTGTGGATAAGCCCCATCATCACCCTTCAGAACTTGCAGACAAGTCGCCCACACCTTCTAATCTGCCTCGGGACAAAAGCTACCCTCCCTCTGGGTCCCCTGAAGAGAATCCCAGTGCGGCCGCCGTGGCTTACATGACCGCTGCTCCGGCAACAGCCGAGATGAGCACCAGGGAAGCCAGCTGGGATGTGGCTGAACAAGCCACTGCAGCTGATTTCGCCACTGCCACCCTTCAGCGCCCTCCGAGGACGAATCGTCCCCTCCCGCCGCCTCCTTCCCAGAGGTCAGCCGAGCAGCTGCTGGTCATGGGGCAGGTACAAGCAGCCACCAGTGTGGGACTGAATCATCCCCACAAGGTAAGAAGGGGAGGGAGTTGGGGAGATGAAAGGTACTTTTTCCAAAGGTATGTCACTTTTCAGCAGCGTGTGCTGCTCCCTTTGAGTCAGATAGGACATTTATCTGAAGTCCTGTGGCAGTTTCCATGAAACCTTTCCTGTCTGAGGTTGGACCTGCCTTTGTGTTGATGCCAGATTTTCTCTGAGGAAGGAGCAGTCATTCAGTGATTCTAGTTCATACCTGCTGCCTTTTCTTCCTAAAGCATCCGGGTAGTTTCTTCGTAGAACTACAAGGAGCTCGTGATCAAATACGTCAGACTGGGCTTCAGGTGTCAGGGCTGTGGGTTGGTCCCCACACCCCCCTCCCGACTCCATCACTGATGCAGTGTGACTTTGGGCAAGTTGTTTTTAACCCACCCTCTGCCAGTGATTCACGTCTGCACGGTGAATGTGCTTTATTCTCAACACATTTGGAAGACTTTCTGCCTTGCAGACGTTTTAGAAATGTAAGAGCTGACAGTGTTTTAGGTCATTTTGTTATTTCCTTAGCATAAGCCAGCAGGTTGTTTTATAATCAAGCTTCTGTTTTGATGAGAGAATATTGGATGCAGAAAGCTAAGATTTCTTTCTAACTTTCTCAGATTTTAAAAAAGTGCCCCACGTGCTTTGTGGTCACCTGAACTAAAAGGACTCTGCTATCTAGACTGGAGTGGAGGATGCTATTTCTAGCAGCTGCTTCTCAGGGACAGCACATTTGCAGCCTTGCTGTGAGGGTCATGTTTGGTGTCAGCTGCTGTGGACCAGGGTGGAGTAGAGGGTGGGGAGCGACAGTGACCAATTGGTCTGAATGTCCCTCGGACCAGTGTCACTACGTACAGCTGTGAGTCACTTCACAAATCTCTCCAGCTAGAATCAACTCTCTTTGTTTAACAAAATGTGCTTGGTGTTGAGACCAGTAGACTAGGTATATGTCTTTAAGCTTGACTATACTTTACGCCTCTCTTTTGGTCTGGACACTAAGATGCTGTCGCAGGCAACATCGCCTCACATTTAAAGCCTGTCACAAATTAGAACAGTTTCCCAAAGATGCCCATGGCTTCTGTACCAGGTGGCAGCACAGACTGCTTCCTGGACGTGCGGGCAGATTGGGCCTCCTGTCGTGTCCAGCGCAACCACATGGCTTGGAGGGTTTCAAGCTACCATCCAGATAGCCTCAACTTGTGGGTTACAGATTGAATAGTAATTGATTCCAAGCTCATGATATAACTGTCTTTTAATAGGTTCAAGTGGTTCCAGCTCCAGAGAGACCCCCTGACCCCAGAGCCACGGACGATCCCGCACCCGTCCTTGTCGGTGATGGCGGCGCAGCTGCTCAGTGTCCCGTCTCTGCCCCCGCTCTCCAACCGAGCCTTCCCGAAAAGGTGCGGGAGGGTGCCAGGGCCCCACCGCTGCACCTGCGCGCCGACTCTGTCCCCGTGTACTCCTCCTGTGGCTTTCCCATGCCAGTTCCTCCCACCAGGACAATGGAGAGTAAGATCGCCGCTGCCCTCCACTCCAGCGGCGCAGATGCTCCCAGCAGTTCCGGTTACCATCCCTTTGTCACCGCTTCCTCAGCCTCTGTGGAGGACGGTCTGCCTTTACCACTTCCCGTCCCACAACCTAAGCATGCTTCACAGAAAACAACTTACTCCACCTTTGCCAGGCCTGATGTCACCCCTGAACCCTTTGGGCCAGAAAACTGTGTGCATTTCAGTATGAATCCCAACTGCCAGTACCGTCCGCAGAGCGTACCTCCACATCATAATAAATTGGAGCAACACCAAGTGTACGGTGCCAGATCAGAACCACCAGCCTCCATGGGACCTCGTTATAACACATACGTGGCCCCGGGAAGAAATGCGTCTGGACACCACTCCAAACCATGCAGCCGAGTGGAGTATGTATCTTCTTTAGGCCCCACAATTAGGAGTAGTTGTTACCCTGAAGATATTCCCCCGTACCCTACCATCCGGAGGGTACAGTCTCTCCATGCCCCTCCGTCTTCCATGATTCGCTCTGTTCCCATTTCACGGACAGAAGTCCCCCCAGATGACGAACCAGCCTACTGCCCAAGACCCCTGTACCAATATAAGCCATATCAGTCCTCGCAGGCCCGCTCAGATTATCACGTCACTCAGCTTCAGCCTTACTTCGAGAATGGTCGGGTCCACTACCGGTATAGCCCCTACTCCAGTTCTTCTAGTTCTTATTACAGTCCAGAAGGAGCCCTGTGTGACGTGGATGCCTACAGCACGGTACAGTTGAGGCCCCTCCACCGCCTCCCCAATCGCGATTTTGCCTTCTACAATCCTAGGCTGCAAGGAAAGCACTTGCACACTTACGCTGGTTTGCTCCCACGTCCCCGGGCCAATGTGACTGGCTATTTCTCTGGTAATGACCACAATGTAGTCAACATGCCTCCAGCTGCTGATGTAAAGCACACATACACCTCGTGGGATCTCGAGGACATGGAAAAATACCGAATGCAATCCATCCGGAGAGAGAGCCGTGCTCGGCAGAAGGTGAAGGGGCCTGTTATGTCCCAGTATGATAACATGACCCCAGCCGTGCAAGATGACCTGGGTGGGATCTATGTCATCCACCTCCGTAGTAAATCAGATCCTGGGAAAACTGGACTTCTCTCGGTGGCAGAGGGAAAGGAGGGGCGGCATCCAACCAAGGTCGTCAGTCCTGAGGGAGAGGACCGCTTCTATAGAAAGCATCCAGAGCCAGAGTTCGATAGAGCCCACCACCATGGAGGATATGGCAATGGACCGCCAGAGAAACCCACTCTCCCTCAGAAGCAAAGTAGCCTCAGGAACAGGAAGCTTCACGACATGGGTTGTAGTCTCCCTGAACACAGAGCCCATCAGGAAGCAAGCCATAGGCAGTTATGTGAATCAAAAAATGGGCCGCCGTACCCGCAAGGAGCTGGCCAGTTAGATTATGGGCCCAAAGGGATTCCAGACACTTCTGAGCCAGTCAGCTACCATAACTCTGGAGGGAAATATGTTACCTCGGGGCAGGAGACTCTCAGACTGAACCACAAAGAGGTGAGGCTCTCCAAAGAGCTCGAGAGGCCTCGGGCTAGGCAGCCTCCTGCTCCAGAGAAACACTCCAGAGACTGCTACAAGGAGGAGGAGCACCTCCCCCCGTCAGTAGTCCCACCCCCGAAACCGGAGAGGAGTCATAGCCTGAAACTCCATCATACTCAGAACGTGGAGAGGGACCCCGGTGTGCTGTACCAATACCAAACACATGGCAAGCGCCAGAGCAGTGTGACTGTTGTGTCCCAGTATGATAACCTGGAGGGTTACCACTCCCCACCCCAGCACCAGCGAGGAGGCTTTGGAGGAGGAGCAGTGGGAACCTATGTGCCCTCTGGCTTTCCCCACCTGCAAAACAGGACATATGCTACAGCTTTGGGCCAGGGGGCCTTCCTGCCCACAGAGTTGTCTTTGCAGCACCCTGAAACACAGATTCATGCAGAATGAGCCCTGGAGCAATAGAGTTGAAGCAGCCTCTGCTGGACAGTGGACTGTTCTATTTTTTTCAGTAACCAAAAAGATTAAAAAAAAAAAAAAAAAGCTACAATCCCCCCCCTCCCCGACCACATTAAAAACAACAACAACAACCAAGAAAAATCACCATCTTTTTCCCCTTCCCTGCTTCATCACCATCTCTTCCATCTCTAGGCTGTGATTTTTGTCATTAAAAGAGATCTGAATGATTGTAAAGCACTGTGTTGAAAACCTAGTGAAGAAATTTGTCACAGACCATACTTGCCATATGGGGCTAATGTGTCAGAGCCTGAGGACTGCCTTTAACTGAATTTGAATTTAACCTTGTCCTTCTTAATATTTGCTACACAGCGCAAAGCGGTTTATGTCTAGTTCCCGGTAGGCTTTTGCATTTCTGTTGCATTTCTACTAACTTTCTCAGTAGCCATGCAGCTTGCCCAGGTTGACACTTGGTTTTTGTCCCTTTATTCTCCCTGACTTTGAAGGGTTTTGTGCATTAAGTTACAGTGGAGAAAAACTTCTCCCTTATTCTTCGGATGAGTCTGTCAGACAATTAGCACATTATAATTTAAAAAATAATAATAAAGGAATGAAGACTTTAAGCATCTAATAAAAACCCATTGTAAAATGTCAGGCCATTTAGATCCAGGCTGAACCACGTTCTTTACATTTTTACTTCTCAGAGTCGCTGCTCGCAGTTCGGTAAGCAGGCTGACGTCAGCTGCAGAAGGGATTCTAAAGTCAGGAGTAAAGAAGCTTCTTAGGCAGAAGTCTGTGAACGTCGTTAGCACTGTAAAACCCTGTCAGTGCTTCTAACGTGTCGCCTGCCTTCATTTTTTTTTTTTCCTCAATAATATTTGGTAAATAGTAATCCTGGTAAAACATTTCATGCCATTTGTTCTCCTAAAGCAACTTTTTTTTTTTCTTTTTCCCAAATTGGGGTGGGGGAAAAAAACCCAGCATGACTTGACTGGATAAATACACATAATTTATCATGATTACACATTTACGTGTTGATTTTTGTTTCTGAACCAGAGTACAGGTTTCTTGGGGACTGTTAAAGAGGCGATGAATTATTTGTTAGCCGAAAGCCCCTGCCATAGTTTCACTCCGCACACCGCCCCATCTCAGCGGTCAGAATCCCGGGCTGTGACCGTGTGCATCCTAAGGGACCTGTGTGCCGTGTGCACACTGTCTTCCTGTAATTGCCATTTTTACACCAGCATTTCAGGTCTAGTCCTTACAAGCCCGTGGGCATGTTACATGTGTGGAATACCCTGGACTTCCTTTTGAAAGTCACGTTCTGGTCGGACAGCTGTCTGGCCTGCCTCCACTCCCATCTTCTCAGCAGCACCCCCTCCCCCTGCCCCAACAATGTCCACACCAGACCGACCAGGCCGTCCTGTACTTACAAACAAGTTTAGATTGTCCTTGCATTCCATAACTCTCAATCATACTTGAGTTTTATACATTCCCATGTTTTAAAAGCTCAGTTTATAGAAGACACTAGGAGAATATCATTCCATTTACTGGATGATTGCTGCTCTGGCTTTTTAAAACTTGGAATTAACTTTTCTTTAGAGCAAAGGAAGAAATCTTTTTAAGAGGCTAAATTCATGCTGCTATTATTGCTGTGAAGTTGTATAAAGATTAGGATTCATGCCAGTTTTTTTTTTAATTTAAAAGAAAATCATGTGATTGCATTTTAAGGGTTTATATTTAGAAAAAAATAAAGTTTTAAGAACACATTTATTTATATGTGGAAATACTCTATAAGGTTTTGTTTTGTCTCCCCAGAGTTGATGAGAGGAATTCCTTCAGTAAAGATCACGGTAGCAGTCTGGACATACTGACCCATGAAAGGTCTGTGGGCATGTCTCTCCATCAAGCACGCAGACCCAATGGGCAGAATCACAGGGTTAGGGAACCTGATAGGATATTTCCTTTTAGCACAGAAACACATCAGGTGCTACATACAGGAGTTGGATCCTTGGCGAATATGCAGCGCTTTTTTTTCTTTTCTTTTTTAACCTTAACCATCTTGTGTCAGGTAGTCAGGTAGGCAATCCATGGCCCCTCTGAGATCACACACACCCCGTAAGTTCTCACCAGCAGCGTGGAGCACAGGAAGGAGCCGGTATGATGAGGAGGTACAGATGGCGTTAGTAACTGAGAGCCCAGAAGGAAGCCGCTGAAGAGTCCTGTCCAGTTTTAAAATTTGTGGATTTGTGGTCACACACATTGTTTACTCCTAAACCTAAATCTATCTCATGAATACTGAGGTGAATTCCTCAAAACAATTACTTTATTCATGTCCTGAGGGCTTAGAAATATCAGGTGAATATTTGGAATACAGAATAATGACCCCAATTACTGGTATAATTGTGAAACACCAACTTAGGTAAAATCCAGAGTTATTTCATTTAATGTATGTGGAAACGGCCTTAACTTTGGATCCAGTTTTTTGAGGGACTTTGCCTTTAACTTTTCCCAGAAATCGCACGGCAGGTCACTGTGAACCGGGTGAACTCAGCACCGTTCACCTTGTGTGTGACTTCACAGTAATATTCAAATTATGATCAAGGAAATGGAGCTGCCTAATGCATTAAACCCATAATTTAATTCTACTGGTATTTTTATAACCATGTCTCCAAATTTTATTTTATTATTATTATCATCATTATTATTTTGCAAAACTCTGATGTAACAGTTTGGTTTGATTGAAACAAATATTCCCTGGATGTCTGGCCAGAGACTTTGCTAATAGCCCCCGAGATGCCATTTTCTTATTAATTTCACCCGATACTTAAACTGTTTTAAGGATGGTCCCATGGATAGGGCCTGCACACTTTCATGATGGCAAAGCATTTTTTTTTTTTAATTGGGGTCAGGTTGAAAAAGTCTAGCACTGACTCTGTCGACAGGTGGGACCGTCCATCAGTGTGAGCGGATGTAGAATGGGAGGAAACCACATTTGAAGCAGCAATGGATGCATACAATGTAAATTGGAAATTTGCCCCTTGAGTTTAAAAATTAGGAGCCTGCAAAGTCCATCTGTCTGTTCCCAGCTCTGTTCGTCAGTCATCCTTCATTATGTTGGCAAAGTTATCATCTGAGCAGTGTGTGTAAGGAAATAATGAAAGCAAACGTATGTCAGAAAGTTTACTTCCAAATGGTTAGAGGCATGTGATTTTCAGTACTGTGTGTTACGGAAACGTCAGGAATGGTATATTTTAATGTCTGTGTGCACAGAGGGTCTTTTTTCCTTTCCTGATTAGTACTGTTAGTGTTCAAAGAATAAAACTGGTTGTTTTACAGTTTAGATTCTAAGGTAGCAAAACCTGATTTTCCAGCCACGACCTGCATGAGAGAAGCACCCTAGGAAGTCTTAGATCATGCTTTTGAGTTCTTAACTTTAATTTATATAGTGTTTTTTTTTATGTTTTAATATTTTTGTGAACTGGTGTAAATTGTTAATGCATATAAGCTTGTGTATTTTTGTAAATAGTTTTGTGATTTATTTCCTGACCCATATGTAAATATTTAGAGTCTCATTTCTTCAAGACTTATTTGAAGCTGAGTTGTGGGCTTGGGTTTTGTTTGTTTCTTGTTTTGGTTGGGGGAGGGGGGGAGAGAAGAGATTTTGTACTCCAATAATCCAGATGGAGATATCTTGTGGTTTAAAGCAAATGTCCCACTGAAAGCAATTCAAATATCAACAAAATTATTTCAGGTTAAAACAGACTTCTTTGTGTATGTGTTTCCTTTTTGCTGTAATATGACTATAACAAAATGGGATAATCGGGGATATTCAAAAAGGTAAGTGTGTAACAAAGATTATTATACTGAACGGTATATATTATTTGAGGGAAGGGTTTAATGGCTCCTGTTTTATCTATCTGCCACAGTGTGCTGCTGGGCCAGATTTTCCCCAGGTCAGACAGGTTGCTCCGTGCTGGGAAGTGTAGCCAGGAACCCACACCTGGCTTCTGTGGCCTGACTCCCAAGCTGCCAGTTTTCAGGAAACTGGATTGGCTTCTGAGCTCAGTGATTCTTCACAGGGGAGTTCTAAATAGCAACCATATTTCTGAAGATTCCCTCGAAGCATCTCAGACATCCTGTTGACTTTTCAGAGAGAAGAGACCAGAAAAGAGTGTCCTCTCCTACACTCCGTGGCAGGCTGGTTTGTGGCAACACAGGTTCTGCACATAACCTAGCCACCTGGCCAGGGATCTAGAGCACATTGCTGTGCAGAAGTTCTTCTCAAAAATATGTCCACATTGGTCACTTTTTTTTTTTTAAATAATATTTATTTGACAGAGATCACAAGTAGGCAGAGAGGCAGGCGGAGATTGAGAGAGAAGCAGGCTCCCCAGTGAGCAGAGAGCCCAATGCGGGGCTCAATCCCAGGACCCTGGGATCATGACCTGAGCCAAAGGCAGAGGCTTAACCCACTGAGCCACACAGACGCCCCTGGCCACGGTTTTTTGAAGGAGGAAAAGACCCCATGATATTCAGCTATTGAAATCTTAGTTTTTCTATTGGGAGTCATAAATTACTAATCATTCTGCATTCTGAATTACGGGGGCCTTTCCTTTTTGTCTGTAGCAGGAAAAGTTGCCTGGTTAGTACAGACAACCCTGGCGAGCCTGTGTTTTCTGTGTACCTGCACACCATGTTGCAGACTAAAAGCAAAGGAGCAAACTTTGCTCTCAGCGAACGTTCAGACTTGAGCATGTGTTCCCATGTAAGTGGTTCTGATGGGATTAAAGAAAAGACCTGTATGACATTCCCACCAGGTCTTCTTTACCAGTAATTTCTTTACTAGTAATTTCATCACCAAATTTCCTTCATACTGATGAAAGTATAGTACTTATTTTTTAAAAATGTGTATTTTTCATTGAAGAATCAGTGGCAGATACATTCATGGCATTTGAGATTTTACTTAAATGTGGTGTTCTATGGAGAAAGGCACATACATTTTGAAATACTGTTGATTCCCCATTGCAGCAAAACCGTGGGCATCTACAAACACCCAAACTAAGACATTCGAGTTGGTTGTGATTCTCAAATAGTTGAGAGTGTATGTCTTGAAAATTGTGAGGCTTAATTTTTAAGTATTTTAATTAGAACACTGCCAGCATATTTTTTTAAATTTTTTACTAACATATAATGTATTCTTTGTTTCAGGGGTACAGGTCTGTGATTCATCAGTTTTACACAATTCACAGCACTCACCATAGCACAGACCCTCCCCAATGTCCATTTCCCAGTCACCCCATCCCTCTGATCCTCCAGCCCCCCAGCAACCCTCAGTCTGTTTCCTGAGATTAAGAGTCTCTTATGGTTTGTATACCTCTCTGGTTTCATCTTGTTTCATTTTTCCCTCTCTTCCCCTATGATCCTCTGTCTTGTTTCTCAAATTCCTCATATCAGTGAGATCATATGATAATTATCTTTCTCTGATTGACTTATTTCACTCAGCATAATACCCTCTAGTTCCATCCATGTTGTTGCAAATGGCAAGATTTCATTTTTTGATGGCTCCATAGTATTCCATTGTATATATATACCATATCTTCTTTATCCATTCATCTGTTGATGGAAATCTAGGCTCTTTCCATTGTTTGGCTATTATGGACATTGCTGCTATAAACATTCGGGTGCACGTGCCCCTTCGGATCACTACATTTGTATCTTTGGGGTAAATACCCAGTAGTGCAATTGCTGGGTCTTGGGTTAGGTCTATTTTCAGCTTTTTGAGGAACCTCCATACTGTTTTTCTAGAGTGGCTGCACCAGCTTACATTCCCACCAACAGTGTAGGAGGGTTCCCTTTCTTCTAACAGACGAAAATATACCCTAAATCTAGTGTATAACTTTGTTCTATTCACCTGCCTGATCACATTCTCTCCCTTTTTTTCTTCTTCCTTTTTCAACCAACTTATCAATTCCTTCTTTAAAATCTTTTTTAAATTTAATTTTTACAGTCATATTCTATTCCTTCATTGTATTTACCCTTATTTTCATGTATATATATTTATTTAAAATTTTGGGAGGCAAGTTCTTCTAACAGACCAAAAATACACCCAAAATCTAGTGTGTGGCTCTGTTCTATTCACCTGTCTGATCATATTCTTCATACATATTTTTTTCTTTTCCCCCGGGTCTCAGATCTCTTCTGATTTGTTTAGTGCATATTTTTCTGGGGTCTTTGTTGCCCTTTTAGCATTTTGTTCTCTCATTCATCTGTTCTTCTCTGGACAAAATGACAAAACAGAAAAACTCACCTCAGAAAAAAGAGGCAGTACTTGAAAAAACAAGAGGCAGTACTGACTGCCAGGGACTTAATCAACATGGACCTTAGTAAGATGTAAGAACCAGAGTTTGGAATGATGATTATAAAGGTACTAGCTGGGCTTGGAAAAAGCACAGAAGATACTAGAGAATCCCTTTCTGGATAAATGACAGAACTAAAATCTAACCAAGCTGAAATCTAAAAGGTTATTAATGAGGTGCAATAAGAAATGGAGGCTCTAACTGCTAGGATAAATGGGGCAAAGAGAATTAATAATATAGAAGACCAAATGATGGAGAATAAAGAAGCTAAGAAAAAAACAACTACTGGATCATGAGGGGAGAATTCGAGAGATAAGTGATACCATAAGATGAAATAATTAGAATAATTGGGATCCCAGAAGAAGAAGAGAGAGAGAGAGGGGGACAGAAGTTATATTGGAATAAATTACAGTGGAGAACTTTCCTCATTTGGGGAAAAAAACAGGCATCAAAATCCAAGAGGTACAGAGCACCCCCCAAAATCAATAAAAATAGGTCAACACCCTAACATCTAATAGTAAAACTTATAAATCTCAGGGACAAAGAGAAAATCCTAAAAGCAACTTGGGCCAAGAGGTCTATAACCTACAACAGTAGAAACATTAGATTGGCAGCAAACTTATCCACGGAGACCTGGCAGGCCAGAAAGGACTGGCAGGATATATTCAGAGCACTAAATGAGAAAAATATGCAGTCAAGAATACCTTATCCAGCTAGGCTGTCATTGAAAATAGAAGGAGAGGTAAAAAGCTTCCAGGACAAACAAAAACTAAAAGAATTTGCAACCACCAAACCAGCCCTACAAGAAATGTTGAAAGGGGTCCTCTAAGCAAAGAGAGATCCTAAAAGTAACATAGACCAGACAGGAACAGAGACAATGTATAGTAACAGTCACCTTACAGACAATAATACAATGGCATTAAATTAGTATCTTCCAATAGTTACCCTGAATGTAAATGGGCTGTACGACAGGGTATCAGATTGGGTTAAAAAAAAAAAAAAAAAAAACAAGACCCATTCATGTGCTGTCTGTAAGAAAGTCATGTTAGACCCAAAGACAACTCCAGATTTAAAGTGAGGCAGTGGAAAACAATTTACCATGCTAATGGATATCAAAAGAAAGCTGGGGTGGTAATCCTTATATCAGACAAATTAGGTTTTATTATTTTATTTATTTATTTATTTTTAAGATTTTATTTATTTGACAGAGATCACAAGTAAGCAGAGAGGCAGGCAGAGAGAGAGGAGGAAGCAGGCTCCCCACTGAGCAGAGAACCTGATGTGGGGCTCGATCCCAGGACCCTGAGATCATGACCTGAGCCGAAGGCAGAGGCTTTAACCCACTCAGCCACCCAGGCGCCCCCAAATTAGGTCTTAAACCTAAGACTGTAAGAAGAGATGAGAAAGGACACTGTATCATACTTAAAGGGTCTGTACAACAAGATCTAACAATTGTAAACATTTATGCCCCTAACATGGGAGCAGCCAATTATATAAGCCAATTAATAACCATCAAAGAAGTGCATCAAAAATAATGCAATAATGGTAGGGGACTTTAACACCCCCCTCATTGAAATGGACAGATCATCTAAGCAAAAGACCAACAAGGAAATGAGGGCTTTAAATGACACACTGGACAAGGATATGTTTTAAAGATTTTTATTTATTTATTTGACAGCAGGGATCACAAGTAGGCAGAGAGGCAGGCAGAGAGAGAGGGGAAAGCAGGCTCCCTGCTGGGCAGAGAGCCCCATGTGGGGCTCGATCCCAGGACCCTGGGATTATGACCTGAGTGAAGGCAGAGGCTTAACCCACTGAGCCACCCAGGTGCCCCAAGGATATGTTTTAAACTACAAACTTTGCTGCCATTATACCTAAGGACTCATCACTTATCCATACAGATTTCCATAGTATAATGATACCCTCAGGGACATATTGAGGTATAAGGAGTGTTGGAGTGTTTGCTTCTGTTCCAAGGGCTCTACACCACTCTCCTAGTCTTGCTTTTTTTTTTTTTTTTTAATTTCCTATATCTTCTTTTTCTTTCTGCTTGCTCTTCTTGCTGTTGTCTACAAACTACCTCTAACCTTCCTCTTCCTCTAACCATTCAAAACAAAAAAGCTTGTCAAAATGGTGAGCAAAAGAAACTCTGGACTGGGGGCTAGAAAGATTAGGACTTTGTGTCTCCTATTTTTCATTACTTGGAACCTTTTGATCTTTTCTCCTAGCAAAGTGCTTGAGTAGCCAAGTTTCAGAAAGTGGGATATTACTGTATAAGTTGAAATACAATATTATTGTATTAGAAGGGAGAATGAAACCAAGAGTATGTGAGTTTTCCCTGCACATGACATTCTGTGAGAAAGCTATATGATTAGATACCAGCATTTTCCCTGTTAATAACTGCAAAGTATTTCTCTGTGCGAGTCCCTAGGAGACCTCTAGCGTCCACTGTGAACTCCAGGGGGAAGGAAGGGAAGAGTGTCATGCACACAGACAGCTTTGGCTGTCCCTGAGTCATTCAGTTAGTGTGTGTGTGTGTGTTTTAATTTCCTAAAAACATTTTGAAAAGCATCCTGAGATTTCTTAGCCACTTGTTCATGTTTTAAACTGGACAAATGGTTGTTAAAAACACCAGAAAGTCAGTGAAACATTAGATTTCTTGGGCAACCACCAGATAGCCTAATTCATCTGGTCCAGAGGGATGGTTAGTACTGATCCAGACAGCATCTTTAATAGTCTTTTCCAAAAGAGAAACCATTTTCTACTTCATTTAGCTTTACCACTTTTTCTCATTCATACCTTGGTTCTCTATCACTTTAGTGACGCTAGAACCCAAATTTATCATTCATTTCCCTGTCCCCAGTGGTTAAATATCGAGCCTAGACTCAATTATTTATAACAATGACACATAGAAATGGGGACTAATTGAGCTGACAACATAGAAAGCAATTCAACATTCTCTAAAACAGGTAACATCAAAACCGATTACTACAGCACTGGTTCCAATTATATGCTTACGTAGTTCTTTTGCATGGGGGACATTTAAGCTGGTTAGGAAGCGTATGTAGTTAGCGCATGCGGTCAATACTCCAAACACTGTTCATGGAAACAACTCTTAGAACCAAATGATGCACTCTCCTTTCTCACCAAAAACCTTTTTTAAAAAATTACCAGCACATAGTTAGCTTATATATTTTAATCAAGTGTGGACAACAATATAGCGCTATTTTTAACAGCTAAGGACAATTAACACTATGCTTACTCTACTCTCGTGCCTGTCCCGGCTGTGAGCATTTTATAGCTATCGACTCCTTTGTTCCTCCTAGCCCGTTGGTTTATAGATGAAGCCAAGACACAAGGTTGAACTCTTTGCCTGCTGTCAAACAGCTCATGAGTGTTGGAGCTGAAATTCAAACCCAGGCACTCTCAACGTGAGTTTATGTTCTAATAAAAGCAGACTTTGAAGTTGGGTAGTTGAATCCTGACTGCTACTTACTAATTCTAAAACCCTCACTGAGCTACTAAACCCTTCTAAACTATTTCTGAAACTCTTACTAAGCCATGGCTTTCTCATCTCTGAAATGAGAAGAGAGCTTACCGTTCCTGTGAGGGCTAATTATGTAACAGAGGTCTCAGGAGGGCTTAGGGGGAGAGCAGGTACCCAACAGAAGTGGGGCAAGACTTACCCCAGCTATAGGAAAGAGGTCTCTATTATATGCATATAATTGTTTCATTAAGAATTTAATTATACAGGGCACCTGGGTGGTTCAGTCGTTAAGTGTCTGCCTTTGGCTAAGGTCATGATTCCAGGGTCCTAGGATTGAGCCCCGCATTAGGCTCCCTTCTTGGCAGGGAGCCTGCTTCTCCCTCTCCCACTCCCCCTGCTTGTGTTCCCTCTCTCACTGTGTCTCTGTCAAGTAAAATAACAATAATAATAATAATAATTTCATGATACAACTAACTCAACTGAGTCAAAAACTGGAAGGTTTCACATAGTTGGCAGATCTCTTTCAGGAAGATTCTCAGCAAGTCAATACGCAAGACATAACACGTTGGTTAAAATGAAACTTCACAGTGAAGTTTGGAGCATGAAGAAAGCCCTTGTTTTTTTAAAATATTTTGTGGTTTTTCAGGGGAAACCTTTATGTAGATAGCAGTGATAGCAGTGATGATTACAGAATCATGCCTCCCTTCTGCGTTAGAGCTATGTTCTCTCCATTAAGTCCTAGAGCTGCAGTTCAGGAAATGGTCTTAGGAAGACATGTGAACTGTGTCTTCTCTGCCAGGGCAGTGACTTTCTGCAAGCCTCACTGTCTTGTACCTCCCTGAGCATCCGCTGGCCCAGAACTACGCACCGTGGCAGGAACAGAATGAGCACTCTGTTTCGATGAGAACAGTAGGGGGAAACCAGTGCGGCATTTTACAAGAGCTGCTGAACAGAGGTGGCTTTAACTGTCTCTCCAGTTTTGAATGGTAATACTTGGTAAATAACAAAGGGCCTTCCCCTTATTCTTAAATACATAGACATTTTTCCTGATTCAACATGTGTTAAACAAAATGACCAGCCAGAGAAGAGAGTGATTGGATACTAATTAATAGATCTTGACAATTTATTGATCAATATTGGGTACCAGGCTAGTCTAAGTATTTATATATATATCAATATAGCTCAGACTTCCTAACAATGATGTGACGTAGCATTATTGCTTTCTTTAAAAAAGATTTTATTTACTTATTCGACAGACAGAGATCACAAGTAGGCAGAGAGAGGCAAGCAGAGATGGGGGTGGGGGGCGGGGAAGCAGGCTCCCTGCTGAGCAGAGATCCCAATGCTGGGCTTGATCCCAGGATCCCAGGACCCAGGATCCCAGGACCCTGATCCCATGACCTGAGCTGAAGGCAGAGGCTTAGCCCAATGAGCCACCCAGGCACCCCAGCATTATCATTTTTATTGCCCTTTTACAGATAATGAAACTGAGGCCCAGAAAATTTAAGCAGTGCTCCCGAGTTCGTATCTCTGTAGTTGTTCTGTTTGTTTGCCTTTTTTAGGGAGAGAGCCTGGGATGAGGGGGTGGGCAGAGGAAGAGAGAATCTCAAGCAGACTCCCTGATGAGCCCAAGGTGGGGCTCAACCTCACGACCCCGAGATCATGACCTGAGCTGAGATCAAGAGTCAGAGGCTTAACAGACGGAGACCCCAGACACCCCTGAGCCTGTGATTTTTATCGGCATGCTACGCTACCTTCCCAAAGTGGATCTTCAAAGATTGTGAACCCCCTTGCACAGAAGTGGTGAACACACCATGCTACTGATTTGCAGGGAAATCAACTCCTTCCTATCAGGCTGGGCTGGCCCTATGGTGTAGTAACGTCACCACAATCTCAGTACCTTAACACAAACACAGGTGTATTTCCTGCTCAAGCAAACTTGGCTGCAGGCCCAGGCGACTCTTCTGGGTGGCGGTCCTCTGGGTCGCCCTGCAGCCCATTGGGGTGAGGGCAGCTTCCCCATCCTTTAGCCAAATCGTCTGATTCTTGGGAAGCTGTGGCAACCTCTGTTACATAATTAGCCTCACAGGAACTTGCACAAAGTGCTTAAAATGTGGCCGAGAAGTAACTCGGGTTGTTCCTGCTCAGAGCTTATGAGCCAGAACTCGTTTCAAGGCCCTGCCCAAACATGGGGAAGGAGGCACGTTGGAAGCCGTCTGCCATGTGTCTGGAAGCAGAGCCCAACAGGGCGGCAGTGGGCAGCACCAGGGTCTGCCACACCACCAGGCTCTCCTCTTCGATTCTCCCGTCCCGTTAATTACAGATAACTGCAACATAGTTTGGGAAAATGCTGCAATTACAAGCCCCTGAGATAGGGTCAAGGAATAACAGTTCTTTGGACAAAAGAAATCGAGGGGCAGTGTAGGGCTGGCGGGTCTCCTGGTGAGGTGTCACTTTTGGCGGTCCCCAAATGGTAGCAAGACATTGGCCCTGCGCCCGCAGGTTTCTGATTGTAGATTGGAGAAAAGCTTCCATAAGCCAAGCGATGGCATGTCTTGTTCCAATCCCAGAGAAATGGAGGAAGGCTGGCAAAAGGAGCCACCGTGTTCCATGAATCCTGTGAGAGGTAAATGAAACCACCCTTCCTCTGCCCTCTCACTGACCTCACCGACCTCCTCTCCTCCCACAAACGTGCCAAGTCCGCTTCCATCCCAGACGGATAGTCCTCCGCCAGCAACGCCCAGTTCCCAGATTTTCATGTGACTTGCTCTCTCACACTATGTCTTTGACCAGATGTCACCTCCTTGGAAAAGCTTCCCTTGACCACCCTAGGCAAAACAGCAACCCCGGTTACTCTCTCCGTCTACTCACTCTGCTTTCTTGTGCTCCCTATCTGATAGCTATCCCTCCTCCAGAGTGTGAACTCCAAGAGCACAAGAACTGTGTCTTGATCACTGTTAGGTCCTAGTGCTGAAACACGGCCATAATGTGCATCGATGGCTGTTGAGCGGATGGACTGATGGGTCTATTTTCCACAGTAAGGCAGTGGAGGGCAGGTACTCAGAAACAGTTCGGGTACTGGAATAGAATAGATTGTCTTTCTTCAGCAGCAGAATGAAGCCAGCATCACTTGTCTGGTTGATGTCCATATGCTACAAACACGTTTGCACTGGCAGTGTTGCCCGACGGTCCCAAAAGGAAAGCAAGGAGGCTTAGATGATCTCAGCTACTGGGATGAGAACTAATCAGAAAATCTTTTTAAAGGAGGTCGGCTTTGAAAACTGGAAAGTAGGGAAAGGGAGTTACCTGGAAGAGAAGAATGGAGATGTTCTGAGTGTCCAGGAGTGTTTTCTTCCCATACTCCCATGTGCCCTACAAAGCATCTTAGGGTTTGGGCCCGAGAAGATGTTATGAATCTAGGTCATGGCAAATTTGGAAGAGAAGAGGAAACTGAGCCTTGGATAGTTTTCCACAAACCTCTATAGTAACCTGTGTACCAAGGGATAGTAGAATCTGGGGAAACATAAATGAGCTAGTTTCTGAATGAGCACCTTCTCCAAGCTACATGAGTTTTGAAGGGAATTGCTAGAACATTTCATGATGTTCCCTAACTGTACAGGATAAAGTTATTGGAAGTCTTGAGCCTTGGAAGCCTCAAGAACTCTCCGAAAGTAATTGCCACAGGCTCTAGATTTCACTGTTGCCTGGCCCCTCCTGATCTAGAAGTTACCCCTTCCCTTGGCGGTCCTCTCAGTGCCACATGGCAAGTTTTTTTACACTGATTATAGTGGGAAATGGTTCTCTTCCTACCAGAGCTTATGATTATTAGGGTGCCAAAGGCTATCTTGACTTTTTGATTTTTATGGTCCTTTTCTTAAAAACAAACAAACAAACAAAAAACCAAAACCTAAGACATGGAGGAGGAGCTTCCTTGGTGCTAGGCAAAAGCACCCAATGTTGGACTCAGAAAATACTTTGCTACATGAATAACAAATGAGTGTTGCAGGATAGAGTACTGACGGCATCGCCGTTCTACTTCAAGGTCATCTTGGCTCTCTGGGATGTTTCCCCCTTATACAAATGGGCACCTTTTCCCCCTATCTTCACTAACGTGATGTTTGTTCAAAGACGTCCTTATGACCTCATGCCCTGGCTCTTCCCAAGCTCCTCGGCAACATGTTTAGCAAAACTGTAACCCACCAGTACAGAGAAAGAGGGGAGACTGGGTGCAGGGAGGTAGCCAGCGTGAGTCAGCCCAAGGTCTGCACACCTCCCAGAAGAAAGGAGTTGACACTTGTTCTCACTGACCCTACATGGTGGAAGCAATCAGAAATGGATCATCACCCAGCAAGATGTAGGAGGAGGAGGGGTGGAAACATTAGGCAGGTCATCTGAGCAAACCTTTGAAGTCCTCCCCAACCTGGAGGCTGTGTGGTATCTGTGAAGGATTGGAGGCCAGTGCCACCTGGAGGTCGTTCGGGGCTGCCGGCTCTGCTGTCCAGTGAGCGCACTGCTCTCTCTACCCGGAGTGCTCTTCTTCCCCTCCCTCTGGGTGCCATCTGCCCCCTCAAAGACTTCCACCAGCACTTTGATCCAAACTCTTCCCTCTGGCCTATATGATCTGGCTTTCTGACTTCGCCCCGATTTCTCTCTCTCATTACAATTAGACACTGGCCTCTTTTAAAATTTCTGCCCCAGGTTGCTTGTATATACTCTTCTTTCTGCCTGGAATGCTCTTCAAATGGGAGGTCACTTCTCTTCCCTGAGATCTCCCTGCATCGCAGAGGCCTTCCTTAATGTCCCAGTTCGAGGTAGCCGCTCAATCATGTCACCCTCTTAATACTCTAAATAGCACTTATCACTCAGAAATTATTTGTAATTACTAGTTTGTCTAGCAATTGTCTATCTCGTCATGATTTGTAGGTAAGCCCCATCAGCATTTTGCACACGGTCTGTACTCCAGTAGGTTTGCTGAAGGAGCAGACGGACGAATGAAGGATGTTTAAGAAACATCATGGAAACAGTAATTTCAGAGAACTTCATTATTTCCCTCCTGCTCAGCCCGCCACGAGAAGACTGTCCTGTGTAACCACAAGGGGTCTCTTCCTGTGCTGTTGGGCCTCGACATGCCTACTGCCCAGAAATCAAAACAGCCACCAGATGGTGCTGTTGACACACTTTTCAATCACAAGGACTCCCGTGTCTAGGCCGGGTCCTCCCCACCGGAGTCAACAGGCTGCTGCTTTCTTCTGTATTTCCTTTCCTCCCTCTCCCCTCCCTCAGCAACCCCCGCCCCGACTCTTTTACAAGAGCAGTTGAAGGGCAGTGGCCTGCAGCAAATGCTGGGAGCTGACAGGAGGAGCTGCTTCCTTGGAATCAGCCTGAAAAAGGAAGGGTAAGGTTTGAACGGCTCCGCACAGGACTTGGATGAAAATGTCATGTCTGGAGATCTCTCACGGGTGCTGGCTTTCACTGTGAGATTCCATAATTTCAAGGGATGATTTTATGATTTTAAAGTTTCCTGTTTTCAGGAAATGGCATAAACTGTGTAGAGCCTGGCTTCTCTGTTGCCAAAGCTGGATGCACGCCGGAACTCCCTGTGGAGCTGTTTTAAAGTACAGATTTCTACATGCCACTAAATCGGGTGTCTCTTTGATGGCCAGAGAAGTTGTATTTTTACAAAGAACTCTCCAGAAGTTTCAGTGTCATCCACGATTTAGGAGCCATCCCTCCGGTTTCCCTTCTAGGCCCTGTCAGTCCTGCCTGTCTGGGCTTAACCTGGCCCCAGGCCAGGGTCACCCAAGTATGATTGCAGGGTCTTCATTGTTAACGGGAGTCTCCCAGCCCCCAGCTCCCAAGGATCATGTGACCCCAAGATTTGTAGAAAAATGGATCAAATAGATTTATGGGGGTTTTTTTAGCTGTAGAATTGCTTAGATCCACACAACACCGTAGTACATTAAAGTCTGTGAGAAGAATATTAATGTTGGATCACAGAAACATTTTATTCACAGAACATTTCTTCAGAACACAGGAACCATTGTCTAGTTGAAAGGGATCTGGACTAGGCGTCAGGAATTTTTGGTTTTGGTCACAGCTTCTTTATTATTATCCTTATTATTGAGAGAGAGAGAGAGAGAGAGAGAGAGTGAGCCCTCCGGGGGGGTGGGGGTCAAAGGTGAAGGGACAGAGAGAGTGTCTCAAGCATGCTCCATGCTCCGTGCGGAGCCGGACACCAGGCTCCGTCAATCTCACCACCCCGAGATCAGACCTGAGCTGAGATCAAGAGTCAGAGGTTCGGGGCGCCTGGGTGGCTCAGTGGGTTACAGCCTCTGCCTTAGGCTCAGGTCATGATCCCAGAGTCCTGGAATCCAGCCCTGCCTCGGGCTCTCTGCTCCGCGGGGAGCCTGCTTCCCCCCCACCCCCCCCACCTGCTGCTCTGCCCACTTGTGATCTCTCTGTCAAATAAATTAATAAAATCTTTAAAAATAAAGAGATTTATTTATTTATTTTTATTTGAGAGGCAGAGAGAGAGAGAGCACACGGAGGGAGAGAGACAGGGAGAAGCAGACTCTGCTGGCAGGGAGCCCAACATGGGGCTCGATGCCAGGACCCTGGGATCATAACCTGAACTGAAGGCCACTCGGGCGCTGCGAGCTGAAGGATTTCAAGCTAGCGTGTACATTTATAAACATTTATTATAATAGCTGTCAACTGTAATAACTTTGTTGTAATGGAACTAATTCACATGATTAGTTTTAGAAATCAGATAGTCACAGGTCTTTATAACAAAACACAGTTCCCATTCACTTTCAAATTTCTACTGCCTCTCGAGACAACCTTTTCAATTTGTTTAGGTGTCTCTTTTGATATTTACCAGCTTCTTTTTTTCCCCCAAAGATTTTATTTATTAGAGAGAGAGAGTGCATGAGAGGGAGAGAGCAGGGCCAGAGGAAGAGGCAGAAGCAGACTCCCTGCTGAGCAGGGAGCCCGATGCGGGACTCAACCCCAGGACCTCGGGATCATGACCTGAGCCGGAGGCGGACGCTTAACTGACTGAACCACCCAGGTACCCCTACGACCCAGTTTCTAAAACAATGTGCTACCTCTTGATTTTTCAATGTTAAACATCATGTATTAACTTCCTCCCCTGAGGCTGAGGGAGAGCTTCTTTGGCTGATGCTGTGTCTGGTTACTGCCCCAACAACACACACGCATCTGCACTCCACCTACATTTTTAGTTCTAGTTACGCTACAGAGCCCTTCGATCAGTATCCAGTATTTTCTATGTACTTACGAATTCATCCTTGGTGCCTATTGTGGAACTATAAAGTTCCTCTCAGTATGGTTCCACACATCAGATGCTCTCTGTTTCTGTGTGTTGTTCTTTTTGGAGAGTGGGGATGAAAGGGTGTCCCCTGAAACCCTTCCTCTTCCCACTCAAATATAGAATGGTGAAATGAAACAAGATGGGACCTGGGAGGGAGACAAACCATAAGAGACTCTTAATCTGAGGAAACAAACCGAGGGTTGCTGGGGCATTGGTGGGGAGGACTGGGGTGGCTGGGTTATGGACATTGGGGAGGTTATGTGCTGTGGTGAGCACTGGGAATTGTGTAAGACTGATGAGTCACAGATCTGTACCCCTGAAACAAATAATGCATTAGATGTTAATTTTAAAAAAATATCTAGAATGGTGGTTCTCTGGAACTGCTTCATAGTTGTGATTGCTGTGGGACTACCCTTGGACTTCTCTCTGCGGGGAATCCCTTATTTCCTGAATCGCACCTTCTTGTCTTATTTTATTTCCTCTTTGTGATGGAAAACGGTGCAAGGGAAATCATTTTTGTGAATTTGCATCCCTGAAAAAAATTATTTCTTCCTACCATTACCCTTTTTGATGATTTGGATCAATATAGAATTCTAAACTGAAAATCAATTCCCCTTATATTTTGAATTTTTTTTCTCTCTTCTGTGGCAAATCTAGCTGTTGAGAAGTCAGATGTCATTCTGTTTCTTGGTCCTTATATGTGAACTATTTTCCTCTTTGGACACCTTTATGATCTCCTTTTCCCTTTGGTGGGGGTCTCTGTAAACTAATGGTGCTGGGCATTCAGTGGCCCTTTCTTTTTTTTTTATTAAATTTTTTTTTTAAGATTTTATTTATTTATTTGACAGAGAGAGATCACAAGTAGATGGAGAGGCAGGCAGAGAGAGAGAGAGAGGGAAACAGGCTCCCTGCTGAGCAGAGAGCCCGATGTGGGACTCGATCCCAGGACCCTGAGATCATGACCTGAGCCGAAGGCAGCGGCTTAACCCACTGAGCCACCCAGGCGCCCAGCCCTTTCTTTTTTAAAAAAAATTTTATTTTTTAAATTTCTTTTCAGTGTTCCAGAATTCATTGTTTATGCACCACACCCAGTGCTCCACGCAATACGTGTCCTCCTTAATACCCACCACCAGGCTCACCCAATAGGAAATATATGGTCTTCGGTTCTGGGGATCTAAAATACTTCCTTTAAATTTTCTTCTCAGTTATTTTCCCAACACCCATTACTTGGATGTTGGAACTTCTCCCTCTCTCTCTTTTTAACAAGATTTTATTTATTTATTTCACAGAGAGACAGCACAAGTAGGCAGAGAGGCAGGTGGGGTGGGAGGCGGGGTGGGGAGAAGCAGGCTCCCTGCTGAGCAGAGAGCCGGATGCAGGGCTCGATCTCAGGACCTGAGATCATGACCTGAGCCGAAGGCAGAGGTTTAACCCACTGAGCCACCCAGGCACCCGGATGTTGGAACTTCTTTTTTTTAAAGATTTTTATTTATTTATTTGACAGAGAGATCACAAGTAGGCAGAGAGGCAGGCAGAGAGAGAGGAAGGGAAACAGGATCCCTGCTGAGCAGAGAGCCCCATGCAGGGCTCGATCCCAGGACCCTGAGATCATGACCTGAGCCAAAAGCAGAGGCTTAACCCATTGAGCCACCCAGGCGCCCCAGATGTTGGAACTTCTGAGCTGACCTTTGATTTCTCTTATCTTTTCTCTTCTATTGTCCATCTGTGACATTTTATTTTACTTTGTGGGACATCGACTCATTTTAAAAATGAATCCTTCCAATGAGTTTTTATACTTCAGTATTTTTGATTCCCAACAGTTCTTTCTTGTTCTCGGAGTGTTCTCCTCATTTATATCTTTTTGTTCTTATTAGTGGATCCAGGCAGGACCCAGCTCTCTAAAATATTAAATGAGTTTTTATTATTTTTCTTCTATCCCTTCCATTTCTTTTCCCCCTTAATTGTCTTTTATCTGTTTATTTTTGGTTTTGTCCCTTATATTAGAAACTTTCCTCACATCTCTGGCAATCAGTGGTTACTAGTTCAAATCTGAATGAGTTGTATGCACGTGCCTATGCGCACCCACGCCGACTGGAGGGTGTGTCGAGGAGGCAAGTCTACCTGGCTAGGGTAGCAACACAATTGGCAGAATGATGGCCCCCAAAGAGGGCTGGGCTCTAACCCCTGGCACTTGTGACAGTGTTAGGTTATGTGGCAAAGGGGAATTAAAAGTTGCAAATCAGCTGATCTCGAGATAGATTCTCTGTGGCCGCAATATAATCACAAGAATCCTCAGAGTGGAAGATGGGCAGAAGAGAGTCAGGGAAAGAGATGTGGAAGTCAGGCTGGAGTGATGCCATTTGAGAAGGACTCAACTCACCGTTGCTGCTTTGATGATGGAGCCATGAGGGGCCATGAGCCAAGGGATACAGGAGGCCTCCAGAAGCCAGAAAAGGCAAGAAAATGGATTTTCCCCTAAAGCCTCCAGAAAGGAAGACACCCCTGTTGACAGCTTGATCTCAGCCTGGTGAGACTCATGCAGGTTCTTAACTTGAACACTGCAAGACAGTAAATAGGTGTTTTTGACGTCACCAAGTTTTTGGTAATTTGTTACAGCAGCCGTAGAAAATGGATTAAAGATCCAAAAGTTTTCCAGCTAAGGAAGCAGGGACAGTCAAAATAGCCAGGAAAATGTTTCTGAGACCAGCCATAGTGTGAGGAACAAGGGGTCTCCGGAATTCAGCTCAATTCATGGTGCCTGCTATGTCCATCTGGAGAATTCTTCTCTCTTCTCAGTGGCCCCAAGGAAATTCAACTGGACAGGAATTTGGGCCTTTCTAGTGAATCCTGAACATATCTGACTTCTTTTTCCAATATTTTCTCATCAAGATTTGCCTCAGGTCTCCCCTACCTCTGAAGGAAAAAGCAAGGACAGTTTAGAATTGACACATCTGCAGTCTCCTTAGCTGTTCATACTAGTTTGGGTAGAGACGTAGCCCCCTGACTTGGGATACTCAACAGTGGTCAATCCCAGCTAGATCAGGGCCAAGAACCATGTCACGTGGCTCGTCTTTTCACCTTCTCAATGATATCTTTTGATGATCTGAAACTAATTAACTTATTAATCAATTCTCTTCATTTTTGTTTATTTGAAAATGCTTTCATTTTACCTCCATTCTTTTTTTTAAGAGATTTTATTTATTTATTTTAGAGAGAGTGCTTATGCAAGATGATGGGTAGAGATAGACATACACATATGTATATAAAAATACAAAATATATATGACATATATATTTTTAATGTAGTTGGCTTAGGGGTGTAGAACCTTTTAAATCTACCGCTTAATATTTTTCAGCATTTTTGTAAAATTCTCAGTTGTTAGATTTCTAAATATTGTCTCTGCCTTGTTTTCTGTCGGCTCTCCTGACATGCCAAGTGTATGTGTGTTTTAGACTCTCACCACAGTGTCTCTGTTTCTTACTCTCTTACTTTCCATTGTTTGGTCTCTCCATGCTTGATTCTGGACATCATCTTTCCACCAGTTCGTAAATTCAATAATTACCTTTTCAGATTAATTTAATCTATTATTAAATCCATTGAGCTTCTTTTTAAAAATAGACTTTTGTGTTTTTCAGTTCTGGAATACTTAAAAAAAAAATAGTTCTCCTCTGCCAATATTTTAAAGTTCATGTCCAGCAACACCTGTTTCTATAGTCCCTGTAAGTCTGTTTCTATTGCCTACTTTTTCTCTTAGTCTTGCTTTTCTTCTTGTGTGTTTGTTATTTCCCATTGTCTGCTGACCATTAGTTTTGAGAAATGGTTTGCTAAAAGAATTTGAGGACTAGAATAATGTCGCCTTGCTCCAGAAAGGACGTGCGCTTCCCTCCATTGTGCGTATAGGAAGGCCAACACTTGGAGTTACCAAAGCCAGTTCCAGACACTGAGAGACCTTTGAGCTGTATTACAGTCTCCTTGAGAATGATCTACTGTTGTCCATTTGCTCCTAGGGCGTAGCCGTTTCGTGACCCCAACCCAAAAGGAAGCGGGTTCATTAGACCATCTTGTACACTGGCTCACCCCTATGCTGGGAAGCTCTGTGCTCCTTTCCTGGGACACCAGGCCCTACAAATACGCCACTGGGCCTTTCAGCAGGATTCTCTAGAGTCAACACACACTTCTTGAGGGGCAGTGCCCCAGCTACAGGGCTTACCTCTGGTCTGGGCCTCTGGACCTGGGCTTCTAGATCTTTCCTTAATAATTCTTTGTGATCTTATTAGCTCACTAACAAGATTTAACGATGCCTTCAAGAGCAGTTTTTAAGATTCTATCTAGTTTTAATATCTGTTCTCAGCAGGAGGGTTGTCCTAAGTTAATGGATTCCCATGACAAGAGCAGGAAGTTCTTTTCAGCGAAGATGCTCTGACCACCAGCATTTATTCTTTCACATATAATATCAGATATTGTCTGGTAGCAAGAGTTGTATTTGAGAATACCTTTGATGGAGAGAGATAGAGAGAGATTCAGTATGCTGGTACAAGAGGAGTTCAGGCTAACATTGGAACACAGTCAACCTCCAGTTACAACCCTTTGGTTCCAAGATTGCCTTGGGCAAGAATTTTCATTCTTTCCTTTAATAATAATAATCTTAAAAGACTCTTAATGCTATAAATCCCATAAAGTACTGTCAGAATGAACTGTGTCTATGCAGATAGATTTCTCTTGAGCTTAAAAAAATATATTTAAACTGTCTCCTAAAAGACAAATACATACCAAGCCCTAAAACATATTTTGACTTAGACTTCCCAACCCAGGCAATTTGGAAAATAACTGGAAAGAATTTTTGTGTCTAAAAGAAGCTCTTCTGAGCTCCCCCCTTCATTACCTGACTCATTCATTAAAGATGCATCGTTGGACTTGCATTGTTTTCCTATGCTAGGACTCCAAATCTTCAGAGTATGCACTCCTTAGCCTCAGAGAATTTATAATCTAGCTAAAACCAGACAGGTGAAAACCATCTGAAGTGATAAATATGCATAAGGCCTTAAAATGAAATGTACATATATTATGGAGTCCAATATCTAGAACAAACATTGATGAGTTACTCTGCCTCACTGATGATTTATCATAAACCCTCATGGCCGTTCGGAGCTGTTGACAACCTTTGGCTTCCTCTGAGAAATTCGAAACTACCTGGGTAATCTAAAAGGCTTCATTTGTTAATAGGCACTAGGACTTATGAACTAAAAAGGAGTATAAAATAATAGGCAGAGGGGACAGGTGTCTGGGTATGAATTCTTACTAGGTCAGTGACCTTGATGGTGTCATTTGACCTCCATATCCCTCTGTTTACCCTTCCATGAAATAAGGGTGAGAACACCTACTTTGTAACATGCTTGTGCGGAACAAAGGCGCTGAGATCAGTCTTGCACTTAGAATATTCTGGGGCTTGGTAAAGTAGTCAATTAAATTCTTCTTCTTCTTCTTTTTTTTTTTTTTCCTGAAGGCGCAATCATGGTTAAACATTTACTTGGGAGAATTGAAGTATAAAAAAGAAAATACTTTGTGAATTATTAGCAACATCATCCACATCAAGAGAGGAAAAGGGAAAATCCGTTTTGTTCCCAGCCAAGAGACCTTTAAACAAATATCTTTCCGGTCCCCACTCAGATGTGTGGTGTAACTTTCCCTTCCAAAATATCTTGCTGATTTTTCTTATCCTCATACCTGGAAGAATTGGCTAGTGATATTTCTTACCAGTGGTGATTCTACTGAAAGAATATTGACTTTCTCAGTGTGCAGGGATCAGAGCCCTCATGAAAAGGGTTCACTCCTATCCACGTCACCCGATAATATAGCTGTTCTCCTCTCCTGCCCAACTCAATCCTCTCTCCTCCTGCCTCTAACTGGAACTTTTGACTTTGGCTATTGCATGAATATCATCTTGATTATTGAGTCAATTTATTAAATACCTTGGGATAGAACATGAATTGCACTGTATTTACCAGTTACCACCCACCAAAACGTTGTGTCTTATTAAAATTTAAATTGACCTAAAACAATAAAAAAAAAAAAAAACTTTTGCTAATAATGAGCCCCATTCATTGGGCAACTTTGTTTCTGCATAGCCCTTTAATGTGGATATTCTTAAAGATTTTGTCCTAGGGCTTGTTCTTCCCTCTCCTGCTCTTCCTAGAGATCGCCTCCATGCCAAGGATTTCCTTCCCTCCTGCTTTGCATCTTTTGCACAGGCTTTGTCCTGAGTTCCAGACATCAATCCAACTTCCTCCTGAACAGCTCCTGTTTGGATATCCCACAGGCCCCTCAACCTCCATGTGTCTAAAGCAACTAAAAATTTTCCTCCCCAAATTACACTGCCTTCAAAATTCTTTAACTATCCTTTATTGACTCAATAACTCAAGCCAGAAACTCTCGGGTTGATCTCCTCCCCTTGTTCCAGCCTCACTGCTAGTAGCTTAGCTCAGTTCCTCATCATTTCCCACCTGAAGTATTACAATAAGCACTTCTCTGGTCTGCAGTGGTTTTTTTTTTTTTCTTAAAGATTTTATTTACTTATTTGACAGAGAGAGAGATCACAAGTAGGCAGAGAGGCAAGCAGAGAGAGAGGGGGAAGCAGGTTCCCCTCTGGGCAGAGAGCCCAATGCGGGGTTCAATCCCAGGACCCCGAGACAATGACCTGACCCGAAGGCAGAGGCGTTAACCCACTGAACCACCCAGGTGCCCCTGGTCTCCAGTTTTTAAAATTCATTCCATAAGGTGCAATCCAAGTGACCAATCTGATTACATCATATCTCTACTTCGGTTCTCAGTCAATGGTGTCAGTGTTTTCCAACTGATAGAAAAGTGTGCAAAAGCATGATGACCCTGTCATCTTACGAATCTGTGGGGTCCTGGACCACAAAAACTCTGATTCAGTATATCTGGGACTAGGGCTCAAGAAGCAACATCTTTAATGAACAAGTCAAACCCCCGATATGGGTGGTTAGATCCCATTCTGAGAAGCACTGCGCGGTAGGACAAGTCAGTCCCCGGCTCTGGCAAGCATGCTCAGTATTTTCTGGCATGCACTCCCTCTCCCACCTCATCTACCTCTATTTCCCCATTTGTGTCCTAATCAGCATGCAGGCCAAGGACCAGGGGCCTGGGAATGCCTGGATCCTGACCTGCCACTCACTCACTCACTCACCTGCCACTTTTCCTTTGAAGATCTCATGGAAAGAGGTCTATCCCCACACTAGAAAAGAAGTAAGAAAAATGCCGTATTGTTAATAGCTCAGATTATGCTCAATACTCTTTTGATTTCATGGTTCCCTTGTAAAAACCGAAATGTTAAACATAGCTGAGCAGAGGATAAAGGGATGGAAACAAGACACCTCTACGAAGCCGGGCCTGAGTTCATTTGCCCAACTGATGATCAGTAGCTGGTCTATATCCAGGCAGGAGACCTGGGAGCACAGAACAAGGAAGGGTCAGTGGAGTCTGTCTAAGGAGACAGGCCTTACAAAAGTGCGCTTATTGCCTGGGAGGACAAAGATTAAGAGAATTACCATTCATGGCTAGCAATCTTTAAGCCACAGTAACCGCTCACTAGTAAAAGGCAGCTAATTTCTCTTCCCTTATTTTCGGGGAGGGGTCTTGGAAGGAAGATCCTCGGGCAGGGGCTGGAAGCTTGGGAAGAGAGCAGATGCTTGTTGCTCCCTGGCTGCTGGAGGAAGGACGGAATCAGAACCACTCAAGGACAGAGCTCCACACTCCTTGCCATTAGAGACTTTTTGGAATACTAGAAAGAGAATATATTTGGGCAAAGATTATTCTTTGCAAAATGGTAACTTTTGATTCAGGAATGAGATAAGGAAATATGAATTACACCTCCTGGAGAATACAAATGAGTTTCTAAGAAGCCAATGAGAGTGTTTCCCAGGGTGAGATGCCTTATCTGGTTTAATTAAGAGCCCCAGAATTTCTATTCAGTGAGCGTTCATCACATCAGGCTTCCTTTCTCCAAAATTAAAATGCAGCCAGGGAAAAATTACTCAGCCCCGGGAATAAAAAGCTCTAAATTCTTTCAAAGAATTTGCAGGTAGGAAGAAGGGTTGTATATTTGAAAGTTGGAAATGTGGAATAGGGATAAAAATTCATATTCTACCTGTGATAATGTCGTTAGTGGATAATGCTTCCTCCAACATCAGAGATGGCTCCCTTCCAGGTAGGAGCCGGACTCTCTCACTGGTAACTGACCTAAACTGAGGACCCATACAAGGCACCCACTCTCAGAGAAAACACTTCTCAGCGTTACTCATGCCTTCTTTCCAGATCTGGTTTTAGCTGGGTTGGGAGTTGCAGCTCTTGGCTGGGCCTGGTGGTTGGGAAGAGATGGAGTCTGTGGCAAGTGCCAGAGACGAGTGGCAGCTCCTGAGGAAGGCCAGAGTGTAAGGCAGAGCCTGGAACATTTGGAAATCCAATTGGCAAAGTACACATGTTCAATCAAATTCCAGAGGCTGCTTGGAAGTCTGCTTTGCCTGGTCTTCATGTACCTTCGTGAGGCTCGGGGTTTTGTGCCACATCTTGTCCCTTGAGCTAAGAAAGAAGAGGTGAGGAAGGCTAAAATCAAGTTTCTGGAGAAACCAGATTTTCATTATACCAGCTACAGGCTGGCCTCAGACCTCTTGCCGATGAGCACACTTTGTCTCTGCTCAGCCAGCCATCCCTCCCATCCAGGTGCTCTGACCGTGACTGGGGGCCTAGCATGCCTGAGCCAGTCTCCAGCGCTGCCATTTTTCCAAGAACAGACCTCAACTCAGCTGTTCGGCAAAGAACCCACAGGCACTTCTGGAACAGCTCTAGAGCCTGTAACTCCCTTCTGGAGAGGCTGAGCCCTGGTCACCTACCTCCCAGCCTTGGCACAGTTAGAAAGTCTCTGGTGAGACCTACACCCCCAGCCCATGGAGGGCAGTGTGCAAGAGGCCAGCTCCATGGGTCCCCCAAATTCTAGGAAGGAGAGGACAGAAGAGAGGGAACACGATGCCCTGAGGCTTTATATTATACCTGTATTTCCGTATCTACAGACCAACTGCGATCCGCCATAATGGTACTCTTCCTTCGTGCTATCTTATCAAATCCTCACAATGACTATGGGAGGAAGACATAATTTTGGCCATTTGCAGATGAAGCTTGGAGATGCTAAGTGACATTACCCTTCTTCAGTGGTTCTCAAACCTTTGCATATACAAGACTCACTGAAGGGTTTGCGGCCACACAGAATGCTGATTTAATAGATCTGGGATGGGGCCCAAGAAGGAGCATTTCCAGCCTGCTCTCTGGGACTGCCGCCGCTGCTGCTGGTCCAGGGCCCACACTGTGAGACACATGGGTGCCCACAGTCTGGTGGGGACGCAGGCACTAGATGGCTACCGATCTGTGGGAAGCACGTGGCTGAAGGGGAGGGAGCATCCTGAAGGCCTGGAAGAGGGATGGGCAGGGCCTCTGTGTTACCCGGCTTCTTGTCATATTACATCAGTGTCCCTCTCCTCCTCTCAGCTCTACTTGTGGAGCAAAACAACTCAAGGAATATCAGTTGGGGTTCCATCAGAAGCAGAAACTACACATATTTTTACAGGGAAAATTTAATATAAAATAGTATTAACTATTTATAGGAGATTAACCACTCAGAGAGGAAAAAAACAAACCAACCTCTCAGGAACATCCTGAGGCTGGACGCTGAGCTGCCTTCAGCTCAGATCATGATCCCAGGGTGCTGGGATCAAGCCCCACATCAGGCTCCTTGCTCAGCAGGGAGCCTGCTTCTCCCTCTCCCTCTACCTGCTACTCCACCTGCTTGTGCTCTCTCTGTGTCAAATAAATAAATTAATTTTTTAAAAAAAGAACATCCTAAGGCTGAGGTAAATTATTCCAAGGGGGGCCCCCTGGATGGGGAGGAAGCTGACTGGGCTGCCACGGGCCATGGTAGGTGCACAGGCAGCAGACTCTGGCTGGAGAGCGAGGAAATCCAGCTTCCCACTGGGGCACAAGAAGGCCCAGGCCAGGGGACAGGGAATCCAGGGCCAGACCCAGCAGCCCCTCCTGGGGTGTGAGCCAGCCAGGAATCCAGGCTGGGATCGGCAATGACACATGCTGGAGGGTGAGCGCTCCAAGATTCAGCTCATGGGCTCCTGGCAGCCATGGGGAAGAAGAAACAAAAGCACAGACCAGGGAGAGAGGCCCTTCCTCCCGCAGTGCCTCTTCCATGCCCTCCACACAAACTTAACCTCATGCCAGGTGGCAAAGGAGCCATGTTCACAGAATCCAGTCTCGTTATCAGGAAGGAAGGCGTTGAGAGGTGCATCCAGCGACCATCTATTGATAACGGCACCCCCCGGGCATCCCCTTACTTCGACTCCAGTGTGAGTGACCTTTTGGAACTGAGAAGCGTGGTGGCCCTGAGAGGGGCATTCACCCGGGTGGGGAAATGGTTAGTGAGGTCGTCCTTGAAATACTTTCTATTCTGTCATGGAAACTGGTTGGAGGAAGGAGGCAGAAAGAATAGTTTGTACGAAGGATCGGAAGGGGGAGAAGACCCTGAACTTCCCCAAGGAGCCATTCAGGAGGAGAGAGAACTGCGGAGAGCGAGCTTTTCATCTTCCCCAGAGCAAGTGCCATTTCAACAGAGAACTTCACTTCCTTGGGCCAGAATGGGTGGGAGGAAGCCGCTGCTTGTGTCACCCTCACTCCTCCGTCTCCCCTCCCTACGGCGACCCCTCTGATTTTCACCCTATTAGCTGCGGGCTTTCCTCTTAGCTCTGCCCCTCCCAGCCCCGCCCCTCTTAGCTCCACCCTTCATAGCCCCGCCCCCCTCTCTTTGAGAATCCCAGTTCCTTCTCGTTTCTCCCTAATAGTCTTGGGAGTTTCCAGGTTGGGATCAACACGTGATTTTCCCACCCATTTCCCCCCTCTCTTGCTGTGGCTCACTGCGGATGAACCTTCTGATCTGCCAATGCCACAGCCGCCAGAGGCAAGTCCACGTCGGCCAGGGTCCGCTGAGGGCTGCGCCGAAGCCCCCCTTACCTGCTGTGGGGGGCGCCCTTGGAAACACGCTGAATGCGGCCGCCACTGTTGTCCCAGAAGGTGCTGGTGTCCCCTGACATCCTGTCCAAGGCTGCTTCCGCCTGAGATGGGTGCTGAAGGCTGCAACTGGGACCTGAACCCCAAGCAGCTTGCTCTCCCTGGACCTGGAAGGGTCACTTCTCCCTCCAACCCCAGCTCAGGTTCTCAACCGGAATGTAGCCCCTGCACCCTGTAAGGCCCATGTTCCCTTCCAGGAGGCTCCGAGGTTCATTGTGGCAAATGACCAGGGACGGCACATGGGTATCATGTCATATTCAGCCTCCAAATGTTTGAAGATCCTCTGGGCAGGTCTGGAGCGGGGAGGGAGGGACACCCGGATAAATTCGCAAATGGAAGCATCAGCCCTGCACATCGCCGGGGATCGACCACTTGCCTCAAGCTCAGCACAGCCCAGACCCCGCCTTCTGAGTGGTTATAGCGATTTTCAAACAGGGAGTAGAAGAATAAAGCGTGTTTTGACTCAAAAGTTATGATTCGTGAGCGGAGTATGCATTGGAACGACCACCCATGCAGCCCACTCGAGGGAGGAGTGGCCCAGTTGTTGAAAACAGCAGCTGTCTCTTCGCAGCACTGACGCATCGCGTGTTCGAAAGGGCCACCTGGGTCGCTGACTCGTTGTCCCTCTTGAATTAAGATGGGTTGTAGCAGGACCTCTTAGGGAACCGTAGGGAACCTGAACGGTTCAGGGCAGGAAATGAATCCTCCACGCTGGGTCCCTGATTCAGTGGGGGGGGGGGATGCCGGTCAGCAGGGGGTCCCCGGGCCAGGTGCCCTGGGCTGGCTGGAACCTGACAAGACCACAGGAGGAGAGCCGGACGAATCAAAACGAACTCTGGAGACTCTTGCTCTCAGCGGTCAGAAGGTGGGGATGGAAGCGCCAGCTCAAAATCTTAGCTCCCCACCTGCTACCCTGCAGCTCCTGGTGGGCAGGTCTGGGATTTCTGTGGGGCTTTCAGGGATGAGGGGGCTGCACCACCCTCAGCGGGAAGGGGCCGCTGTTCTGGGGACAACTCTTCAGACGGTGAGTCCGCGGATCACTTATGGCTTGGGAGCTCCAGGAGCCCAGGGTGTAGGGACTGTACCTCCCCCAAAACCAGGGGTGGAGAGTGGGGGATGGGGAGGGAGCCTCATGGAAAGAACATGACCTTTGAGCTCAGTCCTGACACTGAACACCAGGTCTCTCACTTTCTCCTGACATGTGGCAACTGGGTGAGCTCCCTCTGAGTTTGGTTACTCCCTGACAACACAAGGAAAGAACTTCGGAAGACTGTGGGAAGGATTTTAAGAAATGATATATGTTCAGGGACACCTGGGTGGCTCAGTAGGTCAAGCCTCTGCTTTGGCTCAGGTCATGATCCCAGGGTCCTGGGATCGAGCCCCACATGGGGCTCCCTGCTCGGTGGGAAGCCTGCTTCTCCCTCTCCAGTTTCCCCTGTTTGTGTTCCTTCTCTCTCTCTGTGTCAAATAAATAAACAAAATCTTGAAAGAAAGAAAGAAAGAAAGAAAGAAAGAAAGAAAGAAAGAAAAAGAAACGATATATGTCCAGTACTTAGCATAGAGTTCAGCAAATTGATTGAATTGACATATTTGACGGGAAACAGAGAGGGTAGGAGGTGATGACCTCTATGTTCTTTTGCACCTTAGGTACATAATTCTGTGAGTTTCAGCTTCTGCCCCGGAACCTGCTGTTGTCCAGCCCGGGGCGGCCTTCGTTGGCCTCTTCTTTCAGCTGCGTGTGGAGACCTGCTCGCTCCTGAGAGGCCTCCGGGGGTTGTGGGGACTGAGGCACAAGTTGTCAGGACTGAGGCCCCAAAGTTGGAACGAAGCCCGGGCCACCAGGGACTCTTGTGGGAGGGAGAACAGGGAGACCAGGCAGCCCCCACAGTGGGGAAGGTCCTCAGGAGCCTGGAGGACGGGGCGCCTGAGGCCTGGGAGGAGAGCTTCCCTGGACCCCGCCTGCAAGGAAGGGCGAGGGGCGGCAGCGGCCTGGGCAGAGGGAGCCTTCAGCTGCGGTGCCTCATCTTTACCCACTCTGGCCAGGACAGAGGTGAGGTTCTCACCCGAGATGGAATTCAGTCCCCGAGTCTGAGAGCTCCATCATGGGAGATGTCATGGCTCTTCTCCTGGTGCGGCCATGACGTCTCCCATGGTCCCATATAACCTGCACTTTTTTTTAATTTGTTCTCTTCAGGTGCTGCCCTATTGATCAGTGACCGCTGACTTCAAGGGGTGATTTTAGCCTTGGCATCAGATCCAAGAGGACCATTAGGAGTCCTTTCTTAAGGGAAATGATTTCAACAGCCCCTCCTTGCCCTGCGCCTCCCCTAACTTTGCCTGTGCTGCCTCTCAGGGTGACTCGGGCTTCCCTGAAGTTCCTGGGAGGAGAGCCCTCCCCCCACCCCCCCGCTCCCCTGCTCCTCCACCCCAAGCTGGTGCAGGGGGCCAGCGGCAGGCCTGGATTCCCCCTGGGAGGAGGGCTTTGGGGGAAAATGCCTGATGGATGACCCTAAGGGGGTGTCCTATACAGGGGGCAGTGCTGACCCCCTGGAGAAGGGTGTTAGCGGTAGGTCGTGTCTTCCGTTTGTCCCAGATCTCCCGGCCCCTTCTTCCACTCAGCACCCCAGGACATGATCTCACATCACACACGGCAGCCGTGAGGTCTAGTCAGTGGGAGGAGGCTGCAGGGGGGCAGAGGTGGGAGTAGAATGAGATCCTCCTATTTGTTTGCTGGGGTCCTGGCCGTTGGACTCGCCCATCCCGCTGTCTGCCCGGGTTGAAGTAGCTTCTCCTCACCTTGGATCTTTCATTCCAGGGACAGCACCCTCCCTCTGGCTTCCCCTCAAACGGGCCCCACCTTGGCTAGTAGGCCTGGCATTAAAATCCCTGAGTTACCCTGTTGGCAGGCCCCCTCTGTTTCCAGCTGGGACCAAGGCTAATCACTGGGCGAGCATTCTCCAGAAGTCTCAGGGGCTTCTCGGGCCCAGTCTCTCTTGGGAGTTTGGATCCTGAAGCCAGACTGTTGGCATCCACATCATTGCTCCCCCCTTGACCCCCGCGGTGACTCACTGTCCCTGCGTGTGAGAGGGGCACAGTCTCAGTGCAAGAGCGGTGTGAGGGGGCGCAGGCCCAGCCCTGGTGAGACCTGGCTCAGTGAACCTGACCTACGGCTTCTCTGTCTCTGCTACTCCTCCCTGCTCGCCTGCCTGTCCGGGCGGGTGGCGGGGGGGTTGTGCAGGCCTCCACTGGGGCAGCTGGCTCTGCGTCTCTGGTTAGACATCACGTACCTTCCCGATGACTGAGGGAAAGTAGTCATAACGCGATTCCTTCCCGGAGAAACGTCAGACTTCACAGTGAGAAGCATCCTTGGAGAATCTTGGTTGCTCACACTTTACAACCGTGGAAACAGAGGGCTCATCGTCTTCCCCAAAGGCACAGGGCTGGTAACTTAGTGCCCCTCACCAACCCCAGTCCTGCCCCCTAGTCCCCTACAAATGGCTTTCAGTTTGTGTTTGTGCAAGCGTCTCTAAGTTGTGTGATCACCGCCCGGCCCCGCGGCTTTACTTGGGGTGGACAGACAGCTCCTTTGGTGATGCAGGAATGAATATACACCAGCGTCAAAAATAATCATTATCTGCCCAATTCTGACGCTTCCACTTCGGTTTTATAACCTGCACTTTTTTTTTCTTTGTTCTCTTCAGCACGGGCCCTAATAACAAATGAGGACAGCCAGTCCCCCCTGTTTTCTGCAGACAGACTCTCCCCGGTGGTGAGCTTGGAGATGCTCGAGCTACTGACCGTGTGGTGCGGAAGACAGAGCTCGGGCTGGGGGCCTCCCGGAGCCCTGGGCTGAGACCTCAGAGGGAGCAGGGCCCCGGGTCCCCCTGCGGGCTGGCCAAGAAGCCCACCACAGTGTGGATCCTAATTGCCCCGGAGGAGACTGCGTGAACTTGTCTCTGCCAGCTACCGCGGGAGGCCCTGTCCTTGTGCAGGTCGGTCTGACCTGAAGTCTGCCCCTGGACTCCCAGCCTTGCTGAGACTCGGGGGCGGGTCCTCACGGTTCCGGTGGCCTGGGCTCTGGGAAGGACGACGTTCATGGGTGGGTGTGAAGTGAGGACGAGCTAAAGGGAGAAGTTCTGCAGCAGAGAGCCATGCCTGGAGGGGGAGCAGCGCTGAGGAGAGGGCCGGCCATGGGACGGAAGGGCTCTGCATCTGTCCCTGAGCCCAGTCTCTGGCACAACTTGGCTGTCGATCGGATGATGCTCCGAGCAGCAGTTCTTGGCTCCAGGAGGTCTTTTCCAAAAGTGGATGATGGAGATGACGCACTGGGAAGCTCTGCGGCTCCCAGGATGGGGGGCCCGGGGAGAGGGTACATGGGGTACGCATTCATTCCCCCAACATGCAGCTCCCATCTCCGGGGCACCAGCCGCAGGGTTGGGGCTGGGTGTGGCAGGCAGAGGAGACAGGTGCACCGCTGTCTGTTCCCTGGGGAGTGGGGAGGGCATGGGCTCCTCTCCCCAGAACTCGCCCAGGGGCTGGGTTGGTCAGGCTGATGGAGGCCACGGCTTGTGGCCACGAGAAAGGAAGAGCCCCATTATTTGCCGTCTCTTTCTCCACCCCCTTTCGCTCTGATGACCTTGAAGAGCCTTTTGTTCCTCCTGTCCCAGTTCAGTTTCCATGGGAACTGGAGTGGCCGCGTCATCTCTCTGCTGAGGTGCCGGCCCCCGGGATGCCGCGAACACCTAGGGGAAAAGCTGGCAGAGAACAATAAGCCATCTCAGAAATTACCCCGCAGACCACTTCCTTACATCCTGCCTCCATTTTCGCTGGGGTTTTAGGGGTTCGCTTTGTGTCCCCGTGCTCACGGAGGCTGTGGGGGCCTAGGTGCTCTCTTTCATTCCGTCGGGATCTTCAGTCCTTAGCAGCTGGCCTGGGCCTGGTTGGTGTGTGGTAATTGCTTCCTGAGGGATTCATGGGTGGGGACTGTGGGCACAAGAAGTAATGCCATGTCCTCTCAATAAATCCAGATAACAACATAGGGCTCTTTGAGTTCTGGCCTCTCCCCAAATGTGCCACCTGACAAAGTGACTGCATGACGCAGTCATGAACTAGATGCTTTTTATTCGAATTTCTCAAACAAGCTAATGGTCCATTGACAAGTGGTCACTTACAGCCTGATTGACTGATAACCATGGAACTTTCTGGAATGGGCTGTGGGCTGCTCAACAGGACCCTGGGCAGGGGACAGAGCTGAAATGAGCCATCTCCTCACATTAGTTCTTACAGAGCTGTTGAAAACAGACTCTGGAGCCGTGTGCCTGGCTCAGATCCCAGCTCTGCCACTTAGGAGCTGTGTGAACTTGGCCTGTCTGAGGCACAGTGTCCTCATCTGTAAAATGGAATGATAACAGACTTAATCTCATAGACTTACGGCATTAAGTGGATGGATACACAAAAAGTACTGAGAACAGTAACTCCCCAGAGTAAGTTCTAGAAATCTTATTAATACCATCATTATTCTGTTTTACTCATTCCAAGAGACATCTCTGAAATCTGAAGAATTTTTTTTCTATCTTCTTGGTAGATAACATATGGTGTGGGTTACAGTAGGTTGTATTTTAGATTCGGTTCAATTCATTATTGTTGTTGTAATTATTTCCAGCCTCTAGCACAATATCTGGTAAATAACGAGGACTCGATGTACTTTTAGAAAAATCACATTCTCTGGAGACTTAGAGTTGTCTGTCTCCCAGTTGTCTCCCCAGACCTTCCCCTCCTGGAGTCCGATTGCTTAAAGGTATGGCAGTGTGATCGTCAGTGTGGGCTCAGTGATGATCAGAATAGAGTCCCCTCAGGCAGACAAGCAGCTGCTGATTATAGACATGTGGTCATCTCATTTCCTTCTCCTTAGCCATCAGGCCAGATGTTTTAGCTGGCTTTTCAGTGTTCGGTGGGTATGTTGACTCATTTTGCATCATTCTGATAATCAGAAGGAGTCTTGTGTTTGGATTACTAAGAGTTCTCCAGAGAAACAGAACCAAGAGGATATGTACTACATATATAAAAGTAATTGGATTGTGTAATTATATGGCTGGCAAGTCCCAAACCTACAGAGTAAGACAGCAGGCTGGAGACCCAAGGGGGAGCCAGTGTTGCAGTTCAAGTCTGAAGACCATTTACTGGAGAATTCTTTCATGCTCAGGGGAGGACAATCCTTTGTTCTAGCCAGGCCTTCAACTGATTGGGTGAGGCCCACCCAGGCTACAGAGAGCAATCTGCTTTACTCAACGTCTCCTGACTTAAATGTTAATCTCATTCAAAATACCCTCACAGAAACATCCAGAATAATGTTTGGCAGACTATCTGGACACCTTGTCCTAACTATATTGTCACAAAAATTCACTGTCACAGTGACTTGCACAGAAGAAGTCTGGAATAAAGCTGTTGTGTCCTTGCCTTGGGGAGACCACTGACCCTCTGCTGTAAAATCCTGCTGGTCTGGGCTAAATTCTACAATTTTGTCCTCTATTACCCCCCAATAACCCTGCACATTAGGCAGCAATATCTTCATTTTTCCAATGAAGAAACAAAAATCAGAGTTTATATGACTTATTAGTACATAACTCTGGGCAACCAGACAATGTAGTGACCCAAAGCCAACCTTATCTGTGGTTATCTCCTGCTTGTCAAGGATAGTAGTAATTATGGTTGCTATTGTTTTATTATATTTAGCACTTAGGCTTACTATATTTCAGGCACTCTTCTAAGCACTTGAGATATATTAACATTTAAAATGAGCTCAATATCTTAACCATCCCCTAGAATGCTGCAGACAGATGTGATAAACAAGTCATTTGAAAGTGTGAAATGCCTGCAAACCCCATTGCCTGGGCTGCCCCCCACCCCAGGGCTCTGGGCTGCCTGGGGCTAGCAGTCCCTCTCCCACCTGCCAAGCTCCTTCCCTGCTATTTTTACTGAACAACTGATTAATGCCCGCTCAGGGTGGGCACACCCACTCCATGGCATTCGCATCTCATCAGTTCTTTGCACCTTCTAATTGCTTCTGAGATTATTTCCTCTCTGTTGGATGCATCTGATGAGGAGAGGAGGACATGTACAGGAATGGGGGACACTAGCAATACCCCGGGCTCATCTACATCCACCGTCCTGCACTCTCATTTTGCACCTTTTCTTCATTACCCGTAGCTCAGCCCTGCCATCCCCGTGAGAAATGTGAACTTCATTAGCGGGACGTCTGTCTGTCTCTGAGCGTTCACGCAAGGGCTGGAGTCTTGTGAGCACACGGCTGCTGTAATGCCTTTGTCCTCGCCCTGACTCCCGATAGAGCTATTTTTGCAGTGAAAGCCCATTTCCCTCTCATGTCAGGCCAGAGCTGGGGGTGAGAGAGGCAAGAGAAAAGAAAGGAGGTGTCACCTTGATTGACAGGCTAGTTGGCATGTCTAGAGGGCATGGGTCATTATGTGGTGTGAGCAGTGAATGCTACAGAGACTGGGCATTCAAGGGGGTGGGGAGCACTGAAGCTTGGTTTGGTTAAGAGGAAAAAGGGGGTGCTGACTTCACCTGGGCAGGGGAGAATAAACAGGACTTTAAAAGGGCAACGGGAGGGAAGAAGGAAGGCAGCGGGGACCACAGGGAGGAACGGGACAGGGATGCCCCCCTCCACAAAGGGGGATTCTCCACTGAGGGGTTGACCTCGTGGTCCGCATCTCAGTGCTCCCATTTTCTCGCAGATGATCCCCTGCTGTCCCTTTTCCAGGAGCTCATTCCTACCAGCATTTCACCATGCTAGGCTTCTAGCACCTGCGAACAGCAGCACACAGTCAGAACCCTAAACTCAGCCCCCAGCCCATCTCTCTCCAGATGTCTGCTGCCCTGGTTCTTTGGTCGGCTTCAGAGCTGATTTTTCAGAAGGACGTGTATACCGTCAGCCTCTGACTTCTGCCTCCCATGCCTCTCAGTCCCTAGAGGCTCTCCTCCCTCTGCATGCACAGTCCCCTGTGACATCTCTTGCTAAGGGACATTTGTCAGTCCTCACCGATGCCTGGATCTTGGCAGCATACGGCAACATTCACCACTTGCTTCTCCTTGAAGGGCGCTCTCCTGTGTCCCCAGGGACCCCAGGCAGGTGCTACTGGTTTGTTCCCTACCTTTTTGACTGTCCCGTCCAGGCTTCTTTCCCAACATGCATTCACTAGGACGTCGAACCAGGGGCATTTCATGTGCAACATGCGAAGAGTGAAACTCATTCTTTTTCCAAACCTGATCCTTCTCCACTAGCTTTGTCCCCAGAAGGGTGCTCCCTTTGTTGCTCAAACCCAAAACGAAGGAGTCAGTCATTTCTCTCTCTCACCCTACTCTGTCCACTCTTCTCATTCCTTTCTATTACTGGGTCCTCTTCACTGTACCTTTTGAATGTCTCCAGTTAATTCTGTGTGTCAATTTGAAGAATTAAGTTGCCTTAACTGGCCACAGAGTGCTCAGATGAAACATTGTGTCTGAAGTTGGAATTAGCGCTTGAATCAGTGGATTTAAGAAAGCAGGTTGCCTTCCCCAACAGAGGAGGGCTTCCTCCAATCCATTGCTGGCCTGAATGGGAAAAAAGGCAGAGGAAACAGGAATTTTCTCCTTTTTTTTTCCTGCCTCACTGTTGAGCTGAACATCTCATCTCGTTTTCTCCTGCCTTCAGATTGGCTCCCCTCGTTTGTAAACATTTGGGCTCAGACTAAATCATACTGTAGCTGGCTTTCCTGGGCCGCTGGTCCACAGATGGCACAGGGTGGGACTTCTCAGTCTCTATAACTGGGTGAGTCAGTTGCTGTCATAAATCTCTCTCTCTCTTTTTATATATATATGAAGAAATATATATTCATTTAAATATATATTTAATTAAATATAATTATATGTAATATATAAATATATAAGTTTTTATATTAATATATTTAATTTTAAATATAAAATAATTAAATTTATTTAAATATACATATATATATATATATAACCCAACATACTCTATATAATATATACAGGCATATATCTACACACACATATATCTATATATCTTACAGGTTCTGTTTATCTGGAGATCCCTGATATAGATAGAGATCTCTGCTGATTTACTTCTACTCTCCTAGTCCAAACCACCAGCATCTCTTCCCTGGACTAATAACTCACTTCTAACCAATTTCCCTACATCCGTTCCTGCCCTTCCTCTATCTGATTCTCCACCCTGCAGCCAAATTGATCTTTTAGAAAATGGCAAATAGCATTTGGCAGCTGCTCTATTTAAAACCTGCCCGTAGCCTCGTTTTGCTGCAGACCGAAACCCTCCCCACAGCCGGGAGGATGTCTGGGCTGGCTCTGGGGAGGTCGACCACGCACCAGCCATATCGCCTTCTCTATCACCACCCCCCGCCCCCCGCCATGCTCAGGCACTGTCACTTGCTCCCACACCCCAGGCTCCTGCCCTCTTCCTGGGTTTTTCATAAGCTGCCCCCTACGTCTGAGTACATTTTCTTTCTTAGCCTTTACCTAGTTCTTGTTTCCTTCTTATAAGTTCTCTCAGGGCACTCTGTTCCGAGCAGATCTCAAAATGCTAATTCAGCATTAATCATAGAATTCATTTTCAGATACCTTCCCTCCTCCCCGAATGGCTGCTTCTGTCCATCTGTTTCTCTGTGGTGCTGTGCACGCTGGGACCTCAGGAATCCCCACAACACCCCGACCTCTCTCCTGCTGGCTGGCTTCACCCTCGAAACCACAAATCTGTTTGCTGCACTTTGATACTTAAAAACTCTTTGGTAGTTTCCAGTGACCCACAGCTCTACCTGTCAATCTTTTCCACTTGGATGAAGGGGTTGCAGGACGTTACACAGAACAGCCCACGTTAAGCACGACATTCTTCTAAAGTTTCACAGTGTACTTTAGAAATTCATGTGAAGTCTATATTCCAATCTATAATATCCATTTGAGAAAAAATAGAAATTATGCTTCCCCACAAAATCCACACACACAAAAATGGATGCTCCAAGCAGCCATCTCATAATGCCCATGGGGCCCCCGTATGCCATCATGACTGCCATGTGCTCCCAGGAATAGAAACATGAAAGTTTTAGAAGGTCAAATTTGATGCTTTTCATAGAAGATGAGGTTGGGGCTTAACCCCACCCCTTTGGTCCACCTCTGGGTTTCCCACAGCTGCCATGGATAGTTCCCATTGGTGCTGACAAGTTCTCATCTCATGCATTTGAGGCCATTTTCTCAGTGCAATGAAACCTTGCTCAGCCAGTTGTTCATGGCAGCCCAATCCTGAAATTTTGGGGATTAAAAAACTCTAGGGCAACGCTTAACTGATGAAGGAGAAGAGTTGGTATGTAAATCCTTCAGCATCCATTGGTGGGCCAATTATGAGCCAGTTGGGTCTTCCAGGAAGAATAGGCTAAGATGTAGTTAGACATGGGAGAGACTTACAGAGGGTGACAGATAAATGGACTTTGAAGGCCGAGGCAGAGCCTGAAGACACCTGCAGCTGGAGGCTGGGAGATCATTATCTCCCTTTGCAAAGCAACTGGCACTTGGTCAGGGGGCAAGCTACAGATCCAAGGCTTGACTGGAGGGCATGATGAGCAAACAGAAGGAGACTGGATTTTTGTTAATAACAGAAGTTAGGGTCTACTTGAGTTTTCAGGCACACCTGGGACAACACTAATGGCCTGAAAAGGCCAGGTTGACTAAGAAGTTTGATGAGAACTGCAGGAGATGTCAGTGTCATAGTGAACCTGAGATGGGTAACCCAAGGCCATCTGTCCCCGGGGCCATGTCAGAACATTGTGAGCCCAACGGGGTCTTTCCCAGCTCCTAGGGTCACGTCAGTGGGCACAGTCAATTCAGAAGAATCCAGGCTCCAGTTCTGCAATAGCCCCATGTACCATTTCCCCATCTCCCCTGCCTCAAAGACAGTACTGTATTCCCAGGGCCAGGCTGCCACATGGCTCTAGCACATCCCCTTTGGGACCAGACCTGGGTTCATGTTGTGCCCAGCTGAGCTGTCCTCCCTCTCTCTGTGCTAGGGCAGGGTCCTTGTCCCTCAACCCAACAGATGGTGGTGGCTGAGCAGGCAAGAAAATGAAATCCTGTCTTTTCGATGACTTCTGACATGTGACACCCGACTCCCTGCCTCTGATCTGTTCTCCTGTGCACAGGAGTCACCATGCTGGCCAAGATGGGCCTGCTGCCCAGCTATCCTGCACAAAGAGCTCATGAAGCATGACTGGATTTGGTCTCAAATATGTACCATGTAAAAGGCAGTGGTCATTATGATCAACTCAGAGGTCAGTTGGGAAATAGCCACTGAGGAAAACAGCATAGAGTTTCCTCAAAAAATTAAAATGGAATTACTGTTGGATCCCATAATTCCACCACTAGGTATTGATTCACCCAAGGAAGAGAAAACACTACCTCAAAAAGAGACACGCACCCCTGTATTTATTGCAGTATTATTTACAATAGCCAAGATATGGAAGCCCAAGTGTCCATCCATAGGGGAGTGCAAGATGTGACATATATAGATATGTATATATGATGGAATATTACTTGGCCATAAAAAGGAATGAAATCTTGCCATTTGTGACAAAATGGAGGGACCTAGAGGGTATTACAACAAGTGAAATAAGTCAGACAAAGAAAAACAAATACCATATGATTTCACTCGTATGTGGGATTTAAGGAACAAAACAAATGAACAAAACAAGAAAAAAGGAGACAAACAAAAAAACGGACTCTTAAATACAGAGAACAAACTGGTGGTTTCCAGAGGGCAGGAGGGGGGTGGTGGTGAAATAGGTGAAGGGGATTAAGAAAGAGTACACTTGTGACAAAAACTGAGTAATGTATAGAAGTGTGGAATCACTATAGTGTGCACCTGAAACTATGTAATACCAGCTGTTAACTATATGTTAGTGAAAAAAAGGAGGAAAAAAGAATATCATGACATCAAGTGAAATCCTTGTCTCATTATAGGTGTCCCAGAAGAAGAGAGAGAGAAAGGGCTGGAAGATGTATTTGAAGGAGAACACCAAGATTATGAATTAATGCTCACTGTGGATTCTGGAGGGGTGTGTGTGTCTTGTGCGTTGGTGTTGTAAACATGTGAGTGAAAACATTACCATATATTGGACTAGTTCGTGAATCTTGGCTGAAGGATTTTGCTGCAGAAACCTGAAGCACAGCTTCCTGAGAATGGAGGAGTCGTGCTGGATGAACACCTTGGAAATGAAAGGCGCTAAGTCATGAGACACGAAGACCATCCTTAAGTGAACAAAACAAATGCAGTGGAACTCTCTGGAACAGTCCGTTGGAATTGCAGCTGAAGCTGCTTCTAGATTGTCTTCCAGAATATGCTATTCTAGGCATAATTACATGAGACTGGGGTGAAGTGAGGGGGGGGGGGCAGTAATGCAGAAATCAACTCTATTAACTATTGAATTTTCCCACCTCTGGGTAATTCCTTAAGATTTCCTCCCTGGGATCTCATATTGAAAAGAAGCCAGTAGCTTCATTCCATGTACATTTCTGCCCACCAGCTATGTCATAGGAGTCAACTGTCTTTCCCCAATTGATATGAAAATGCAAATCTGTAAGGAGAATATGGAAATTCACTCTTTCAAGCTAGCTACATGTCAGACATCCCAATAGAAACCAACAAGATGACATCAAGTTTAAAGGAATGCTTCAAAAGTGGAAATAAGGCATTTAGATGGGCAGTGGAAGTCAAAAGAAATTGCAAAGCTACAAAGCCAAAAGAACTAATGAGGAGAGCAATTCAGAGCAATCTAGATCATGTGGCATGCAGGAAGAAAATAGGCCATACTCAGAAGGAAGAGAAGAAGGTATTAGAGTGAATCCCCGAGAATCCTCTTGTCCAAGGATAGGTCCTCTTGTCTAGCCATCCTGGGGCTGGGGTGCCTGGGAGGGAGCAGCCCACTGCAGGAGGGACTTTGAAGGATGCACTCTGCCTGGGGCTAAATGAGTGCTTTCTCATGTTGCATGATGTTGCTGTTTTCACCTCATGACTCTTCCTCCAACTCATTGTTCAGCATCACCTCGGTATCTCAGAGGATCTATAGGAGCATGAGCTGTGTTTGTCTCTGGGAGGGTCTGTCTGAATTATCATCTCTCAGGGTGCTGGAAGGCAGGGAGGCATCATGAATTCCTTCTCTAGTTCTTTCGCAGACCCTCCTCTCCAGCCCACCTATTAAATGAAGGAGTTCCTCCAGGATCAGTCTTCTCTCTCCATGCTCTCTCTTCAAGGACAATCTCATGTGCAGACTCAGCTCCAATTCCCACTTATCTGCTGATGACTCTCAAACTCAGAGCTCTTCCTGTTCTCAGCCTCTGAACTCCAGATTTATATATTCAAATGGTGATTTTTGAGTGTCCTCAGATGTACCTCAGATTGAACAGGCAAATGCAGAGATTTGGTCTGCAAACATACCCATACCAGCCTTGCTCTCTCCACTGTCACCACCCAAACTCACCCCCACTCCAGTGCAGTGAGGCTCAGGGGATGACCCGACCATCTATCTGCTTCTGCAGCCAGAGGCCCGGGCATCCTGAAGGACACCCCCAGGATCTCGTCATTCTGTTGATGATTTTCTCTTGCATTTTCCCAAAGCCATATACATCTCCTCAACTCCACTGCTGCCTCCTTAGACCAAGTTACCAACACTTGGTTGGTTCTCACCCAACTGGCCTCCTAAAGCATCTTCTGGCCCATTCTGAGCCATTCTCTATTCTTCACCAGATAGGTATTCTAAAAAATGCAAATCTTTTTGGTGTGTTCCATTGCTCTTAAGTTAACATTGAACATTTGTACCACCTCAGCAGACTTGGTTCTCTGCTGTCCTCCAGCCCTGGCCCCCAGCACTTTCTCTTCTGTCCTGCTGCTTCTATGCCCCCCCACCACATCATTCCCCTTCTCTAGCAATCTGACTTTTAAAGCAGTGCCCACTCTGGGAGGGGTTTATTCATTCCCCTGCCCCTTCCACCTTCTGATTAAGCTCTTCCCATGCTTCAGACCTCAGCTCAAGTGCCACTTCTCCAAGTCTGGTAAGTTCCACTGTTATATGCTTCTAAAAATTTTCATTGCACCATATCTCTTTCATGGATGGGACTAGCCGAAGCTGAAGTTTGCAGGATGTGTGAATTTAGTCCATTAATGCTAATTTAGTCCATTCCACTGGAATGTAAGCTCCTCCAAGATAAGAGATGTGTCTCTTTTGCCCACTGTTGGACCACCATCCCCAGCACAGTGCCGGGTCCACAATGTTCTCACCTTCTGGCGAGGATGCCCCACTGAGGGTTGCTCAGAGATGGATGGATGGGAAGCCCAGACTGCTTCTGCAGGGTTTCCTGTGGTGGACCAAATTTCCAGTTGGGAAATGCTGCCTCCCTCTGGCCATGTGCAGTGATAAGGGCGAGTGAGGGCTGTGGGGGACCTGCAGGACCCTGGAGCTGCATCAGGACTGGTAGCTTTTTCCCAGGTTGAAGGTGAATGGCTGTGATTCCTTTTTGTTTGTTTTATTTTGCTTTTTCTTACTTGCAGCATGAAAAACATCCTGGGAACTGGGTTCATAGTTGGAACAAGGGATGCAATCCATGCCTATGTTTTAGCCAGGAGGAACTCAGTAAAAATCTTCCCAATACCCAGACTTGTTCTCTGCGTGCTGTGAATTCCACACATCACAGAGGGTAAATGGCTGAGAGTTCACGGGGGGGCGGGGGGGGGGAAGGGTTTGCTGGTCGACCAGTTCTCCATAGATTAAACCGAGGAGCATGAATATGAGTTGACAGTAGAGAATTTGAAGGTTTTGCCTGGAATTGCCATTGTCTTTTAATGGTGTATTTTAAGTGCATAAATCATGAATACTGATTGGATGGCAAATCGTTGATTTTAATTTACTTTTTTTTATTTTTTAAAGATTTATTTATTTGAGAGAGAGAGAGAGCGAGAGATCCTGTGCACACGAGCAGGGAGAAGGGCAGAGGGAGAGAGGGAGAGAGAGAGAGAATCCCAAGCAGACTCTGCAAAGGGCTTGGAGCCTGACGTGGTGCTCGATCTCACAACCCTGAGATCACAACATCAGCCAAAGTCAGGAGCTGGACACTTAACTAACTGAAGCAGGTCATTGATTTACAGACAACACCTGCATTTTGAGTCTTTTCTTTCAATAATTTTTCATGAAAATATCCATGTATTTTTGCCTGGTCCTCTAGTAACCAACAACATGGGCATTTGTCTGTGTCTATGAAACAGATTAAGACAGTTGGTCAGTGAGACAAGTCAGAGCCATCAATCTGAAACTCTCTTCCAACTTGGCTGCAGGCTTTCCACAGGCAGAGACCACTTCTTCCTCAGTTCTGCTTCCCCAACTGGCAGGATGCTCAGAGTACAGAAGGTGCATATAGAAATGTGCTGAGTAAGTGAGTGAATGGTTGTGAGTTAAGTCTGGCCTGGAAAGATGGCCTAGAAAGACCTCTGGGGACAACCTATTTCCTCTGTAAAAACCCTTCTCCTGGACCTTTCCACCAGAAAAGGTTTCTGTTTGTTTTGTTTTTAAAACAACCTTGTTTTCATATGTGGAGGGGAAAGGAAATGGTAGGTTTAACCTGGCTGAGGGGAGCTAATATCCTTGGAGGACCCCACAGAGGGGACATATAGAAAGCAACAAGAAGCATCCAGCAGTGGAAGGTAGGAGGGGAGCGAGAGAGTCAGAGGGCCCATGATCCCATGATTGAACCTGGGAAGAGGGGTCATGAAGGGCGAAAGGGAAGAAAATGGCATAAGAGCTTGATTTCTTTTCTTTTCTTTATTTGGAGTTTTTATTTATTTATTTGACAGACGGAGATCACAAGTAGGCAGAGAGGCAGGCAGAGAGAGAGGGGGAAGCAGGCTCCCTGCTGAGCAGAGAGCCCGATGTGGGACTCGATCCCAAGACGCTGAGATCATGACCTGAGCAGAAGGCAGAGGCTTAACCCACCGAGCCACCCAGGCGCCCCTGAGAGCTAGATTTCTTTGAGTGCCACACAAAGCAATCCCAATTTTCAAGATTTATACACAGTGTCACACACATGGATATTGCCTTACAGAATGAAATTTTCTTTTTAAAGTGAAAACTTTGAAGCCTTTGAAGAGACCAGTTTTCTCTTTCACATGCTGCTGGGAAGCGTTGCAAGGCAAAGAGCCTGTTATGTGCTTGAAATGAATGTGGAATGAGCTGTCAAGGTCAGCGCTATACAGCAGCAAAGATTCTTAAGTAGCCGGAAGGCAGCTTGACAACCCCTGTAGGTGGCTCTGTGACCGCTGCTGGGCAGGCACAGGGGGAAACGGCAGCAGGTGGACATGGGTGTGGTGTGTGGCCCTTAAAGGATCCTCGCACAATCGGATCAGTGTCCAACGCCCAAGGGACGGGCCATGATACCTGGAATGGATTTGTTCCGAACGGCTCCAGAGTAGTACTGCGCTTACGACTCGGAAATATTTATAGAGTCGAGTCAGCTGTGGCTTTGGAGTGCAGCCAGCCTGAGCAGCTCAGAAAGCATCCCACGGTGGCTGATAAAATGTGACCCCCTGGGGAATCACAGGACCGCACATCTGAGCCCGCACCATCTCGAAATAGAACCGTGTCCCATCGGGCTGCCCCTTTGACAAAACCCTTCCTGTTGCTTTCCACTGTACTTGGAATGAAGCCCACACGCACAGCCAGGTCTCCCGGTCTGACATGGTCTGCGCTCTGCTTCCCCTCCCCCAACCCCACCCCGTGCTGCAGCCACCCTGGCCTTTGTCCCCAGCTTCTGCCACTCGGGACTCACACACCAGCTTGTCCCTCTCCCACCACTTTGCCTGATGAGTTCATTCCCCCTCCCATCCAAGTCTCAACTCCAGGGCACCTCCTCAACGGAGGCTCCCAGCGTCCTTCCTCAGGTGCGCCCGCCCAGACTAATTCTCTCATTTGTGTCCTTTCCTGTCTCTCTCTGCGCTCCCCACAGGACAGCGGAGTCCATGGGGCAGAGCATCCTGTCCGGCTGGGTTACTGCCGAGTCCACAGTACCTGTGCCTCCAATGTCTGGCACATAGAAGGTGCTCGATAAATTTCTGTTGAATGAAGGAACGTGTAGGGAAACTGAGGCAATGGAAAGTGAGAGAGCCCCTGGACACCGTGTGGAGTCAGCTTGCCTGTTCTGCCATGAGATGTCTGTTGAAATGTCTAACCACACTCCCTCGGAGCCTGGAGGGAAGGTATGTTTAGGAGTAAGTTGCAGGTTCTCCTGCCATTGGGGCTGAGATGCTGGGACACACATAAAACAGGAATGGATACCCCCTCCCCAGGACTTTCTCCTTCCCCGTGGAAAGACAGTGAGGGCCCCTGAAGATGAGGTGTGTGCACAGGGCAGAATTCTAGTCTGGAGCTTGAACTGAAGAGGAAGGAGGGTTGGGAGTACATTGGACACCCCCCCGCCTCTATCAATCAGGGAGCGGTCGGTCCTGCTAACACCCTTCCCCTCCTTCCTGTCTGTCCTCCAGGAGCTGCCCCAGCAGCCCCCTGCAAGGGACAGAGGTGGAAGGTGAATTCCTGATGGCCATGGCTGAACACTTCTTCAGGTTGGGAGAGAAAGCAGTTAGCACACAGCCGTTCGGATCCCGCAGGGCTGGCCGCAGTTGCTCCCACCAGCGTGTTCATTTCAGAGGCGACCTGGAATGTGGCAATGACATTCAGTGTGTGCACACAGAAGGATCCTAAATGCACATCCCTGTCACCTACTTTCTACTACCAACAGCCTCACCCGGCTCAACCCTAGATGTTTCCTCCTACGCTGTTGCCACTCGATAAAGAAGGAAGCCCAGAGCATATGCGAATGCGCCCAAATTCTCATTAATTCCTCCCCTGTGATTTGGGATTTCTGCCTTCACTGAGAAAGCTGAGGTTATTTTAGTATCAGCTTCTGAGTAGAAGTAAATAATCTCTTAGAGAAAAAGCAACGTTTCTGTTTCTGAAACTCCTCCCTGGACACTTATTTGCCGTAAAGAAGTCATTGTGCTTTACAGCTGGCATCTAGAAGGGTCTAACTGGATGGCCGGCTGTGGGCCTCATGTAGGTCCTCTGCTTAGCAGGGCAAAGACTGGGCCTTCTGGGCCAGAGCGGGTTTTCTGAGGGTAATGTTCAGGTTTCTGCTCTTTTCCTAGTGATGTGTGTCTAATTCTCCTTCCCCAAACTGGCATCGAGGCTTGACTGACAAACTGCCCCTTGAGGCATCCACTTCTTGGCGCTGGACATTGCGTCTCCTTTCGGATACTGAACAGTACTGGAGTGCAGTCCCCAGCTAGAGGCCATTCCCACAGGCAAACAGCCAGCCGTTCCCAGAGCTTCCTGACCTCAGCGTATGGTTTCTATTTGCCGCCACCACACCAGGAAGGCTCTTCCTCTCCATATTACTTTGGCCCAGGGCTAATTTGGAGACCCTGCACCCCCTTTGGCCTAGGTCACAGGGACTAATCTGCTTCTGCCTTGTTATAGCCTGGATGCTTGTGCGGCCCCCCAAATTCACTTGTTGGAATCTTAACCCCTAATGTGATGCTAACAGGAGGTGGGCCTGTGAAGGGGAACTAGGCCTCTATGAACCCTCACCAGACACCCAATGGGCCCTCACCAGACACCCAATCTACCAGAGCCTTAATCTTGGACTTTGCGGGCTCCAGAATGGTGAGGAACGTGTGTGTGTTATTTAAGTCAGCCAGCCCATAGTATTTTTGTTACAGCAGCCTGAGTGGCTCTGGACAGACCTGGGGGCCGTGGGCCGGCCTCCCCACCAGATGTGGGAAACGCTCCCACGCACGCCAGGGCCACAGGGCCCTCCACAAGTCAAAATATTGCTCCTTGTCCTATATGAACAAGATGGGGGATTGTTAGATGGGGAACAACCCTGGCGAGTTGTTTTACCCTTTCAGAATGGTTTGAGGAAGGAAGCTTCAGTCAACCTCTTTTGAAAATCTCAACTGTTCCATTCCCCCTGGGCTGGCTGGACTGGAAGAGAAGCCGATGAGTAGCAAACCCTCTATGGTTAATGACATTTTCAGCAGAAACTTCTGGGCTTAGCTTGAAAAATCTTGAAGCCCTGCGCCAATGTTAAATATCACAGCTTCCTCTGCCAGGGCCCCATTGTTCAGCAAGACCTAAAGTTTTGCCAATTAATGCCATGAATGCAGACTGCCAGTCCTGGGGCTCCCTACAGCGGGTCTTGTAAAACTTATTCATTACCGAGGCAATGGAGATTCTGAATATTTAACATTAGCGCATGTGTGAAAATGATTTGGGGAGAGGGAGTGAATGATCTAATATGAGAACCCACACTGACCCCAGGTCTGGCTTGCCTCAATCCAGTCCCCTCCCCACTTGTGCCCACACTCTTCCCCCCAAGCTACTCTAGATACCGATGCTGCATTTTTAGACTAATGAGAACAAGAAGGACAAGTTTGTTTCAACTGCCAGTGACTTTGAACCAGAAAACAGTAGCCATCTATTTAAAATGGGAAAGAGTGCTCTGTAAGATCAAATCCACTTTATTGGATGATTTTTTTTTTTTTTAAGCAGTGCCAGGGAGTTCTCTTTAATAAGAAGATTGACAAATCCTACACAGGGAGAAAGAGATTTGACACAGCAGTTTAAGGAGATGTCGTTAGCAAAAAAAAAAACAAAAAAACAAGCCAAGCAGAATAAGTGACTTCTTCTAGAAAGCAATAATTCCCCATTTAATCTCTTTTCACAGCTCATTAATTCTCTAGGCATCAGAAAAAGGTGTTTTCCAATTATCCTGCCACTGGAGAACATTGCTGGTGGATGCAAGCTGAAGGTCCAGAGCACAGCAGAGAAATTGGTGATCTGAAGAGGCAGGGCTCTCCTTGCTCCTGCCCCAGCTCAGGAGATGAGCTGGAGGTGGGTGCTAGGCACGCTGATGGACTCTCTGTATTTGCTTGGGTGGCGCTTGGCTCGCAGGTCCCGCCTATTACCATCTGTGGTCTTGAGCAAACAAATTAAGCTCTCTGCACCTTGCTTATCTCATTGGTAACAAGGGGTCACTAAGATCTTCTCTATAGCATTTGAGAACTAAGGGCAATCACCCAGGTGGTGTGCCTAACCTACAGCTGGGCACACAGCAGGTGCCCCGGAAACGGCACACATGCAGAGAGAGGTTCGGGGCATCTTAGGAGACCACAGGCAGCTTTGTGTATGTGTGTTTTCGTTTTTGGCAATTTCAGTACAGAAATTTCCAGTTGCTGTTGTTCTCACATGGGACACGTGGAGGAGGCAGGCTGGAAAGTGAGGCCCCAGGGTTAAGGACTGTGAAAGAAGGTGCCCAGTTGTTACAGATGGTGAGCAGGGTGGGGGTGGGGGTTCTCCCCAGACAGACACAGGCTTTTTCCTCCTCCAGCAAGGTCAACGACTCAGGCCAGGATCTTATAGCAGCAGAAGGAAATGACAGGACATGGGTTCTGGTCACACAAGGGTGGCCTCTGAAGGAGAGAGTCACGGGCAATACCACACTCTACCTGGCCTGGAAACAGGGTCCTGGGTGACACTGTCAATCTTATCATGTGTCACACTCATGGGGAGAGGAGAATTAGTGGCAACTTACTTTCTTCTGAGTTCTCGGGGTCTCCTCCCCTGTGGGGGATGATTTCAGAGAGAGAGGTCTTGGACGTTAAGACAGGCAAGTTAGTTCCCAACACCCTCAGGGGCATGAGATCTCTCTTTGGGATCTGGAAGATGTTGAAGCCTGTAGGACTTACCAGTGGGCTCACCTTACAGACTGGCTTAGCTTAGCCCCGTAACCCATCAGAAGTGAGGGGTGGGCTCAGATCACTCTGTAGCTCACTCTGTAGCTCAGGGCCATGACCCACACGCGGCTCGTGGGACCCACTGAAACTCGGGCCCTCATCAGATTTGACATGTAGGAAGTGCATATTTACACAAGAACTTCCAGAAAACTACCTGAAGGATGTTTCTAACTTCAATGGTATCAACCCGACATGAAGAAGGATCTCCTTGGCACGTGAAGGGCAGTCTTCCCGTGTTTGAATTTTCATGAGAGAAAGCAGCTAATATGATTAATCCCAGTCATGTGGGCTCTGACCTCTCAGGGAGGGAGTGGAGACCTCATCTGCTTCCCTAACCTCTACGGCTTCTGCAGCTGGCAGAGACACGATAGGGCTCTGGTTCGTGGAGGCCACCATGGAGTTAGAGAACTGGAGAGTGGCTCACTGGGCCAGCTGGGGGATGTTTCAGAATCAGGTGTGAAGCAGGCCCTAGGCTCCCATCAGCTGCAGGCGAGCTTCACCAGGGGTGTCCCCATCTCTGCTTAGCTGCCTCACTGAAGGCTTTAACCCGCAGGCACTAATGTGTTTTGACTAAGGCCGGTTTTAGGTCTGGCTGGGAGTAGGGTGGAGTGCAAAGAAATAGTCCCCCAGAGTTCCGGTTCTAGCTCCTCCCTCCTCAGCTCTAGCTCCTCCCACTCCAGCTCTAGCTCCTCCCACCCCCAAATCATCCCATATGGACCGCCCGCCCGCCCGCCCTAGATGCCCGATAGCGAGCAGTTCCCGGCTTTGGGGCTCGAGGCTGCCTGCTTCCCCTTTCCGTGAGGGCAGGATTCCAGTACATTCTCCATTCCCTCTGGCCCTGTTTCCCAAAGAAAAATGCCTAGAATCAGGATTCAGCCCCAGGCTCCGGGCAGGAGCAGCTTCGCTTTCCTCCCTGTGTCCCTGTGCCTCCTCTTGAGGTCCCCTCCACGTGCCCAAGCACAAGGATCCCCTTCCTCTGCGTATGGCAGCCCCATGAGGGGCACTTCCCCACCGCATGCTGCCAGTCTCTTCTCACCTGCCCCTGGACCTAGAACACCCAGCCTCAGGGAATGTGGGCCCGAGATCCCAAAGCTGTCCCCTTTGCTCGGCCTCCTGTCTCCCTCTGGTGCTGCTCTCACTCCCAGGGAAGGCGCCTCGTAGCAAGCAGGAGAATGCTTCCATTACCAAAGGCTAGCAGAGAGCTATGAAAATCATAGTTCTGTGGCTCCATAATTCTGTGGCCAGGAAACATTTGAGAGCTCTGTCCAGGTCTAGGTCCGCTAATCAGGAGCCTGTCGCCGCAACACATACCAGACACGCCTCAGTGGCATGAGTCTGCCTGTCCGCCTGTCCTCTTCCTGGGCCTCCAGACTGGAAAAGAAAAGCCATCTACAAGTTGTCCTTCTCAAGGCCCTCCTCTGCTCTTTTCTCTTTTCTCTATTGAGGGTCCCGGGCTTCCCAATTCTCCCACGGATTGCCCTCACCCGTTCCCTTCCCTTCCTCCTTCTCCTGAGACCTCACCCAGGCTCTCCTGGCTCAGCCGGGGGCAGGAGGCCAGGGGCTTCTCAGCTGGGCCTGGAGTCCAGGTCACCCCAGGCTCCCCTCGCTGTGCCTCTTCCCAGACAGGGGCATGGAGCCTGAAGTCAGAATGTCTCTGCAGTGATTGGTGCAGATGCTTATTTCAAACATTTAATTCCTCACCCCTCTGTTCTCCTCCCTGCTCCTGGCTTCGGTTCTGACTGGCTCATCTTGCCTTTGGAACCCCAGCTTTGTCCCTGGACCCCACCCCCGTCTGAGGCGGTGGAAGAGGGCTACTGTGAGATTCTGGGGCCGAAAGTACCAGAAAGGAACGGCCTTCTGGGCTGTCCGACAGGTGGGAGCAGTGGGCCACTGTGCGGTCAGGAATGGCCAGGATGCAGCCAACGACAATGCCACATGTGCTCGGAGGTGTGCTGTGGCCCAAGCCACCATCTGAGGGTCACTCAAAGGAGATCGGTTATCTGGTAGGCTACACGTGACACGAGGGACACAGCATAGGAGACACACAAGCTTCATGGGTGAGAACAGATCATTCCTTCTGGGCCTTGTCCTCCGTGGCTCTCAGGAAGGGGACGCAGGTGTGGGAGCTGAGAGGCATTGCCTGCCTGACTTGCGTGGACCTTGACCGTGAGGTCTGTGAGCTCATCCTGGGACCAGGGGGTGGCATTTCTGGGCAGGCAGAATTTTCCCCCCCGGAGCCCACAGTAAGCCTCGGAGTGGTGGGAGTGAAGGGTAGAGGGGGACTGCCCTCTCTAGGCATCAGCCCTGGAAGGAGAGCTGCAGATCGGTCTGTGAGACCCAAGGAGGGAGGGGGGCCCAGCTGGTGGGCAGAGGAAGTGTGTGTGGAGACAGAGGCCGCTCTGTAACTCTCACTGTGAGGAACCCCATCCCGGCCTGGCCCTGAGCCACACTGATGGAAGCTGGGAGGGATGAGGCAGCACGGCCTCAGGGGCCCAGGCCAGGGGCCACCTGTTCAGGGAGGCATGAGCTGGGACATTCCAGGACGGGATATACTGTTCCTCCCCACAGAGCCTGGATGGCTCCTGGCGCCCCCACCCCCCAGCCCAAACTCAGCTCCTTCACCCTCTTTGAGGGTGCTCTGCAGCGGGGGCTGTGCTCAGAAGCCAGGGAGGGGAGGTCCTGGGGCAAGTACCATCCTCACACGGAGCCCCTGTTCTCCCGGGACCCACTCAGACCCTCAGGCTCGTCCTCTCCCTCCTGCTCAGCCTCTGTATCCAGCTCTGTTTCAGCACAGCCCCCTGGCAGGGGCGGGCTCGGGAGGTACTGGAGGAGCCGGCCTTCCCGCTTCATCTCCGCCAGCTCTTTGGCACAGCAGCTGGGCGTGTTGGTCTCATACGTGTCGTGGAAGGTGTTGTAGTCCACCTCATAGAAACCCTTTTCCAGCGTGAGGACCGGCGTGAATCGGTGGCCCCAGAGCACCTCGGTATCCATGTAGGAGCTCCGTGCTTGGCAAGTCATGCCTGTGGGGACAGAGGGCATGCAGATTACGAGTGGCCACCACCAGCTGTCCATCGTCTGTCCATCCGTCCATCCATCCACCATCCAGCCAGCCAGCCTTTGTTGTACCTCTACTTGGGCTAAGCTCTGCAGAGGGCGAAAGCTGGGTAAGCTAGTCCTCGCCCTGGAGGAGCTCTGGAGTGTAATAGAGGCGGAAAATTAGAAACCAATGCGCAAGATTCTGGGCTAGCTTCCTAGAGACCGGAGTGGATAATTCTGGAATAGCTAGAGCCAGGGACATGTTTCCTGAGAACAGCATTAAGGGCTAGAAGATTGAGACACAGAAGAGGCAGGAAAAGGGTTTGAACAAAGATAAATTCAGATGGAGCTAATGTAGAGAAGCAGACAGTCTTGTAGGCACCTAGGGATTGTTTTGGTTAGACACGTATGGGCAGAAGACGCTCTCTCTCTCGCTCGCGCTCTCTGGCTCTCTCTCTCTCTCTCTCTCTCTCTCACACACACACACACACACACACACACACACACACACCTTGGCTCCTTGATTTCAGCATGCTCCAATGCCTCCGTTCCCTGTCCCCCCAGCCCTCGCTGGCCTATGTTATTTTTAGGTGTTGCTTTCTCTCCAGGGAGGAGAGCAGCTTTGTTTATGGATGAGGAAGCCTCTGTGCTTGGGGTCACAGGAAAGCAGCTTGCTGATATAGAATCTTCTGGCCAAGGAAGGCACTGGCATGTGCTCTCGGGAATGAAGGAGAGGCCGGCTCCCACTTTCCAGGGTGGGCAATCTCTGGCAGCGTGCACACCAGACCCAAGGACAAGGCTGCTTCACACCCATTTGTGCTCTGGTGCTGGGTACCCCCCAGGTGCCCCCCACACCGTGGGCTTGCAGCCTGCCCCTACTCCCAGGGTGTGGCCTGGGCCGGGCCTTCCCATGCAGTGCTCCCTCTTCACTGCCCAGCAGGGACGTAGGGAGCCCAAGCAGGGCACTGACCAGCCTAGACCCAGACGGGGTATCTGCAGGCTCAGGGGCCTCAGGAAAGACACCAGGACGGGACCCACATGGGCCATATGTCCTGGAGGACTTCCTGTTCTGCTCACCCCTTGGGATGGGGCAGTGGGCCCCCCATAGCAAGAGACCCCACCTGTGTCCCTGGCAATCATCTTCGCATGCATTTGGGAAGGAAAGAAGCCCCTGGGGGTTCCAGGCACCGTGCTTTACGTATGATTCTCCATCGAATCCTCTAACTCCCCCAGCGACCCCAGGAGATGTATTATGCTCATTTGCTGAGAGTTAAGCAAGTTGCCCAGACATACACCGGCAGGTTGTGGGAGAACTGCGTTCACCCAAACTCGGCCTGAATCAAAAGCGCATGCTCGGCTCTGTAACATCGCCACCAAGCCACAGAAGTCAGGGACATAACAGATGTGGTGGGGGCTCTCCTTTCCTTATCCCAGGGTGCCCCCCTGCACTCATGGGAGGAGAGAAGGTCATTGAGACAGGGCAGGTGACCTGGGGATCATTGACCTTGAAGGATACTTAGGGAAGGGCCCAGTTCTGCTGGGTCACCACCTGATCCCTCTAAGGTAGGTGGCAGTGAAGTCATGGAGGGTGTGTAAGGCACAATTCTCCTGTTTGTTACCACATCTCTGCCCTGACCCTTCCTTTGTGGCCTCAGAGTGGTGCTCTTCCCCCAGACACTCAGCCGGTGTTCTGATCCCGAGCCCAGCACCAAGGGCAGCGTGACCTGCGAGTCCCCAGCTCTGCCACAGGCTTCCTGCCTCCTGACTGTCCTTGGCCCCAGGGGCTCCCTCAGCTGCCACCATATGCTGCCTGGCCAGGCTCCAGCTCCCAGCAGATGGCCAAGCAGCCCCCATCCGTGCCAATCCCCAGAGCCTGTTCGTACCCCCAGCCATGTCCCACAGGCTCTGGCCGAATGAAAAAGTTTGTGGAGGCCCCATCTGAGTTTCCCATGCAGCAACTACCATCCCAAAAAATGAGGAAGGCTTGTTTGGTCATTTCTGTGATTGGGCCCTGAAATTTCAGGAGGTAGTGTGGTGTGGTAGAGAACACTCTAGATTCGTAAGTGAAAGACATGACTCCAACACTGTCTCCACGAAGCTGGATGATGCAGCGTCTGTGTCTGTTAAATGGGATTGGTGGGGTCCGACAGTGTTGTTTCAGGAACCAGAAAAATATGCATCATTCCGAGCCTGAGCGAGGTCTACAAGTGCTCAGTCTACTGGGTGACCAGGAGAGAGGGCAAGAGGAAGAGAAGGAATAAGAAGCAGGGTGCAGGGTTCTGCTGGAGTGGGGTCTCGAACTTCCTGGGGTCCCACACGGAGACCTTGGCCTTGAGGAATGGTGGAAATTCTGGGCTACCAACCGCCCATGAGAGTTGGCATCTGGGCAGGGAGGTGTGGGGCTGGCTATTTAGAGGGCATTGGCTTGGGCACGTGTGAATGCTGGTGTCCTGGTTTTGGCTTGGTCCCTGTCCACTCAGCCAGCCTTCCACAGGGAAACCCAGGGACAGCCTTCTCCGGCGTGGAGGCAGCCAGACGAGCTGGACACCACCAAGTCCTACTGTGAGGAAGCCTGTGCACCCTGGTTCACTGTTTTTCTCAAAGTTATCTGATCATGGACCTCTTTTTGGGTAGACACATGCCCCAGGATGGGGTGTGACAGAGTAGCCTGTTGAAAGCAAGGGCCAGGTTGGGGCCCCCTTCCTTCACCGGCATTCTAGCTCTACGACTTGCTCTTGGACAAAAGTAGACCTATAACTTGCTGGTCTGTGCCTCTGTTTCTTTATCTGTAACCTAAGGAACGTCATCTCACCGGGAGTGGAAAGGCATTAAGTGTGACTCTCTATGTTTAAAGTTTAGAACTATGCACAGGAGCTAGAGGGTTCAGTAGACATTAACTTTTGTTATTACTCTATGTTAATTGAGTAATGATACCCCTCAGATCACAGTTAGAGATTGGGCTGGCTGAGAATCCCAGGATTCTTAGGCACCAACTTGCATCTTCCAGTCCTAGTGCCCTAAGCTCCCAGCATGTGGGAGGGTTCTGTGGCCAAGGAGGATAAAGTGTCTTACCTGTTGCCTCCACCATCCCTTCTAGAATGACCACAACTTCAAATTCCTCTTGATCCAGCTGGGCCCGAGACATCTCCCAGAAAGGGCTCTTCTCATTGATCTCATGGGAGATGATGAGTGGAGACACCAGGAAGAGACGGTCATCCCCAGTGTCGAAGCCCACGTTGATGTCCGTCTGGTTCAGGGGGATGAACTCCCCTTCTTTGGTCTGCCGGGACTTGATGAGCTTGGCGCGGATCGAGGCCTCCACAATGTGGGAGTTGCGAAGGTCCCCTACCCGGAACATGAGACAGAGCTTCTCGTCCCGCATGGAGATGACCGCATTGTTGGAGAACATGAGGGTCTCTGCTCTCTTCTTTGGCTGACTGATCTTGACAAACATGCACCCCACCATGAAGGCATTGACGATGGAGCCGAGGATGGCCTGGACCAAGAGAAGTATGATTCCCTCTGGACACTTCTCTGTGATCACCCGAAAGCCATACCCGATGGTGGTTTCAGTCTCAATGGAGAACAGGAAGGCAGACACAAAGCCACTGAGGTTTTCAACACAAGGAATCCACTCTTGGTCACCAACATGGTCCAGATCACCCCGGATGTAAGCAATCAGCCACCAAATGAAACCAAAGAACAGCCAAGTGACGGTGTAGACCATGGTGAAGACCAGCAGGTTGAAGCGCCATTTGAGGTCCACCAGGGTGGTGAAAAGGTCGCTCAGGTATCGGTAGGTTTCTTGGACGTTGCCATGGTGAACGTTGCACTTGCCACTCTTTTCCATGTAACGCTGGCGGGGCTTCTTGCCTTCCGCTAGCAAGCGAGTGCGGTCGGTGGCGATGGGGATGTAATCGCGGGCCTGTTTTGGAATCTTCTTCGGGTCCCTGGGAGTGACTCCAATCTCCATGTCCTGGTTCATAGCATTCCTAGAATCGCCAGCCATAGCTGGAATGTGTTGAGTAAAAAAAGACATCATCAGTGAAGGGGACTGTGTGGATTCATCGAAACACAAGACTTCAAGACCACACCTGCCTCTGTGCTCTCCAAGGCCCTCATCTAGTGCACAGTGGACCCGACTGCAGAGTCTTCAAGGGTAGGCACCATTTTTTAAAAAATATTATTTGCTTGTTTCCCTGGCACTTACTACAGATTCTAGCATATAATAGCAGCTCAATAGTAGTTTGTTGAATGAATAAGTATGCAGGTGCAAAATACACATGGCGTTGAAAGGATTTAAGAAATCTGGGAGCAATTCAAAAAGATGATAACCACAGTGATTTATTAATTGCCTGCTCTAGTCCATGCAATACACACAGACTGTCACTTGTTATCACAGCACCCGGCTGGAGCTGGAGCTTGATCTCCAGTAGGTAAACACTGAGGGCTCATGCATCATCTTTATTTCTAGGAGTCTCTCCCCCTCTGTCGGAATGTAGGCTCCATGGGGCACAGTGGTGTCTGTTTTGTTCCCTCATACATTATTCCAAATACCCAGTGGGCACCCCGGAACATACTGTGTACTCAAAAAGCACTTGTTGAATAAATGAATAAATAAATAAGAAAATAAATTAGAGTCCGAAAGAGGTAAGTGGTTAAGCCATACCCTGGGCCATCAGACACTTACCTGGCAGAGCGGATAGCTGGATTCTTGCTCACAGGGCCCAGAGCCTGTGCTTTTTTCTCTTTATATCTCCCTGTCTCCTTTATGTCTCAGTTCTTAGCAGCAGACAGAAAGGAAAAGGCAGTGAGTGTCTGATTCACCATGTGGTCACTCCTTCTGTCTGAGGGGGGAGTCTGTGGCTGTCTGAGCCCTTACTAATATGACAGATCCCTGTGTAGACCCACCATTAAAAATCTTGACACAGTAATTCCCTGTCCTCTAAAAAACTGAAATGGACAAGATATTAACACTCCTAAGGTTTTCAAAAGGGCCGTAAACTTCTATGTGGAATCAAACGCAAACAAATGAAAGCCAAACTCAGAGAACAGATCGGTGGTTGCTAGGGAGAGGGTATACCAGGCAAGAAAGGTGGAGAAGGTGGTCACCAGGTACAAACTTCTGGTTGTAAACTAGGTCCTGGGGATGTGATGTACGGCGTGGTAGTTAGAGTTAACAGTACCATGCTGTCTATCTGAAAAATGCCGAGAGTAGGCCTTCAAAGTCTTCATCACAAGAAGAAAATTGTAATTATATGCAGTGCCAATGTTAACTAAATTAATTGTGGTGATCATTTTGCAAAATATACGTATATCAGAGTCATTATGTTATACACCTTAAGCTACTAGAACGTCTTATGTCTGTTATCTCAACAAAATATCTCAATAAAAAATAACTTTTAAAAAAGGCTGTACCATGTTTTGGAGTCTATGCCACCCTTTAAAGAAACACCCACACACCTGGAACAGTCTGCTGTTTTTCTGATATTCCGCGCACTCCCGTTGAAAATACTTTAAGACTCTGATGCAGCCAGGAAAGACCATGAGAATCTCCACAGCTAATAAGCTAATAAGCTCCACAGCTTGCATTTCTGAGCATTCACAAGCAGGTACTGTGCTAAGAAATGTATATGCATTAGCTCATTTATATGAGCTCACAGCAAAGGTATTAGAGCAGAACGGCCACACTCCCTCCAATCTTCAGGCAAAGACGAAGCTCAAGTAGTTATGTGGCCAAGTTAAGGTTTGAATCTAGGTTTATTTTCTCCAGCCTGGGGTCTCATGGTCCCCACCACACGATGGCTTGCAGACATCCAAGTTCTGTGGCTCCTGCTTAGACTGAAGAGGTGCTCACTCCAGAAAGTTCTATGAGCTTCTGATCCGGGGGGAATTCACCTCAGAGGATGCTCTTCCTCAGCTCTTCATCTTTACAAGCAGGCTTGTCTTGATTTCACAGGCAGCCCCACTCCCGGGAAACAGGGAACCTGATAGAACCACCTGGGTGAATGTTCTATTAGCCAAGGGGAAGATTTCACCCATCGTGGAAAGTCAGATGTTCCCCGCAGACCTTTCTCTTTGCTGCCTTGGTGGTTGTGGCAATTTCAAGGTAACCTTTAAAATATTGTATTGAAGGGTCATCCGGAGGGGTGTTTGTCTCAGACGTCTCAGAATTTCCCATTCTGCACGGGGCCACCTGCTCCCCGCTCCCTCACGTGGCAACTACAAAGATAAATGAAACAAGGAGCAGGAGGCTTGGTGCTGCTTTGCAGAATCATAAACATGGTTTTGCTCTGCCCCTGGGTCCGACACTGTTTACTGAGAACTCAGGGATGCCCAAAAAGGGTGAGAAATGCTGCTACTTCCAATGCCCTGGGGGATCTTCGGGACCCCGACTATTGGGATCCAACTAGGGATCTCATGGGAGGGTTGTCCGTGGACTCCCCGAGCCACAAGTGTTGGGCAGGGCGGGCACAGTGCTGGCCAGAATGAGTCACTGGTTAGGGCAACTGGCAAAGCACATTCTCCTGCCCTCAGCTCTTCCAGAAAAATAGCTTTCCTGCCGATTTTCTGCACTCTTTCCTTCTTTATTTTTTAAAAATACTTTCATAGGTTCTCGTAGGATAAAGCCTTGCACTGTACTAGAAACAGAGAAAGGTTTTCTAGGACACCTCAGTCAAGATCTGAGAATTTTTTTGTGTCCAGCAGACAGGGAAAGGTTTCACTTAGGATTTGAAATTGGCATCCATCCTCCAAGTGTGCTAGAATCCTTGGCACAAGTGTTTCCTCGCTCAGCCCAGGCTGAGATATGGGTTCTAGCTCAGCTTCCGAGGAACGTGTTCTGTGACCCAAGCAAAAACACTGTTCATTTTCTTTGCCTCAATTTACTCTGTTGTAAACCCCAGATAATATTTTCTGCCATTCCAGCTCTGGGGGCCATTATGAGGATCTAGGAAAAGACTATATGAATGCAAACATAGATATAAGTATAAATGTGAATATATACTCATAAACTCTCCTTGAAGTGGAATTTAGTGCAATATCCCATTAATCCCTATTTTGAGGATGAAGAACGAGACCTAGAGCATCTAAGTCCAGTATCTAAAACACCAGTGGGCCACTTGCAGGGTCGGCAAGCTGACAGGTATAGACCCTCTCTGCCCCAGATTTCTTCCTAAGAGTAAATGAAATGCCCCCTCTAGAAATACTGGCCTCCGGTGCTGTGGGCCCGTGATATAAAAAGAATTTTCAAGGGCAATGGAGATGAACTTTTGAATCCGATTTTCCAGATCTGTTCTATTCATTTACGTGCCCATTCAGCATTAGTTGAGGGACTGCGATCGTCCAGCTTCTGTGATAAAAGCTGGAGATTAAGCAGGAAATAAGAGGAATGCAGACCCAGACTTCGTGTAGCTTATAGTCTAGCACCGCTCCCCTTTGAGCCCAGGACTCTGAGCAGAACCACCTATGGAGAGAGAGGCAGGGGGAAGGGCTTTGGGCTGGAGGAGGCAAGCCCGTGTGAGAGGTGCTCCCTGCTGGACCCGGGAAAGGCACCAATGGCGCCAAATCCCGTTAAAGCTCATCAAGCCTGGTTGAGGCGGATCGTCCAGACAATCTCCTGCGTCTGCTAATAGGAAGCTGGGCCCTGGAATGATTAAAACTCTTGGGAAGACGGAGCCTGAAGTCCAGCAAAGTGGTTTAAACTCTTTGATGTAGAAACACAAACGGAGAAAGAATCAAAAGAGGCAAAATCAAAGGAGGTTGTATTTTAGGTGATGCATGGGTGACTCTGACAAACTTTTCAGTGGACCCCTGTATCAGGACTTCCCAAACACCCCGCCACACACACAGTAAAGAAAGCCCTGTGCCATGGGGGTGATTTTTCTAGAAAGTAGGAGCCCGTGGACACAGCATCTTGATAGAAACTGCATTTGGAAGTTCAGCAGGGTTTCTTGAAGGGAGCACTGGGCTGGGAATCTTTTTTTTTTTTTTTTTTTTTTTTTTTTATAGAGAGAGAGAGAGAGAGAGAGAAAGGGACTCTGCAAGGGTGTGGGAGAGGAGGGGCAGAGGGAAGGGGAAAAAGAATCTGAAGCAGGTTTCATGCTCAATGCCCAGAATGAAGCCAGCTGTGGGGTTGGATCCCACTCCCCTGAGATCATGATCTGAGCTGAAAGCAAGAGTTGGACGCTTCACCGACAGAACCACCCAGGCACCCCTGGGACTCTTGTTTCAGACACAATTTTCTTACTGCGAAAATGAGGATGGCAGACATCCTTAATGATTTCTTCCTTTCTGTCTTCTATTTCTGGGTCAATGTCTGCTTCCCAGAGTTTTGGGATATGGGATGAGGCTGGGATATGGGATAAGGCTGGGGTATGGGATAAGGGTAATGGAGCAGAATATACTCCTATCTCAGACTAGGTATTTGTATGCTGTTCTATAGGAATCTATATGGCTGTACTGGTTGTTAAACTATGAACACACTCTAAGGTGGTCTCCCCAGCGCCCTCAAGGACCTTCAAGATGAGCAGGAAGTACCAAAGGTATTATCAAGGAAATACGTGCCAGGAAAGGCACACGCAGGATGGCAGAACTCAAAGATGCTCCCATAATTCCTGCCTCCGGAACTGGGGATAGGATACCACTCCCATGATGCGCCTACGGCACGGCACAGCTGGCTTGAAGAAAGGGAGACTGTCTGGGGTGAGCCAGACCTAATCAGATAAGCCCTGAAGGGGACTGGGTTTTCCCTGAAGCAGGAGATTGGCATTAGGAGAGGACTGAAATGAGAGGGAGAGGCTCTTCGCTAGCTCTGGAGATGGAGAGGGACAGGTGGCAAGGAACTTGGGGACCTCTAGGAGCTGACAGCAGCACCCCCGCCTTAACAGCCAGCCAGGAAACAGGGACTTCCTCCTCTGATCTCCAAGACCTAAATTCTGCCACAACCCCAGGAGTGTGCAGCTTGCTGACACCCGGATTTTAGCCTTGTTAGACCCTGAGCAGAGAACATAGTCATCTCATGCCTCGGCTTCTTACTTCAGAATCCTGAGCCAAAAACTGGGTTTTGTTCTGCGCCATTTAGTCTGTGGTCCTTTGCCAAGGCACAAATAAAAGTCTAACAGAATAGAAGGGGGGAACCAGGTAATAAATAGGAAAGCTGACTCTGGCATGAGCGCCCATCTTCCAATTTCACCCTGAGCTGAGGGAATTCCGGAGAAGTTATTCCTCTAAGCCTCAGTTATTTTTCCTGCAAAATGGGGATCATGACGGTGCCAACCAAGGAGGGTGCCACGAAGACTGAAGGAAGGCGCATGCGCAGTGCTGGCCGAAGCCAGTGTTCACTTTCCACCCAGGGCTGGAGTTGTGGGGTGGGGCGGGGAGGTTCAAGCAGTTCAGGGGCTCCTATTGTGGGTCAGCATCCTGCTTCCACGGCCTCATTTACTCCACGGGGAGGCACCGTCTTATTCCACGAAGAGGGAAACTGGGGGAGAGCTTAGATAACTTGCCCACAGTCATGCAAGGGCTGCGGGGATGCTCTTTAGAACCCGCAGTGGTTGCAATGGACAGAACTGCTGCTGGGAGAGGAGTTCCCAGCTGTGCCTGAAGAACTTTCTAAGAACTGTCTCACCTGTGGTCCTTCTACGCAGAGGCAGAGGCTGTTCCGGTGCTAAGATTCTGGTGAGGCCGGATCCTCTGCTCCACTCCTCCTGGGTCAGGATGAGCCGCTTCCCTGAGCCCGGAGGCAGGAACCCAATGAAGAGGAGGAGGGAAGGTGACCATGACAGGGGAGCCCCGGTGCAGCAGGGATCTGTGAGTCCCTAGAATTGGGGGTAGGGGTGCCTGGGGCATGGGGTTGGGGTTTCCCGGGGAGTCCAGCACAACCGTTGGGGGAACCCCAGCATCCCCCCCTTTTTTCAACAGCCCACCTGAGGACAAAATGTTGGAAACTGCAATTCTGACCTCTGCCTTATAGTTTCCTGCCGGCTGTCACAGCTGCCCTTTCTGATGGTGGAACCAGCAGCTGGAGAGGCCTGGAGGGTCCAGGGGAGAGCAAGACCACATAGGCTCCTGGCCCAGAAGCTCATGTCCGAGCCCTGTTTTGCCAAGGAAGTGTCATCCGATGGCCCCAGCCCCCAGAACCTATGTCCAAACCACACTAATGGGCTGGCTCTGGCCAGGGGGTCAGTCCTAATTTCCTGGCTTTTGAAACTACCATCCTTTAAAAAACAGGACAAACAAAAACACCCCCCCAAAAAACTCCAAAAAACAACCTTAGTGCATTTTGAGGTCTAATGGCTGAAGAGATCAAGAGTAAGAAATCTTTAAAAAGCCATCGGCTATTTTCTTTTAAAGCCCAGTCATTTTGCAACTACTATTTGTTCTTATCAACTTGGATGGGAACTTAGTCTTTAATTCCTGGATGTTTGGTGGTTTTATTTTTTGAACCCAAGTTCCGAAACTCTCTGGATGATAGCACATGGTATATTAGGTGTGCAAGCCCATTGAAAACTGCAACACACAGATTCCTTCCCTCCTTCCCTCCCTCTTTCCTTCCTTCAATCAGTGAACACCTGCCATGACCCCCCCCGCCCCCGCCCACTCCCCCCCATCTCCCCCAGTCACTGCAAGTTCTACTCTGCTGGGCCCTAGGGGCAGGAGGAGGTAGAGCAGCACTTCTCCAGCTCTCTTGTGCTTTCCAGTCACAGAGAGCTTGTGAAAATTCAGATTCTGATTAGGTTGGTCGGGAGCACTCGGAGTCTGCATTTTATCAAAGAGCTCCCAGCCGTGTCAAGGCTGCTGGTCCTCTGAGTAGCAAGGCTTCTCCACTGTGGGTGCACATTGCAATCAGCCGGGAGCTGGACCCCATGCTGACGCCTACGCCCCACACCAGGAGCCCCCGGCCCCGGGGATTCTAATAACAACTGATACTGGGTACCATGGCTGTATTTTCTGCTGTGGGGGAGTCCCGGTTGGGTGGGGACACACAGGTGAATGGTCAGTGCAGTAGAGAGTGACGGAAAAACCAAGACTGAGTCCTTACTTTGGCCTCACCAGGGCGGGTGAGGAAGGGTCAGGAAAGACTTGGTAGAGAAGGTACGTGGTGAGTGCGGTGAGGGGACCCTCTTGCCGTGAGACGCTCATGTACCAAACGCCTGTTACGTGCCATCTCTGTGCTAGGTGATATTTATGCATTGTCCCACTGAAGGCTCAAATAAGTCTGCCTCTGAGGTTATTGGTCCCTGAGGCTGTCAGAGGAACTGAAATGCCTGACCCAGGAGACTGTCAGAGGGACACACGCCTGGTCGGAGCCATGATTCAGCTCATGATTTGCTGCCATGTTGCCTGACGTGCCCAGGCTGCCTGGAGCCTTTTCCCTTTTCCTCCTGAAGGGGCTGTACCTTCCAGAGTACTTGCCTTCAGAGTGCTTCCTGCTGTGGCTTACAGCGGATCCTTGATTTTTCTAATAATGGCAACATTTGCCCCTCAGAGGCACTGAATTACTCCAAGGAGAGAAAAATGTCCATATGTCCTGGCTAAGACCTGTTCAGGTGTAATCCCCGAATGCCTCTTCCACTCCCAGAAATGTCTGTGTTGATGAATGGATAAAGAAGATGTGGTGTGTATATACAATGGAATATTACACAGCCATAAAAAAGAAATTTTGCCATTTGCAATGATGTGGATGGAACTGGCGGGTATTATGCTAAGTGAAATAAGTCAATCAGAGATTGATCTTACTCTTATGTGGAATTTAAGAAACAAAACAGAGGAGCATAGGGGAAGGGAGGGAAAAATAAAAGAAGACGAAATCAGAGAGGGAGAAAAACCATAAGAGACCCTTAATTATAGAAAACAAACTGAGGGTTGCTGGATGGGGCTGGATAGATGTGGCAACTGGGTGATGGACATAAGGAGGCACATGATGTAATGAGCTCTGGGTATGATATAAGACTCCTAAACTGAGGGCACCTGGGTGGCTCAGTGGGTTAAAGCCTCTGCCTTCAGCTCAGGTCATGATCCCAAGGTCCTGGGATCGAGCCCCGCATCGGGCTCTCTGCTCGGCGGGCTTCCTGCTTCTGCCTCTCTCTCTGCCTGCCTCTCTGCCTACTTGTGATCTCTGTCTGCCAAATAAATAAATAAAATCTTAAAAAAAAAAGACTCATGAACTGATCTCTACCTCTGAAACTAATAATACACTATATGTTAATTGAGTTTAAATCTTTTTAAAAAGGGAAGAAAAAAAAAGAAAAATAGAAATGTTTGTGTTTGGACAATATGGCCCCTTACAAGGAAGAGACAAGTACCCAGCAGCCACGGATTCCGCTAAGAGCAATTCTCCTTTACCTGTTTTTTAATTCCAATATAAGCTCTTCTTAGACCTTCATTTTCAGATTTGTGATAGGGAAAAAGATTTCGAGAGATATAATTCTCTTTATTCTGGGTAAAGCAATTATATGAACACATAATTATAATCAGAACTTACTCTGGCTTTTGGGAACACAACAGGGAGTGATGGGGACAGAGGTGACGTGAGCCAAGCACACATGCTCTCCTGACCGAGGCCACTACTGTCCAGCCAGAGCTCAGGGCTGCCACGCAAGAATGTGGAGCTGCTGTGGTAAGACCTTCCTCTCTCTTTTTCCAGAAAAGCTAGAAGGAAAGACTTTTAAACCTGAAAAGATTTTTTTTCAACACTGACCATTAATTCGACCATTTTTGAACCAGTGAGTTTATCAAAGAAAATATGTCTGCGAGTCCGAGTCAGTCTGTCGGCTGCCAATGTACACTTCAGGGGTCCTGGGTCGGAGATAGGCTTTTTCCTCACATGGACAAGTTGGACTGGACTTGGAGTTATGCTGAGCATGGTGTGAAGAGCTGTGGTAGCACCAAAAAGTTCTCCACGCTAATCGGTCTTCCATGAACACAACCTGTCAGCCTGAGCATAAAGGACGCCGGAAGGCCACCCCAGGACTCATACTATAGCAAAGAGAGGAGTATGTGGGCTTCTCCCCCGGTGCCCACTAGTCTGGTTCCCATGGTCCTAACAAGCCCTGTCTCATCACCCACAGCCTTGTTCTCTGCAGTTGCCTCCATTGGGCAGACAGCTGTCATGACCCTCCTGCTTTCCTACAGTGCATCTTCTGCTAGCAGCCTTGTCCTTTCCAGCTGCACACTTTGCAAGCATGCTGTCACCGGTAGAATCCTAGACAAGCATCACAGACCTCCCTTTCCATCATGGTGGAAGTGGTTCTCAGCAGGGAGAAATTTCTGACTTTAAATGCATCAAAGAAGGTGGAAGGAGCTCTCTCCCCAGAGGAGGGCTATAAGAACAGGAGCATGGGTCCGGTCACCTCCCAAGCTCATTTCTGGCTCAGATGTAATGACTGCTGACCCCCAGGGATTAGGAAATCTTTGGATAACAGGACTGTGAGGCTCTGACACGAGTAGGGTCAGACCATGGGTGCTGGTCTTATGCCCAACATGTTCCTCAGTCTCAGGGGCCCACAAGGGCTTGGGGAATGCATACTCGTAGCTCGGCTCCAAGCTGAATGCCCAATGAAGGGGACTCTGGAGAGACTGGCCACAGCCAAAGTGAAATTTGGCACCCCTCTGTCTGGAATGCAAGGATCTCCCATGGCTATGTGACAGCGGGGCGGGCGGGGGTGGGGGGTGGCGAGCGCCAGGAGCAGGGTGAAGGGCTTTCATTGGAACGTGGAGCCAGGGACAGGGTTGTTGGAAGAATGGACTTTGTCAGATAGGACACTTCATCACCACAGCTGTCCTGGCACACCATGTCCCTGAGGGCTTAGCTGCGAAGGCCACTGCAAGGGAGCTGCTGTGTCAGGTAGACGAGGAGGCTGCTGAGGGACCCCTACATGGCCCAGCTCACACTGCCCCTTCCTGGGGAGCGCTCGAAGTTGCACGCATCTCCCCAGCCCAGGCATCCCGGCCTCCACCCCAGGGCGGCCTTGGTCCCTCTGAGGGGCGCCCTTGAATCTGGCCCCTCCGCATGAGTGGGAATGGTATTTAGACTCTGTTCCCCAGAGTCCCTCAGCTGTCCCCAGGTTTGAGTCAGAGACACCCTGCCAGGAGCAAGCCCTTTCGGGAACATCTAGCCCACCCGTGCAGCTTTCCTGATGCCCTTTACTCCTTCTGGTATTGTTCTAACCATGAGTTAAGTTTGTTGGATGTAGCTGGTCATGCTGACTTCTTGTTTTTCTTTGCCGAGTAGCCCGGGAAGAGAAATCTGTGTGTGCGGTGATGGGAAGAGGCACGTTGTTTATGTTAACTCCATCATTTCAACAACACCATAGAGTAAGATCAATCACAGGTAAGGAGGTGGAGAGTCAGGGAAGGCGGGGTGGGGGCGTGTGGAGTGGGGGTTAGGGAGCGAAAGTCACGTGACCCCAGAACAGCCCATCTCGCTTTGTGCTGCCTGGTGCTGACCCGCAGAGCCCTCGCTCTTCCTCTGTCCCACCTGACATCCATCCAAGTCCAGGGCACCAGACAGTGTGATCTTAGTTCTGAAGTATAATCCTGACCTTCCTGCCCACTTAGCTTGCCCTGAATTACACATTGCTGCTGCAGTCCCGACCCTGGGTCTCCTTCCTATGTAAGAAATGGAAATATCCAAGGGAATCCTAATGTGAAGGAAATAGTTCCCATTGTTTCAGGAAAATAATGGCATGAGGTACTTGGTTCCCTAACCTGCCTTGTTCCAGGCTAGGAGGTATGAAACAAAGCAGTGTTATTATTATATGGAATTGTGATGGAAGAGTAATGGAAATTGGCATCTCTGTTCGGGCTCTTTCAGAATTGGATGGGCTCATGAAAATCCTATAATATGAATCCCACTTTCTAGTGGGAGAGCTGTGGCTTACCCAGGACACACAAATGTTGCTTTACTCACTGCCAAGGTGATGACACGATAGATGTAAGAATACTGACTGTGAAGATTTATGTAGTATAAACACCGACAAATGCAACAATGGGCCAAATGGGTGACCTTGACTTTTCTGGCTCTGCCGTGAAGGGGGCCAGTCAATGTCAGCAGGGGCCCCAGAAGATGAGTCTGGGGCCTTCAAAGCCTTGGGCAGCCCAGACAAGGGAAGGTAACTAGCTGCTCACTCAAACTGTGTCTGTGGAGGGTTTGGCACCACAATTCTAAGGAAGTAATAAAACCTCATGCATTATTTTATGGTATCTGCAGAGAAACACATGCTCTATCAGAAGGGCTGCAGACTAATCCCATGCTTGCTTTGTCATGAAAGAAACAAAAATACCATGCTTGCTTTGTCATGAAAGAAACAAAAATACTGACACTTCACAATAAAGATAAAAAGCAAAGAGAGAAGGATTAAATCGTGTTTCACTCAAGAGCTTTTTTTTTTTTTTTTTTTTTTGGAAGACCGAGTTCTTGTCTGAAAACAGGAGCCAACAGATCTGGCATTTGTTGGTGGAGTTCAGTTCTTTGGAGAAAATACAGAGACAAAAAGATCATTCTAATGGTACTTAAAAGATTTATTTGAATATATTTAAGGGAGTCCAAATATATCCAGCAATTTTTAAAAGGGCAAAATTAGGCCTAATTCAGGGTATGGAATACAGATTTGAAAGTCTTACTCATGTCGTGAGTACCTTTCCAGCAACTTAACATTTCATATGGTGCCTAATGATTGAGCAGGGCCTCTATGGAGCCGGTCTGAAAGCTTGTGACTGAGGTTCCCAACCTGCGTGGCTCTCATTTGTGTAAGATGGATTATTTCATGGCCCTCCCTGGCAGGCTGCTGTGGGCTACCCGAGGGCTCCTGATGTCTGTTCTTCCTAATACTCAGCCATGGCTTACTGGCCACAGTCCCAATTCACCCACCCAGCCCCTTGCGGATGATGTATGAAAAATCATGAGTAAAAGGGCATGAAAATCAAATTAATTCATTTTCCATTTTCCCCACATTTGTATCTGTCTATCCAGTACTTTTCCTTTTCAAGCCTGCTATCTCTTTGAAAGCGAGCTGCATAGTTATGATACATTCTCTTCATTGTAACCCTGCACTGTGAGTATGTATTCTGCATTAAATAATAAAGGAGATTAATAATTAAATCAAAGTGAAAAACCACTTGTTTCCTGCCTACAGCCCAAGGGACAGATTTCCTGGTCTGGTGCCAATTTATCAATGATGATTAGAGCCTAGCAGGTCGAGAGATACAGAGAAGATGGCAACGAGAAAGCAGGCTATTGTGACTATGAATGTACTTATGTACAAATGAAAAAGACGGGATGGTGATAGAAGGTGAGTGAATGGGGAGAAAAGACCAGAGAAACAGGGCACAGCATGTAAAATGACAGTAATTGGAGTTGAAACCTTTTGGGGGCTCACCCTACACCAGATTGCATTCTAAATGCTTTATCTATATTAACTCATTTAGTCATTTCAGAAAAGGCATGAGATGGGTACTGTTTCCCCCATTCTACAGATGAAGAAACTGAGGCACAAGGGAGGGTGAGCCCACTGTCCCAAAGCTGGTGTTTGCATGGATTAAAACCCAGGCGAACTGGCTCTAGAGTCACTCTCCAAGTCTAAGGACAAGAAAAAGAGAATGTCCCAAATGCTCCAATAAAGAGGAATGAGACAAATCTTGTGGGAGAATGAATAAACAGGAAAAGCCAGTGAGAGTAAGAAAAAAATAAAGTCAAAGAATTGAGAGTGAAAGCAGGTCAAGAAACAAAGGTTGGAAAGAAGACAAAGTGAAAGTCAGTGGGGCATCAGAAATGAGTATCGGGAAGAAGAAAAGAAAGAACAGAGAATGGGATTTATCAAAGGGATTATGTCACTGGGCATTACGACATTGGGCGTACTACAGACTCCTCTCCTTTGCTGTCTTAAATAACCTTCTCCACGCCTTCTCAAGGTAGGTGTTCTTATACCCATTTCACAGAGGGTAAACTGAAGGTCTGAGAAACTAAGTGCTATGTCCAAGGTCGCACAGTTAGTTCATCGCAGATCAGAAAGAATTGTTGTTAATGACAAAATGTCGATGCAAGAAATCAAAGAGTAGCTAAACAAGTGAAGAAATATACTATGTTCATAGACTGAAAGATTCAATACAGTGAAGATGCCAATTCTCCCCAAACAGAATATTCAGGGTTGACACGATTCCTATCAAAATCCCACAAGATTTTTTTTGTAGATGTAGAGAAGATTGTTCTAAAATTTCTATGGAAAAGGAAAGGAATTAGAATAGGTGAAACAATTTTGAAAAAGAAAGAAGTAGAAGAAATCAGTCTACTGAATTTTAAAACTTATATAGCTAAGTCTATGTGGTAATGGAGGAGAGATAGACACATAGATCAATGGAGCAGAACCCAGAAAAAGACCTTCACAAATACACCCAAGGAGTCTTTGACAAAAGTGCAAAAGGGATTCAATGGGAGAAAGATCGTCTTTTTAACAAATGGCACCAGAGCAATTCGATATCCACAGACCAAAAAATGAATTTGACTAAGTCTCAAGCCTTATATAAAAATTAACTCAAAATGAGTCATGCACTTAAATGTAAATGATACAGCTATACAACATTTATGGGGGGGAAACCTGAGGGAACCTTCAAGATCTTCGAGATCTATGGCAGGCAAAGAATTCTTATACTTGACACCAAAAACCTCATCCATAAAAGGGAAAAATTATAAATTGAACCCCATCAAAACTAAAAGTGTTTGCTGAAAAAGACCCTCTTAAGATGGAAAGACAAGCTCCGGAGTAGGAGACAATGTTTGCACACCATGTATATGACAAAGATTGGTACCTCGCATCTTTATGGAATGCTCAAGATCCAACAGTAAAACAAACAATCTAATTAGAAAATGGGTGTAAGACATGAAAAGACATTTAGCCAATGACAGCATACGGAGAGCAAACGAGCATGTGGAGAGAGAGTCAATACATCAGCCATTAGGGAAATGCAAAACCAGGATGAGATATATTGCACACTTACCAGCATGGCTACAATGAAAGATAGTGACAACACCACATATTGGCAAGGATGTAGTGAAAAAGAATCACTCCTACATTGCTGATAGGAAGGTAAAGCAATGTGTCAGTTTCTTAAAGAACGAAACATAGTTACTGTGTGAACCATTGATTGCACTTCTGGGCACTTATCCCAAAGAAATGGAAACTTAAGTTCATGGAAAACCCACTATACACGTATTTAGAGCAGCTTTAATCATAGAAGCCTCAAACTGGAGACAACAAGCATGTCCTTCAAGGGGTAAAGGTTGGACAAATTCAATAACCACACCAAAATAGCACACACACACACACACACACACCCTTGGATGAATCCCCAGAGAATTATACTGATTGAAAAACCCAAAGGTTATATACCTGTGTTTCTATATATATCACCTTCTTGAGCTGACAAACTGTAGAAGGGAGAACAGATTCATGGCTGCTGGGGGCTAAGGAAGAGGTCAGAGAGGAGGGAAGTAGATTTGGCTCTAAAAACAGGGCAACACGAGAGATCCTCGCTGTGATGGAAATGTTTTACTGCATGAACATTTAAGAGAAAGAATCAGGATGTGCACACAGATGGAGGGAAGGACCAGAGCAAGCAGAGGCCAGTCTCAGGGCCTCCTGGGGCTCCCTCCGTGGGCTCCCTTCTCTCTTGGTGCCTCGCTGCTTTTTTGAACCCCCTTGGGAAGCCTTCCCTGGTTCTCCCTGGCCTCCATTTGGCCCCTCTGCCTCTGTGCAATGGCTCTTCTCTCTACTTCTATAACTTATCCGTGGGCACATCTGCTTTCCTCAGTCAGTCCTTGGAGAGAGCTCCAAGGTCGGGCAGGCGGGGTGTGTAAAAGACCCAATCACGTAACACAGATTCAGGACCCAATCCCGTAACACAGGTTCAAACACACGGTCTGGTCTGTGGTAGGAGCTCCATCACCATCTTTCAAGGAATACGTGAGTGACTTTGAGTCCAAGGAAGGGCACTTTCTGAAGTGACTCGAGCACCCTGACTAGGGCTGTGAGGCCTGCATACCTTGCTGTTCGGGATAGCCCAGGGCTGCTGGATGGGCATAACCTTTGTCTGTCAGGGTCTCTTGGGCCCGGGCACCGGCAGGATCTTGTATCCCCACTGGACAGCTGCCTTCCTGGAGCAGAGGCAATACCTTTGTCCCTGTGGCTCCTGTGCCTCTCCTCCTGGCCAGACTCTTGAACATCAAGCTCTCAAACCCGCCATCTTGGAAGGGACAGACTCTGAGAGCAAAATGCACAGGACACAGGGTCCCCCAATAGCATTTCTCTGCTGTAGTTGCCCTCACTCCTTTTCCTTTATGAGCAGCAAGAGAGAAGGCAGGACGATGGCATTAGAGCCCATCACAGAGCCTACGTGATATTCAGGTAAGGGTCCTAAAATGTGAGAAGAGGACATTGCGATGGGTGCACACCTGGGCCTCCACCAATCGACTCACAAGAGAGAGGAAGGAGATTCTGAAAGCTTGTCATGATCTCTCCTCCCTCCCCTGTTCATGTATTTCCCTTTTGACTCCCCTTCTCTGACCCCTAGCCCCCCTGGCCACCAAATGGGTTGACCCTCAGGGACGAGGAAGTTCCGTGGCCACCTGACAGACTGGTCCCAGTGATTCCCAACCTTTGCCCCTCAGCCCTCTTTGGGATGGAATTATAATGGAACTTAACATTCACACACCAGCCAGGAGCTCCAGGGTCATGTGTTAAAGGTTTGGCTCTGACATTTAACTTAACACAGTTGTTGGCAAGAGCTGCTGCCATCCGGGGCTCTGCAGACTAGAATAGCTCACTTATCAGAATGTCAAGGTAGGAGGAACTAGATAAGCCTGGGGCACTGGCAGGGGCCATGACTCTGGCCCTCAACAGCCAGGCAGCCAGGGTCTCAGGAAGGGCCTGCTGTCCCATTGGTTTTAAAATAATCTCAGAGAAAGCCACCCTCAAGTGTCCTAGAGAAATACACTCAGATATATTTTTTTTAAATGCCACACTGCACATGCTTCTCGTCTTGAGGAAAAACAGAAAACTTCCTCCATGGGCTGACAACTGTCTCCACAAAGCACATCTCATGATGGACCCTCTCTTGGAAAGGCTGCCAGCTCCCCGTGGCCAGTCTGTAGCTCGGACGCAGTGAAAAGTTGAATCTGAAAATGGCTCCTTTGAACCACCTCGTGGACTCCTCCTTTCTCTCCATGGTATATCCCCAACACCCACGCCGGCCACTCCAGCCTAAATGTTTGAGCAGAATTGCACAGAAAACGTAAGCTTTGGCGCTCATGCTCCCAAGTGGAAAAGCATTATCCTGCCCCAATGATCCCGTTCCAAGGTTTTCCCAAATTATGTACTCCTGCCACATGCTAAGCGATCAAATAAAGGACCGTGAAACTGATTTAAAAACAAGAAACAGAAGTAGATATCATTTCCAAGGATGTGAGTGTCACCTACACCCATGTGTGGCTTGGCCCACAGAAGGCAGTGGGAGCGTGGTCCTTCACAGGGCAAGTGGGAAGTGGGGAAGGGGGCACTTGAGTTGTCCCTTCCCTGCTGTGGGGTTAACTCTCACACAGGTGATTCCAGCAGCGCGAGAGTTTCTGTGTCCCTGGCTGAGAACCCCAGGCAGGCACTGACAGACAGCCCCCCGGGGATCTTGCCTGCGGGGGACAGTAGGGCAGAGAGAACATCTGTGACAGAGCCACACTGACGTTTCTGCTGGACCCCCAGTGGAAGAGCTTGGCTCTGCTCACGATGAGCCCGCAGACTCAGGGCGGGGGGTACCCATGAGAGACTTCTCCCTGGGGAATCCCAGTAAGCTTTGACTTCATCCTCAGGGAAGAAAGCCGTTTCTGGGACAGCCCCAGCCAGCTTGAGGGGCCAGCCCCTTCTCTCTGCTCACGGGTCCGCCTGTCCTCTCCTCCAGGGGCACAGCTTGCTGGATGGAGCTCACTCATTCTCTCTGTACTGTGGGTGAGCTCCTTTGAGGAGTTCCTTCAGGCGGATGCTGCCTGTGACATGGACCAGTGGGTGACAGTGGCTTTTGGAGAGGACAGGAGAAATCTGTGTGAGTGGTCCCTTGCCAGTCACCGAGCTAGAGAGGCTATCTGGAATGTGGCTGGGGGGACCTAGGGGGGATTGTCTTTCCCTGGAATGTGCAGACGAGCTCCCTACATGGCGTTGCCCCTTTTGGTGGCAGCCCTGGTGCTGTTTGGATCATCTAGGCTGTTGTAATAATTTATTATCAACCTCATAATTAATAAACAGAACCCAACAAGTAATGAACACTTAATAAACGCTCCAACACATTCCTTCCAAGGTAAAAGAAGGTTTTCTTTTTCTATCCTTAGGCTGTAAGTCTCTCCTCTGTGAACTTAGTTTCAGATTGTTTGGGTCCAGGGTAGTATAGGGGGTGGGATGAGGTGAGGGGGAGGCTGGGAGGAAGGGCGGGAAAAGCAGTGGATGGAAGCAGCAGCAATCCCATCACATACACCGAACGCCCAAGTTCAACAGTCAGCATTCAATAAATGACCATTTCTTTGTATTATTGCCAAAAAGCAAAGTGAGGCCATCTCGAGGCAGATCAATAGTTTAAAACCTCAGGCAGTACGACCAAGCTTTTCGTGCCAGGGCCCAACCAAGGGCCTTTCCCTCTCCCTCCCACGCCATCCACCCTGCTAGGTCCTTCCACGAGATTCTAGGGCGTCCCAGGATCTCATCCAGCCAGCTGATGGGATTTACACCCAGCTTGGGTTTGAGAAGGTCAGCGCACCTTTCAGGGTTAGTGTTTAAGAGTGAAAAAAGTCTGGCTTTGAAGTCAGAGGACAAGGGTTTAGAGGATGACAGCTCTGCTGCTGCTCCCGCCGGGAACTCTAAAGCTGCGGTCTCATCTGTAAAGCCGGTGAATGACCTCCGCCCCACAGGCCTGGTGTCCAGATGAACTCCTACGACCGCGTCTGGCTCAGTCCTTGGTTCCATAAATATTAGCTGTTTTTCACTGCTTCTCTCCCACATGGAAAAGTGCTTTGTGGACCAGAGTGCCCGAGGGAAAAAAAAAAAAAAAGGTATGTTTTGGAGTCAGACCCAGGTGAGAATTTCTCTTGTAAGCTGTGTACCTCCCAAAAGTTACACAGCCTCACCAAGGGGCTGTTGCTCAGCTGTAGGAAAAGGATGCAAAATCTGTTTCATTAAAAGGATCAAGAGAGAGCAAAGCACTTGGAACATTCTGACATGTGCCTGTTGATCTTCTGGTGGTGGAAAGGGGCTCTGGGAATAGTGCTGGGCTCACCTTACCGGACCCGATGTTTAGGCCAGACCCTGGAACTTGGGGGGCCAGACCCCGGTCCCACTGCCATGAGGCTGCTCCCCAGTCCTGGGAGGAGGAGGGACAACACTGTTTGATGGAAAGCAGTGATGGTTCTCCAGGGAAACACAGGGATTTGGGAGAAAGGAAATAACGATGGCCTTCCCTATCCCCTGTCCCTACCTTTGCAGCCAGGACTCCTGGCCTTTCTGAACAGTTGGAAAGATGTTTAAAAAGAGATAGGGAGGCATGCAGGAAGTGACCAGGCAGCAAGGAGGGCAGAAATAGCAAAGGCCATGTTTCCAATTTGGCCAGACATAAAAGAAAGCAAGAGTAAGCTGAGGGTCAGAGGCTCTGAGGGAGCTTGCTGTCCCTCCTCAGCCCTCTGCACCCCCCATCTGAAAGCAGAGCTGCTACCCCGGGAAAGGTGCCCCCACTCCCTACTGCCTTGGCCTCTCAGAGCAGGCAGGGGGCTTTCAGGATCCCCCCCAGGGGGGTACCCCAGCTCTGGTACCAGCACAGCATGTTTTTAGCCCTTTGAAGGCTGAACTCCCAGTGCCAAGGACACCTGTGGGCTCTGGGGAGCTCGGATTTCCCGGCTGGATGGTTGGACTTTAAACCTGCTACAGTGGTCTTAAATTAGATAAATAAGTAAGTAAGTAAATAAATAAATAAACAATAAAATTAACCCGCCCTAAGCCCTTCGCTGTCCCCATGGGCTCCCAAAGTGACAGGTGCTTGGCAAAGCTAACCGCCAGGGGCAAGGGCACTTTGGGAGTGCACACCCTGCCTTCCAAAACAGTGAGCTGGGGAGAAAAGGAAGAAGGAAAAGAAGACAACTTACTTGTTGAGATCAGAGCTTCTGAGTCCCACTGATGCTAACTTCTGGAGCTCCCTTAGAGGCGGTGCGGAGGCGCTCAGGGCCCTCGAGGGGACTCTCCGGCCCCAGCCATTACCACAGCCTCGGACTCAGCCTGGAGCTCCTCCCTGTCGTGGGGTCCTGCGGCTGGAGGCTCCTAAGGCATCCTGTCCCTTCCCTAGCCAGCCCCTTCAGTCACTCCCTTCCTTCGGTAGCGGGAGGCTCTGCTCACGCTCGCACTCTCCCTCTCTCTCCCTCGCTCTCCCTCGCTCTCCCTCGCTCTCCCTCGATCTCCCCCTCCTCCCCTCCGCCCGCTTCTCTCTCCCGGCTCTCTTCCCCTCCGGCCCCAGTACAAAGGACTCTCCCTGTAATAATGTGTAATAACCCACTTAAAGGGCCCAGGGTAGAGGTGGGAGGGGCTGGGGCGGGGCGGGGGAGGGGGGCGGGCTGTCGGGACTCCGTAGGTTCTGAATGAATAGGGTCCCGGCGGGGGAGAGAGGACCGGAGGAGAGGAGCGGGAGGCTCTCCCCGCGCCCCCCGCGCCCCGTCCCTGCTACACCTGCCTGGGCTGGTGGTACTGCGGGTGCTTCTGGCCTTGCAGAGGCCAAGGACAGAGATGTGTGCAAGCGTTCGTGTGCGCGTGTGAGCGTGCACCTGTGTCCGTGTGAGCGCCCCCGTGTTTCGTGGGTGCGGTGGAGTAGATAGAAAGAAGGAAGAAACTGGAAGGCAGAAATATGGGGTCAGAGCCTTGGACGGGCTGCTCAGTCACTCTGCGCTGTTGGATTCCCCGTGCCCTGCCCCCACCCCGGGTCTCGTGGTCCCTGGGGTCTGGTCGGAGACAGACCTGGTCTGAAGCTCCCAGGGCTCTCCACTCACCCCCTCAATGTCTTCTCCAGGGGCACGTGACCCTTGGCTGGGTAGGAAGAGCAGGAAATGCTCCCCCCACCGCTCAAAGAAGTCTCCCAGGGAAGGAGAGCTACTGCCCCAGTGCCTACCTAGGCTGAGTGGAGTAGAGCATCTGCCTTCCCTTTTGGGTGCTTCCCTCCCTGCCTGGAGGAGAGATGATTGCATGCATTTATTCCTTAGTTTGTGGAAGTTGCTGGAAAGGCAGCTGCAGATGGGGCCCCCCCTGCAGAGAAAAGCCTGCCTGGGAAGGGCCTGTGAGCTTCTCTGCGGACCCTTGCTCTAGGCCCTGAGGGTCTCCTCTCTCCCCGGCAGGCCCACCCCATCAATGTTTGAGGTCGGTGTGCGTGAGACCATAGGCTCTGCCAAGACAGTGACTGTGACTGTCTTTTCTCCACTGTGTCCCCAGCACCTAGCACAAGTGCTTGATGAATACTTATCAAGTGAACACTGTCAACAGCAGGAAGACTGGTTTACTAAATGACAAGAAGACAAAGTGCTGTCCCTGGGACTAGGGTGCCCCAGCCTAGCCTTCCCGTGAGTACAGCAACATAGTAGCGTCCCGGAAGCTTGGTCTCCTGAGGGCCACCCCGGGGCTCCTGTTGCCACACAGCACATGATGCACACAGCCCACTACCCAGGGTTAGAGCACAAAGGGTCCCCCTCCTCTTCCTCCATAGAGGGGTCAAGTCCTTCAGTGTGGCTGCAATCAGTCTTGACTAAGCAGGAAATCTCTAAGTCCGCTTACAAGATTTAGCTTGTCTCCCTGCTCATCCATTACATGTTGATCTAATGGTTTAACACTCTGAGAAGAAAGTTCTTAATTCCTTAATTTCCAAGCTCTTGGGAGAAGCCTCCACTGTGTGGCTCTGTGGTCTGAATGACATCCATTCTATGCATTTTCTGAGCCTATCAGGTGCTCTGTCCTGGGGCAGCCATTGCTTTGGGTTCCCATATAAAACCCCTGGGATTTCTTCTGCCAAACTGGGGAGGTGGCTGACTTTGAAGCAAAATGTACAGTGGTCTGGGAAATATTTTGTAAATATTTCACAGCAACGGGAACTTGAAACCGGGAGACAGAAAACCTGGGTCTGGTTCTAAACCTAGATCTGAAAAATGAGAAATATGGGTGTTTTCATCTTGACTGGGTTTTGCAAATTGAGGTGAACCTTAACCTTTCCATACACCTAAGTCTTCCAGAGAGCACAGACAACATTTGAGGAACAGAGACACAACTCAAGGTCTGCTCAAGGGGATGGGCAGATGCTGGGGGCATCTTTCAGTGTCTGCAAATTGATGAGGGGGTGCTTGAGAGCCCTGAGAATTTGGGGGTGTCATCACTGATAATTAGAGGCCAGAGCCACTGCCCCTGTCCACCTGCCTTGCTTCTCTTACCTGAGGGAGAGATGAATCACAATAGAAGTTTTCTTTTTTGAATGTGACACACAGGAAATTATTTTTCTCCTATTTATAGAAATTCCATTTGCATTTATGAGGCTGATAATGTCTCATAAATATTTCCTGCCAGATAAAATATTAATTAAAAGAGTTTGTTGAGTTATACTCTGAAGTCCTAATGAAAAGTCTTCTAAGACAAATATTTGAAGTCTTTTTTCTCATGTCAGGAAGATTCCTTGTACATTATTTGCATACGTTAATAAGTCAACCTATCAACAACGGAGATGTGTCAATTAATGAATATTAACTTGCCATATTTAAGAGTTGAAAAAAGTGTGAGAATAGTATAATGGATAACCTTGAAGATGCCATACAGTTGAAAAAAAAAACAACACAACGTTAACCTCATTTGTGAAACCATCCTGTATTAGGTCCCTTTTCCTCAAGAGACGATCAGTAGCCTGAGTCTGGTGTTTTTTTTCCTCCCAATTTCTTTACATTAGCACCACACACACAGAGACACACACCCATTCAATCAGTGAATATTGACCTTATATCAGGATTTTTGCACTCACAAACTCTTTTGATTGTTGAAAACCTACTACGTTTGAGACTTTGATATGTACTGTGAGAAAAACTAAGAAGTATAATGGCGGCTTTGATCTACAGTGCCTAACAATTTAATTGGGAAGGTCAGCTTATGTGCGGGAAAAGTTAGCAGACAAATTAACAACTTGGGTTTTTACTTCATAGGTGCTAATTGCTGGGATGATGGTGTAGGAGAGATGGTAAAGCTGACACAGCTTGGAGAGGAGGTGCTGGGGGCTGACATCTGGCTACAGACAGAAGAGGCACGTGACGGGAGCCCTGAAGTAAGACTAGGTATTGAATAGGAGGCAGTAGGGTCTGTACGCAAAAAAGGTGTGGGGAGGCAAGGCTCCCCTGTGTTGGGGACCTGAAGGGAGAGATTGGAGCTGGGGGAAAGGGCAGCTAAATTGTGAGGAGGGGATAGTGACAGTGACTATAATTAACTGAGTGTCTACTATGTCCTCAGCCCAGCTAAGTGCTCCACATCCATAAGAGTTTTACTCTTAACACTTCACAAGGAAGATCGTACTACCACCATTTCTCAGATGAGGAAACTGAGGTACGGACAGATACAGTGTCCTCCATGGCACAGTCATGAATAGTGATTTTAGATAGTTGTTAGATTCCAAAACCATATTCCTGACAGTTACAAGTGAATTGAATTGTGTCCGCCCCCCCCCTTATTCCCCAGATTCGTTTGTTAAAGCCTTAACCCCGAGTACGTTAGAAGGTGATTGTATTTAGACATAGTGTTTTAAAGCGATGATTAAGGTAAAATGAAGCCGTTAGTTTAGGTCCTGATCCAGTCTGACTGATGTCTTTATATGAGGAGGAGATTGGGATGCACAGAGAGACACGGGGGGTGGGGGTGGGCAGGGTTGCGGGGGTGGCGCTCAAACAAAGCAAAGGCCATGTGAAGACGTGGAGAGAAGACAGCTATCTACAAGCCAAGGAGAGAGGCCTCAGGAGAAACCAGCCCTGCTGACATCTTGATCTTGGACTTCCAGCCTCCAGAACGGTGGGAAGTAAATGTGCTGCGTAAGCTACTCGGTGTGTGTGGTGTTCTGTTCTGGTGGCCCGAACACACCCATATGAAAACCATGCTGGAGGAGACTGCTTCTCAGAAGTTCCCAGGCCATGGAACGTCTGCTTTACTCCGCAGAAGAGAGAGACCGTTGGAGATTCCTGAGCTGGGGAGAGGTATGGACGTCATTTTCATGAAGAGTTTCCTAGAGGCATTTTGTACACTACCCACCCATTTAGTCGTTTCCGTGAGTCACTCCCGAGCACCTAGGTTGTGACTCAAGCAACTTCAGAGGCCATAATTGTGTGGTTCACCTCTTCCCAGGGCTCAGCACAGTACTGGTATGTGGTAGATGATAAATAAATACTTGCCAAAGGAGAAAAAGGTAATGGGCTAGGTTCTGGTGATGGAAAAAAGTGGCAAGACAAACAATGTGTCTTCGAGGAGCTTACGGTCTGGGCAGGACACCAGTCAGCATGTAACTAATTCCACAACTGATTGGTTTCGTGCAGAGAGATTAAGCAGTGCCATCCCATACAACTTCTGCAACGAAAGAAATGCTCTCCAGTCTGTTCCCTCTGCTGTGGCATGTGTGGCTCTTGAACACATGAAGTGTGGCCACTGTGAAAAAGAAACAGAATTTTATTTGTTATTTATTTTTGTTTTTTAAAAGGTTTTTCTTCTTTGAGAGACAGAGGGGAGGAGGCAGAGGGAGAAACAGACTTCCTGCTGAGCAGGGAGCTCTCTGTGGGACTCGATCCCAGAACCCTGAGATCATGACCTGAGCTGAAGGCAGACGCTTAACCCAACTGAGCCATCCGGGTGCCCAAGAAATGGAATTTTAAATCTCATTTCATTTCTTTTAAATAGGCACAGTAGTGGGTGGCCACGAAATCACCCAGGTTAGGATCCGGGCCAGGGAGGGCAGTCTGGGGTATATGATGGTGCCGGACTGAGGTGATGACAAAGATGGGGGCAGAGAGACCCTCACTGGTAGTGTGAGAGACTGGTAGTGTGCTCAGGGGCCAGCGGCATGAGCACTGCTCCTGAGAGCCTGTCAGAAATACTGACTTCCAGGCTCCACCCAATCCTGCTTCATTTTAACAAAACCCCAAGGGACACCTACGCACACGGAGGCTGGTGAGAGAACACAGGGTAGAAAACACAGATGAGGAAGACTCAGCAGACCAGTGCCTGGTAGAGGCTGGGAAACAGGGAGAAGAGGAAGGGACCTTGGTCGCTCCTCCCTGAGCCGTGTCCCTTCCCTGCCCCTCCACTAAAGCCCTGATCACGGGGTACTGGGAGTTGCTTACAGGTCTCTCCCCTCTACCTACAATCTACACGTTATCTTGAGGGTGGGGGACACAAGTTTTTAAAATCCTTGCATTCCCTGTGTTTGGCATCATGCCTTTTATTCAGCAAATTTTTGCCGAATGCATGCATGCCACGTGATGGGAATCTGGAAATCAGAAGGAGCAGGTGGCTGGGACAGGAGATGCACACTTCGATTGTAGATGCAGCGCGCGCTGCCTCCAGGCTGGACGAGCCTCTTAAATGGGGTTGTCTGAGAAGAGGGAGGAACGGATGCCGGAGTTGAGGAGGGCATCTGGGACATCAGGGGACGGACTGCCATCTGCAGGGAAGGGAAGACTGGAACTCCCAGGCTAGTTTACCTATCTGGAAGGGGGTGAAGAGGGAAAGGAGAAGAGGTCAGAACTGGGGGGCATGCTCGCATCTGGGGTGAGGGAGGAGGGAGGGGAGGACCTGGAACAGGACAGAATGGCTGGAGGGGAGCTCTGCTGAGGTGGGGGGGAGAGTGAGGGGTTGAGGCGGCACCCTGCAGAAGGATGAGGGACAAGAAAACATTGTGGTCAGTGTCCCAGCTTCATATATTTATATGAATAAATATAAATATAAAATAAATAAATATAAAATAAAAAAAAATAAATATATATAATAAAATATTTCCTTGAAGGACTTCTCTCAGAAAGACATGGGCTCATTGGGGGCGGAGGCTAAGAACGTGTCCCCACAGTTCCCGCTACCTACAGATCCAGGAGTGAAGGGAAATAGAACCGAGGGGAAAAACAGCATTGATCAGGTTATCAAGAAGTCATTAGTAACTGCAGGATGTATTAAATAAGCCTCTCTTCATGCCTGATTTCCATGCCTGCATCTCTGCTTCCAGAGTCGATAAACATCCCACCTGTCACCGGGGACCCCAAATCCATTTTCTGCAGAATCTCTTAGGTTTCTGACGTCAGCACCCAGTGTAGCTTGGGCTTTCCTAAGACAAGCTTGCCGTTCCTGAACGTCCTCTTCTTCACGAGTCCAGGCCGTGTGCCCAAGAGAGACATTTGCCACAGTTGGCTGCACAGTTTAACATCTGTGCTCCTAGAAGGTGGGGCACGCCACAACGAGACGACTCTGCATTTTGTCCCCAGCGTTCAGCTTTCAGTTACGGCACCACTGAGGGTAGATGATTTTTTCTTCCCTGTCCGTGAAGAGAGATGACATTTGAAGATGGAAAAAAAACCCCAACAACACACAGCTTTAATTCCTTCCTAACTTTATTGATAAAGTCTTATTCTGCTTTACGGAAAACTCCATAGAAATGCTTGACCAGCAGGCCCTGCCCAGGCCGTTTCCACAAGTGGCCAAGAGCACCACCTAGTGGTTGAAAGAGATTTCTCACGCGGTGGAACAACGAGTCCTTGGTTCATTTTTATCTTTGGTTTTTGTTTCATTAAAGTCATAAATACACATTTGAAGCATCACGTTGTCCCGGATAGTTTGATAGGAAAACAGCCAGGCCTCCTCCTCCCCCATCTCCCAACCTCCAGACGCTCCTACTTTCATCTCCGCCGTGTTTTCCCTGTTGTTTTGACCGCACATCTCTAAATGACACACCTGCAGTAATACTTCTAGATGCTTCTGTTTTAGAGACTCTCTAACTTCCCACCACCAAAGATGGTGTAGTGTAGTAGTGTAGCAGTGTAGATGGAACATCCAGCAGTGTAGATGGAACTTAGCTCCCCTCCCCCACCACTCCTACCACTTATACGCTCTGTTCTCATTTCCTCTTCCTCCAGTGGGATTTTGTCAGAATTTCTATCAGATAGTCTGTTGTAATACTAGTATGTCTATAAAATTTGGATGGAGCATAGCTGATCTCTGTGGTTGACCAGACTACTTTTTCTGTCCTGCGCAACTTCCGGGTTTTCCTGGAATCCCTAAGTCTCTTGGTCTTGTTTGCTTTAGTTGCCTTTGCTCTTATCAACAACTCCAACAAAACATTTCCACCTAGGGTTTCAAGCTCTTCTTAAGATGTCCAAGAAAAAAAATTACTCAATTAAAAAAATATGTCTGGGTATAGCTGGTGTTTTGTTGATTTCATCTCTTGGGGAAATCTGCTCTGGAGCTTTCTGCTCCCTTTGGTCTGCATGGATTGCCCTCTCTGCTGGGGACATGGCTGGCCTCCTGGTATGTCTTGTCCCCTCCCCTCTCTCTTACTGCCTCCCATTTCCTGAGTCTCCTCTGTGCTTCTTTCTTGGTTCATTCCCTCACTTTGGAGCAACATGTTCTCTGGTTCTTTTCTGGGAAAGACAGCATGTGAGGTCAACTTTTTTTTTTGATACTTTGCATATCTGAAATATCCCTGTTCTACCTGATTGACACCTTGGGCAGGTATGGCATTCTAAACCAGAGACCACTCTCCTTCTGAACATTACAGAGATGTCTTAATTTTTCTCCCATTTTTTGATGATGTTGAAATGTCCAAAGCTACTTTCAATCCTGATCCTTTTATATGTCCACTTTTTCTTTCTGAAAATGAGCAAGATCTTCTCTTATCGTGTTCTGAATTGTCCCAATGATGTGACTCAGTATGGGACTATCTATCCATCTTGTTGCTTGTTAGTAGACTGGTCTATCATTGCCTTCCATTCTGGGAGATTTTCTGGCAATGCTTCTTCCTGTTTTCTCCATTCTCTCATTCCGGAACTCCTGTTACATAGATGTAAGACCTCGAAAACCTCTCATTTTCTTATCTTTTCTCTTCTAATTTCATCTCTTCTTTTTTTGGCTCCATGTTCTGGGAGATTTCCTCAACTTTCTCTTTCAAACTTTCCATTAAGATTTTGGGTTTTGCTACTGTATTTTAATTTCCGAGAGCCCCATTTTTATTCTCTTAAGGTTCATTTTGAAGGGGTAGCATTCTTTTTACTTGAAGCTTTCTTCTCCCTGCCCCATCCCATTTCTGCTAAAAGGCTTTTGCACGTCCATTTATTTTAGCTCCTCAGCTATTGGCTATTGGGTAACCTGCTAAGAGAAAGTTCTAGATCAGAGGATGGGGTTGACAAACTCTGGCCAGGGCATTTCATTGCAAGAACCCCTATTCCAGTTTTGTCCTTGGTGGTGGGGAGGTAGTCAGATTTTTCAGGAGCAGCTCTTTCAGTCTCCTGCTTAGAGGGTCAGATCCCGACTGCCGGTCTCTGAAATCAAACTGGGGGAGAGAATTGGGGACCATCTACTATGAATATGTTTAGTTGGTTCTTTTTTCCGGGCATGATAAACTCATCCTTAATGGTGCTCTGTGTCCCTCTGTCCAGGAGCTCTTCACTTTACCATTTCCAGGAACGACTCCCCAGACCTGTGTAAGGGAGGACCAGGTGAAGTTCTTTTCAGCCTGGGCCAACCCAGGGAGGGAATCTGGAGGTCTAACTACTATCCTTCCTAAACAGACTCAGCGGATCTTCTTTTTTTGAGCAGCTTTGTTCACCTCCCACCCCAATTTCTAGAGGTAGACAGTGTTTAGGTGCAAATTTGCTGGTTTCTGGTTTGTTCCTGCACAAGCAAAGAACACATCTGTTTTCTGGTTTTCAAAAATATTGTTATTTCTGTGTCTGGTCCAGCTCTTCTTACACTTGAATGTTAATGTTTTTCCTAAAGCTGTTATTTTATTGGGATTCCAGATGAGAGCAAAAATAGGAGCATTACTTTATGGGGCACCTGGGAGGCTCAGTCATTAAGTGTTTTCCTTCAGCTCAGGTCATGATCCCAGGGTCCTGGGGTCAAGCCCCATGTTGGGCTCCCTGCTCGGCAGGAAGCCTGCTTCTCCTTCTCCCACTTCCCCTGCTTGTATTCCTTCTCTAACCACCTCTCTCTCTGTCAAATAAATAAATAAAATCTTTAAAAATATTTTTTAAAAATATTTTTTTAAAAAAGTAGAAGCATTTCTTTAATTCACCCTCTTTATACTCAAGTCATCCATTCATTTTTAATCATCCATTCTACAGACATTTGCTGACCCCTTGCTGGGCCGTAGGCTCTGTGCCAGACTGGATGGGCCGTGATGAATGAAGCTCTATCCCCTGCCTGTAGAGAGGCCTACCCTCATGGTAGCAAATAAATAATTAGTTATACAAGCTTATAGAGTGAGAGCAAACAGCTAATGATGATGGCTGGGTGTCTCCTATGAGGCTAAGTCTCCATGGAGGAGGACAGGTCTCTGTCTACCAAAGAACCAGAAGGGTGACAGAGCTTAGCACATTTGCCAAGGTCCTTACAAATTCAGTCACCTGATTTCAAGCACAGCCATTTCCCAAGAGTGCCCATGAAAATCTAGCCTCCTAATATCTAGACAAAAATGTTAACTTATTAATTCACAGTGAGCGCCTACCTGTGCTGGGAACTAGAGCTCACGTGATGACCTGGTCAATGCATTGCTCCCTACAAGGGGAGACCTAAATGGGAAGTCATATCATGATTGGAACATTGTTAGGTGACCCTGGAATCCAGCAAAAGGCTTTAGTTGTAGATAGACTGGGTGGTTATTAGTCTTGGCTATTGAACAAGAAGGAAGGTGATAGTCAATGGACTGGAATATTGAAGTCTGCTAAAGGAGCTTGGCCCTTCTTTAGAAAGTGCCAGATTCACAGGGAACCCAGGGGTGTCATTTTCTTTACATACATCGGTTTGCATGAAAACCCAAAGGGGTTGGGCTTTGTCTAGAGAAGGTTCAGACTCTCTCCTCCCTGCATTTCCCCCTCTCCCAGTCAACAGTTGCTCTATCCTCTCTCTAACACTCCCACAATGTTGAGGTTTTTGCTGGGTCATGGGACATGGTCACTTACTAGATGGTGGGTTCTACATGAGCTGCCCTAAAGCTGGCTGATGGTGAGCACGACTGCTAGGGGATTCAAAAATCATAGGAAGTGTCTGTTGGCCTCTAGAGGGTCACAGAAAAAGACCACCCTGCCTCCTTTTGTAGTAACATTAGATAATACTGGGCCATTGTTCCAGAGAACAGGCTTCCCCTTATCTCAGGAGAACCTGATGATCACTTGCCCCAGGGTCCTTTGGTAAAGGAAGAAACCAAGCCCCAAAGCAGTTGGTGAGAGGGCCTGGGAGGGCTCTTGCTCCTCTGCTAGGATCTGCAGGCCAAGATGGGGGTGGGTACAGGGATGGGCACTCATGGCCTCTGCATAAGGAGCCAGGCAAGATGGGTGAGGTTAGGAGGAAAGGGGCGGGGTTGCACAAATAAAGGTGGGGAACCAGAATTGCCTGTGCCCATATCATTTCTGTTCCAGGACACCATGGCAGCTCAGTAATGAGGACAAGAACGTTGACCTGACTCAGGGTCATGAGACCAGGGTCATCACTCACCCTTCTCTGCAGTTACTCTCCCTTGTTTAAATGACCACATAACATCATGGTCACAAGAGTGTTTTGCAAAGGACAAGACAGATAAAGGGAAGTTATCATGATGATCATTTTATAAAGCAATGCCAAGAGCCTTTCGGAGAGGAGAGTTCATTGCTGGGATTCTTTTGCCTGAGGGTAGAACAGTCCTACATCATATACTACCTGAACCTAGTTTAGGCTCTACTGGTATTCTCTAATCTCCAGTCTCCAAAGAGCATCCCAAACACCCACCACTCCCATTTCCACAGCCCCTGCTGTGCGTTGGTAGAGGACTTAGAACTAAAACCAGGATCTCCTAATCCTTGGTTATATTTGATCTTAGTATTACACATGATGATGATAATAATAATAATAATAATAATAAGCTATGTTGATATGGAACTTAGCAATAACAAGGAACTTGCACACAATGTGGGGTAAGACAACTATAATTTGTCCCATTTTCAAATGAAGAAGCTGAGACTCAGTGATTACATAACATCATACTGCTATGAAGCAACAAAGGCAGACCTACACTCAGACTTCCTGACTCTGAGTTCAGTGTTCTTTCTACTACCCATGTTCCCTAAGGCTGTCACCCTGAAATCTGGGGCCCATACTCTAAAACATGTTTCCTCCCCTTGAATGAGATCCTCATTACCTACACCCAAAGTCACAGTGGGGCCCAAGAAACAGCAGGAACCTGGCTGGAAGGTCAGTGAGACCCACCCTATGGAGTCCAGGTTCTTAGATATTCTGTGAGGGCCTGGGGTTCATGGCCCTATATTCACCGTGGGCACTGAAGACTGATCCATGACATTAGTTGCTGGTAGATCTTTGAGCAACAGTGGTGATAACAGGGCTGGTCACCACGGCAGGAAAACACTATTCACATCAGCTACCATGGTGGAAAAGGCATCCACTTCAAGGTCACTGCACTAGCCCAGGATACTTGTGCTTTGTCATCGCTGAAGTTGGCAATTTCCAGAGCCAGGGTTTGTGTGCCTGAGTTCAGATGCTGACCTTTGTAACCATGTGAGCCTGGGAAAAGTGCTGCTGGGTATCTGCACCAGGGGAATTCGTCCCCTGCTCACCCCTCTTCTCTTCCCCTGAGCATTCAGTGAGCACAGAGGTGGCCGGCTGAGAATGTACGAACAGATTTATACTGACTTCTGATTTTAAGGGGACATGTGTGAGCAACCAAGACTCTAGAACAAAGTGTCTGAGACACATTTAGTGAGAAACCCTGGAAAAGCAAACACCAGTGTTGCTGCAACACAGAAACCCTTCCCTCCAGCTTTCCCAATGTTTCTGGCATGATTCTGGTCCTCTGCCCCTCTGTGACCGGTCCCAGACCTGCTCCCCAAACAGACGAGTATAAAAGGCAAGGCCAACCACCGTACCTCCCTTCTGTGGTCAGCTGCTCTGGCTTGAACCACAAGCTCTGTAGGGCTCTGGCATGTCTGTATGTCTGAGGGAGTGGTGAGGGTGGTCCTCCAGGAGTCTACTGGCTGCCATGGGGCTGCTAGCCCTGAAGAAAGAACACTGGCAGGACTACAGCCACCCTTGGTCTTCAGAGTGGAGGCATGATCATGAGCTCTGTTGAGGGTGGGGCACTCGGTGTTGTCCTTAGCTCAGGCCCCATGGATGTATGTCTTGGTCCTGGCACAGCTCTCTTGGTAATTTTCCATTAAAGAGAACCGCTCCTCCACACCCTCAGCTCACTTTTGCCACAGCGTGTGTATCATGGCGGCCCCCAGTGGAAGGAAGGCATGGAGCACGCTCTTGAGATGACGTCACTGGTGGGGGGCAGGGCTGTGGCGGAAGGAAAACTAGAGGATGCCACATGCAGCTTGTATCTGATCTTGAGCACACCAGCTGGCGGGTCCTGGAAGCCTTCTTTTGGAGGGTGGTCGTGCTTTGGAGAGGAGCAGGCTTCCTACATTAGGAGGTTGTACAAGGCAAAGAAAAGAGGAGACTCAATTTGAGTCATTTATTCATTCTTTGGACAAGATATCAAGCTCTGTAGCTTTGGAGTTGAGGAACTCTGGAGGATGACTCAGGTCAAGACCCTGTTTCCTGGGAATGTTGTGTCAGTAAGGGAGAGAGGGCTGTGCTCGCAGATAAAAGTGCTCCTTCCCCCAAAAAAGAAGTACCAGCCAGGGACAACAAGAGGTAGGGGAGAAAGACACATCTGCGGAGTGGCGGTCTAAGATTCTTCTTCTTTCTCCTCCTCCTCCTCCTTCTTCCTTCTTCTTCTTTCTTGTTCTTCTTCCTTCTTCTTCTTCAAGATTTTATTTATTTATTTGAGAGAGAGAGAGAAAGCATGAGAAGGGGGTGGGTCAGAGGGAGAAGCAGATTCCCATCTGAGCAGGGAGCCTGATGCAGGACTCGACCCCAGGACTCCAGGATCATGACTGAGCCAAAGGCAGTCACTTAACCAACTGAGCCACCCAGGCGCCTGGTCTGAGATTCTTCTTGAGAAGTGTGGGGAGGTGGTCTTCTGGAGGCGGCTCCATCTGCTCTCTTCGCTGGGGAAAGAGGTCAAGCGAGTGGTGAAACTGAGTATTCAGAATGCAAAGCAGGATTTCTGTGGCGTGGCTGCCGTGGGGGCTCCTGGGCGGTCTCCCTGCCCAATTTGTATTCATCTCTTCTATTCACCAGACATCCTCTCAGTCCAAGGGCTAAGATGACCCATATAGATTTCATCCTTTCCCAAGGTTGTATTTTTATATATTGATTTTTATGTATGTTTACATATAATAAACTGCCCACGTTTTTGTCTTTCTTTGTTTTGCGGGAGTTCTCAGATTACCAAAAACAAAACAGAATGAAAAGCAACAACACCCAAATGTTTCAAAAAGAAAAGAAATTAAAAAAAAAAAAAAAGAGAGGAAACTCTATAACCTAGGTGTGTAACTTCACTATCAAACTCAGGGTGCTCTGCCAGGCACTAGGGAAGGACTTTTTCGTTCCTCCTTGAGGTTTGCCAAGTTCCCTGCTTAGCTCCTGGAGGCTCAAAACCCACAAAGGATATTGAGGGAATATTTTGTCTTTGTAATTTGCTTAATATTTATGCCTCCATAGCACAGTCTAGTTAGGATCTTGGATTTGAGTCCTGGTTCCTTTGCTTATCATCTGTGTGGTCAGCTGAGGCCAGGCAGGGGCCATATGGGTTATTTAGCATTTGTGAATGAAACAAAACAAAAAAGTCACCTCCAGCTCAAGGCGAATTACCCTATGAGTTCTAAGGGGTTATTAATAAGAGCATGATGTCTAGAATGAAGGAGGTGATGGTCCATTCCACTTGGGCTGGTTGGAGTGTACCTCTGGAATCCTGGGGTCCCAGGGCCATGTTTTTGAGAAAACTATAGGCAGGCAGGAGTGCTTGCATGGATGTCATAGATAGGAGAAAGTGTGGGAAATGTGGGCAGGCCAGATTCCCTTTCAATGCGGGGGGCGGGGGGGGCAGGGTTGTGAATCTGTGAACTTCTCTTTCCATTCTAAGAAGGAAGCTGCCTGGCAAGATGGGGCTATGACATTTTTCATTTGCTGCTCTGATAGCTAGCTAGTGATCAGAAATATTGGAATGGCCAAGTTCACATAGCAACCGAGGCCTGCATCCAGCCCAGGTCTAACTGGGATGTTTTTTGGAAGGTCATTCAAGACCTTGTAGGAATGGATTTTGCTAAGCCTCTGTCTGCTCACCTCTAAAATGAGGACTAGAAAAATACATCTCTGTCTCCTTTACAGAGACACAGCAAGAGGCAATGGCAGCGTGCCTTAACTACAGGGAAGAAAGGAGATCATTCTCTATCCCTCAGGACCTCACCACCACACCTCTGTGCTTCTCCTGAGTAAAACCTGTAAGACAGGCCCTCAGCAGAGGGGCGGGTGGTGGAACAAGGCCCAAGTCCGGCCTCTTGGGGACGGGAGCACAAACGCTTGCCTACAGACCTCAGACAGAGGAGAACCCATTCAGTTAAAAGTGGGCAGCCTTTGGGAGGTTTCTGTTCTCAGGGGAAGGGCATCCAACCCAGTCATGGTCATTACCTAGAGTCCGCCTAAAGGAAACAGCCTGCAGCCACGTTTTATTTACCTCAAAGTGCTAGGAGAGGGAAAAATACTGTTGTGTTTGGTACTGACGTAGTCCTTGCTTCAGTGGAACTGACTAAAATCTTTTCAGTCTCTGGAGCTTTTCTGAGCGGCAAGGAGGCCTCAGGGCACTGCTGAAGGATGGCATCTTTTTCTAGAAAGCCTGGCAGAAAGAGGAATTGGGCCAAGTCTGCGGCCTTTTGGCACCTTCTCTTCCTTGTTTAATGGCACTTTCTGAATAGTGTGACTGGCAGGGCTCTATAACCAGAACATTGTGTGTCTTTGTGTGAGGGATCTGGGCTTACCGGATGTGCCCCCACCATGTCCTTGAGGGGAGAATATTTTACACTCGTCAGAATGTGCTGGAGTTGTGAAAATAGGCAATATATATGTAAACACAAAATTCTGAGTGAAACATGGCAAAATTCCTTGAGAGAACATTTTCAATGAAGAAAAGCTGCAAGCATCATCTTCTATAGCAACCCAACTTGCTGGCGTTCCAAGTGTCTGTCCCCTCCCTCAAAGTCACACAGTAAGAACTAGACCCAAGTGTGGCACGCTGTCCTTCCGCCATCTTGTCTCCACCTACCTCTCTCCCGCTTCATCTACCAGCACATCTTCTCTTGAACCAACCTTCTTCCCTTGAATATTCCAGACATCCCAAACCTACCTGGGCTCGCCAGACTTCCAAACGATTTCTCCTCTGTCCACTCCCCGCCTTCCATGACCCCTCAGGTGAAATTCCACTTTCCAGTAGTACCTCACCACCTCCATGGGGCTTCCTCCAGTCACCCCTTCTCCTCTTTATTCCTAACACTTTACCTGTGTTTACACCTCGTGGTGTTTGTCACTGTCTTCTCTACATAAAATGTTAAGGCCCAGGGCCATGTTTTATTCATCTCTGTAACTCCCCAAGCACCTGGCACCATGCCTTTTACGTGGCAAGGCCCTCAATAAGCTTTTAGTGGATTATATGGAATCACCAAAATCCTCGCTTCATTCAATTCCATTTCTTTTTTTTAAAGAGTCCCTTGACTTGGAATGTCTTACAGAGCCACATGCTTTCATCTTCAAGGGCGGTCAGTGTTTCAGAGGAAAAGCATTTCATCTCCCGCATGAGGCTTTCTCAAAACGTCTCTGTTGCGAAACCTGCGCAGCGATGCTCTTTCCTTCTCGTCAGCTCCGCGGGATTCTCTACTCCTCCTCGGTAGCAGCACGCTTAATTTAACCACCTATCTTCCACCAGACACGGATTCTCAAGAAAATCAAGGCTTGAAGGTGGGAGAACACATTCCGCTGAAGAACCCGTCTGTCCGGTCCCCGTCGGGAGCTGGGACACGCACCTTGCTACCTGGGGGAGGGGGGTGGCCTGAGACACAGCAAATCTCCTCCCTGACTTACAGATGGGAGACTGCGTCTGTGGCTGGATGAGTCAAGACCCCAGCTCCGTCTCACTGTGTCCGACTGTAGCCTGTCGACATGCTTGTTCTTCAGAAAGTGTGAGATTTTGGTGAGAAAGTCATGTATCTGGAAGTCTTGAACCGGACGCTGCTCGGCTCTTCCTGCCTGGCTTTGGGACATAGGGGGCTGCCTGGGATGCGGTCTGTATGGCCAAACAAGACCCCCTCTCCCAGAGCCAGAGTCAAGGAGGGGGAAATATCGTCCACCAGAAAAAAATCACAACCACAGGGCCCAAATACTGAGCACTAGCCTTGGAGTGCTCTTTCTGATAAGGGCCCCTGCCCCGGGGGGTTCACATTTAGAGGGCTGGTGTGGGAAAGAATGTAGTAAGAGGTTCACGGTGATGAGGTGAGTGGAGTAAAAGGGGCATTCCCCTCCCTTTCCTTCCACCCCAAAGGATACGTGCGCTGAGTGGAAAGACCCTGTGTCACTCAGTGTTTGTTGCTTGAAGTCACTTTCATCTCTTGCAGCGCTGGGAAAAAAGACATTCATTGAAAATTGAGCTCCTTATTGCTAAATAAAGAGTTTGTACCGTATCAATTTTTCTTGTTTGACACTCTCTATTGACTCCCTAATCTGGGAGGGGCGGACCTCGCCTTCTGTCATCCCCGTTTCCTTCCACTCCTTCCTTTGCCTCCGTTCCCTACAGTTACACTGAAAGTTGTATTAGCACAATACCCAGGGTTTCCATCACTATGATTCCCTACATGTTGTTCACAGCTGAGCCAAGGGGTGTATTCTAAATACACTTTCTCTTCTTCATAAATGTTTGTCTTTAAGCAGAGCTAACAATTTTCACATTTTTCTAGTTCTTTGTGTATCTATTACTCATTCCTCCTGCAAATCTCCCTCAGAACCATGAACCCCTCTTAGCATACCTCGGATGACTGATTTCCATGAGAGGCAGCTAGCCCCCCACCCCGACCTCCGGGCTGGCCCCCCACCTCACCCAGGCACATCTCTTCACACTCACCCACGCTGGCTCCCTTAAGCATCTGTCTTGGGCTCAGGTCATGATCCACAGTGCTGAGATCGAGCACCGTTTTGGGCTCCGAGCTCAGTAGGGAGTCTGCTTCTCCCTTTGCCTGCTGCTCCCTCTGCTTGTGCTCTCTCTCTCTCTATTGAATAAATAAATAAAAATCTTATTTAAAAAATGGCTCTGCTTTCTTTCTTTCTGGGATTTTCTCATTAGCTCCTGACACCTGTCCTGTCAAATTTGTTGGGGGCGCATTCTGGTGTGGCGTGCCGTAGTCAACAGATCTAGCTTCCCATTCTTGTTTCACGTCTGCAGTACAGTCCGTCCTTTCTGGAGCTAACTGTGGGTTTTAGACCTTTCTTTGGCTCCCTACTTTACCTCTCCAGGAGCCCTTTCTGTTGTTCTCTCTTGTGTTTGAGCCTTTCCTCAAACGTCTGGAGGCCTACTGACCGTTAAGAAGGGTGCTCACCAGCACAAAGCCCTGAGGGAGGGGGCTGGGCTAGACCCTGCAGCCTGAGTGACCCGCAGGTGTCAGTCCTGGTGGCCCTTCCTCTCAGCCCGCTGTGTTTTCCTAGAGAGAACTCTGCTTTCCCTGTGTGGTGATGGCTGTCGGCCGCTGCGTGGGAGGATGGGGCACGGGTATCCCCGTCAGCAGGCAGATGTCCGCACCACCCCCCTTCTGTTTCCAGTTCCGTGGTTCACCCCTGCCCTCAGCTACATTCGAGGACCCATACCCACACTCGTCTACTCAGTCAACTTCCAATCCCAGGCTGGAAAATCTGCTTTCTATGAGGACTGCGAGTCAATTTTCGAGTTTGTGGCTGGACTCGTTGGCCCTGCTGGGGAGCTCCCTGGGCTCTCCCACTGCTGGGCTCTGAGAGCTGGCCACCGGCATCTTGCTGACTTTTCCCCCAGCAACCTCAGCCGGGACTTGGGGTCAGCTCTCACTACTCCGCCCGATTCCTTTGCTCTCCTGCTTCCTGAATGTTGCAAAAATCCCTTCTTGTTCTTTGTCTTTGCGGATTTTTACTTTTTTAAATCCTTTAAGGGAAACCTGGGTGGCTCAGATGGTTAAGTGTCTGCCTTCAGCTCAGTTCATTATATCCGGGTCTTGGAATCGAGCCCTGGGTCTGGCTCCCAGCTCAGTGGGGAGTCTGCTTCTCCCTCTGCCTCTGCCCCTGCCTGTATGCTTTCTCTCTCTCTCTCTCTCTTCTCTCTCTCTGTCACTCTCGAATGAATAAATAAAATCTTTAAAAAAAGATTCCTTGACTCTCATTTTCCTTGAGTTCAGAAGGAGCAAAAATAAACATTTGCTTAATCTAACATATTTTCATCTTAAAATTCTTTTAAATTTCTTTTCCTGGAGTGCCTGGGTGGCTCAGATGGTTAGGTATCTGCCTTCGGCTCAGGTCATGATCCCAGGGTCCTGGGATAGAGCCCTGCATCGGGTTCCCTGCTCAGCGAGGAGCCTGTTTCTCCCTCTCCCTCTACTGTTCTCCCTGCTTGTGCTCTCTTGCTCTCTCTGTCAGATAAATAAATAAACTCTTTAAAAAAAATTTTCTTGGGACGCCTGGGTGGCTCAGTTGGTTAAGCAGCTGCCTTCGGCTCAGGTCATGATCCCAGCATCCTGGGATCGAGTCCCGCATCAGGCTCCTTGCTCGGCGGGGAGCCTGCTTCTCCCTCTGCCTCTGCCTGCCATTCTGTCTGCCTGTGCTCGCTCTCTCTCCCTCTCTCTCTGACAAATAAATAAAATCTTTAAAAAAAATAAAAAAATAAAACCTTTAAATAAATAAATAAATAAATAAATAAAAAGTTCTTTTACTGATTCTCTGAACGAGGTGGTCAGTGCTTTGTAAAGAATATATACTGTGCCAGAAAGTGTACAGTTAGAACTGCTGGGTTTTTTTCCTTTTAATTGAAGTATAGTTGACATACAATGTTAGATTCGTTTCCAGGGCATAACAAGAACTGCTCTTGAGCTAACCAGAGGCTGGACAATGCCTGAAACCTCTGCTTCCTCCCACGGGAAAATAGTGTCCTCCTGGGAGATGATCCTCTCAGTGAGATAATGGTTGGGAGGAGTTTACACATCACAGGTTGGCCTGAATTTGCCCCCCAGCTTGGCCACTTACTAAATGTGTACCCAGAGAGGAGTGTCTTCACTGCTCCATTGGTACACTGTTTAAAATAATGCCTATCCCCAGAACACCTGGTGGCTCAGTCCTCTAAGCGTCTGCCTTTGGCTCAGGTCAAGATCTCAGAGTCCTGGGATCAAGCCCCATGGCGGGCTCCCTGCTGCTCAGCGGGGAGTCTGCTTCTCCCTCTCCCTTTGCCGCTTTCTCCCCCACGCCCAGCTCATGCTCTCTCTCCCTCTCTCTCAAATAAATAAATAAAATCTTTAAAAAGAAGATAAAATAAAATAATGCCTATCCCAAAGTCTCTGGGATGAATCGAGCTGGTGAGGGTAAAGCCCTCCATGCAAACTGGGAGCTCAGTCCATGCTGGGCTCCCCGCTTCCTCTGTTCCGACCAGGGAGAGCTGGCCTTGGCAGTGTTGCTCCTCTCCCGTCAGTCACCACACGTGCCCGCTCCCGGCCCCCAGAACGAACGTGGTTCCACATTGCAGACTCCTGCCTGCTTTCCCTGCCGTCCTCTCTGTGCCCCAGCTTCTTACCTCTCAGACTTTGTCAGGGGCTACCCTTTGTGGGGGAAGGGCTGATCTGCTTCCCCCTAAATCAGACAGGCCCCCCTAAAGACCAATTATCTCTCCAAATTGCTCCTGTCGGGATATTAGTCACGAGTCGAATAATATCTTTGAAATGTCCCAAATCTCTTTAAGAAAAGAAAAAAAAAAAAAGAAAAGAGAAGAAAGCCACGCTGCGGACTCTGGGCCTCCAACTCAGGTGCGGAGGTCAGGAGGCTCGAGGAGGCTTGAGGAGGAAATGTTGGGGAACCCCAGCAGGGTTGGCATAGCTGATCACACAGAGCCAGGGCAAAAGGAGAGGCAGTGTCCCCGCCATGGAGCCCCAGACTGCTGAGGACCTTCTCCATGGGAGCAGAGGTGGGAGAAGCAGCAGGCTAAGAAGGAGGCAGCAGAATTTCTCCAAGAGGATCGCGGGTGGGAGGAGAGACCGAGAAAATGAATCACGTTGCTTTTACGGGAGAGCCAGCGTTCCATCAGGTCAAACACCCTCACTTGGATCTTATAACCAAGATTCGGGGAAATGGAAGAATGCATCAGCCCTTCCCTCTCCGTTGCTTAGCAACAGCCTCTTTCTCCTTCCCTGTGGGTCCCAAGGGGTCCTTCGCACTGGGTGGGGGATGGAGGTAAGATAATTACCTGGTCTGCCTAATAATAAGACATTCTGGCTTCTTTGGGTGGGAAGTGCTTGCCTTGCAGATGAATAAGGCACTTAAGAAACCATTTATTTTCCTCGTTTGGGGTTTGTTGTGTACTGTCATCAGGAATGAATGTTTACCTTTGAGAGGGGCCTGTTTGCCCATGTGGGTATTTCGAGTTGTCTGGTGGATAATTGGGGGAATAAAAGGCATACCCACAACTCACACTCAGATTCGGAACGTTGCCTCCTGCTCCAAAAAGTCCTTTTTCTGAATGGTCCCGTGCCACCCTGGTGTCTCGGAGAGTCAGAACCCCCTGAGACTGTTCATCCTGGCGGAAGACCAGGTGCCAACCCGGGGCCTCGGAGGAGAGGCACCGAGATAGGATTAACGATGCAGAGATCTTATTTGGGGAAACACCCAGGTGAGGGAAAATAGGAAGTGAGCCAGGAGAGCCATTGGGGGAAATTCAAGGTTGACTCCGAATGAAAGAGAGAGGGAGGCGAGTCTGAGCATCCTAGCCGGCCCTGGAGTTTAAGGAAGCTTCTAAAGGTCTGCACGAAAGTTTTCCAGCTAAAGCTGTTCCTGGAGGAGCCCCCTCTGCCAGCAGCGGCCTTCCTGGGTGGGCGCTGTGCTCTGTCACTGGGACTTGGACACCCCCTCTCCCTGATCTTGTAGACCTGCAGGTGCTCTCTCATGAACTCTACACCCACATTTGAGGACATGCACTGCTCGGGGCGTGGCGGTGGTGGGCGGCGGGGGCGGGGGGTGGCGGTGAACCAAGTGTTGTGAGGTTATCCTGCCGTTGGGTTGGGATCCTTGGAAAAGCAGGTAGAAGACCACAGAGCTGAGGATTGAGAAAGGAGGTATTTTGGAGAAAAGGGTGAAGCTAGAGAAAAAGGAATGACCGTGGGACCTGGTGTACCCACAGGAGACCTTCTGTGAAGGGGAAAAGGCATATTTAACACGAGCTTGAATCTCTCCTCTTGTTCTTTTCCCGTGGTGCTGCTCCCTAGACTAGGTCTATCACCATCCAACTCCCCCTGGAATTGCTACTAGAAGCTTCTTGATTGATACCTCCTGTATTCTTCTCCATTTACTCTAACAACTGATTATACTTACAAGTGTTTGAAAAGAGCATTTCCTTTATCCATTCATTTCCACTTTATGCCCCTTATGAGAATCGTGGTGTTAACTCTGTTGTATAATTGAGGGGTGTCAGAATCACAAGCATGTGTCCTCCAAACTATGGAGCTGCTCTCCAGTTTCTTCTCTTCTTTTTAATCTCTGAGACTCCAGTAAAGTCTGAAACCTCATACCATCTAGTGTGGTGCTGACTGAAGAAGAAGGGGCAGACAATGCCGGGATGTGTGGCCAACGCACATCCTGCACCAACCTCCCCGCCCCCCAGCCCCTCCCTGGAAACAAAGTGACAGCTCATCAGAGAGACTGTTTTTGGATGCTCCAGGGCGTGACCAGCAGTGAAGTGAGTGGTGGTCCATGGAGGACACCGTGACAAGGAGGAACAAGTCAGAGAGCATCTCAGGAGGGGTAAGATAAGAGCTCATCTCCCTCAGGATAGACTAGAGGGAGGTGGGCCCTAGGGTTTGGGATGGGAAGGAGGAAAAAAAAGTGATGCTTGGGGTATGTTGGCTTTCATGAGTGTTTACTCAATGCCAAGTGCATCACATACATTATCTCACTCCCCACCACTGACCTCAGAGGGTGAGGATCCAGGAATTTGCCCCCAAGAGACACAGTTGGGAGTGCTGGAGGTTTCTCCCAGTCTGTTCTATAAAGTCCCTGCTACAAAGCTCTACTTTGTGTTGGGACCAAGGAGACGCATGAATGGTCAAGAGAAGGTCAGGGCAGGCTGACCTTTTGTGGTCACTTAGTGAGTCATGAGCAGGAAAACATTGGAGGGGCACCTTGAGGACCCCCGATGCCCACACCCAGGGGGCACATATCCTATGTGGACATGAGGGCAACCTCATGCGTTTGGCCTGGGACACTGTTAGGTTGGGCAAACTGGCTTTCTGGTTCCAAGCTATGGTTCCATAAACAAATCCTTCTTAATTAACCGGGCAGCTCAACACCTCTGGTGTATCTAGCTCATTCCACTGCCACGCCTACTCTTGTTGGATCCAGTTCTAAAGTAAACTATGTTCTTTGAGAGCTGTTGCATACCGATGAGCTGGCAGCCGGTCTGAACTGACCCACAGACACGTACAAGCCAACAGGACCTCAGCACCCTCACCTTGGCTACCCAAACTCTTGGACCGGAGGGGCAAGGTCTTGCCCACATCAACGGTCCAGCTGCTTTCTTGGGGACCAACAAACCGAGTTTCCTTCTCTACACTTACTCTGGCAATCCATGAGGTAAGGGGGAGAAAGGCCGCCTGGTCTCTTTGTAGAAAAATTAAGTTAATTTGGGGGGAAATTTAACCCTCCTTTCCATACCTCAAGTCTAGACAGACTGTCCACCATTCCTGGGGGATTCGAAGTGTGTTTTTAATTTGCTCACTTGATGCTGTCTATCGTATGACCACACATGGATTACAAACTGTGAGCTTCTTCCCACCATCCCTTGGCCATTTCTCAGCCCAGAGCTGGAGCACAGAAGAAGCCTCGGGTCCCACCATGTCTGGTTCCATGGTTTTCCCTTCTTGGTAGCAGAGATATGTGCAGGGATTCTGTCCCTGACAGCATCCTTTCCATGGCTTCAGGGCCTTGCAAAATAGCAACCCTCCCTCAGAGATTCTCCATCATGAAGGCAGAGGATAAAATGCTAATAAGGTCTATTATGGAAAAGGCGCAAGGCTTATCTGGGTGAATTGTGTTGGTGAGACATTTTGCTTACCTTCCCCCAGAAGCCTCTTCTTTCTTTGATGAAACATTGCCTGATTATGAGTGAATGCATTTGGATTTCTCAGCGTTTGCTCAGCTCCCTAAATTTCTGCTGCGACAAATACTCTGTGGCAGTGGGCGGCAACCGTTTCCCTGATGCTCTGCATTCTGTGAGCCCCAGAGTGAACAGGCATAGAGCCCCCTTTTCCCAACATCTCTGGCACATAGATTCTAGGCAGAGTTGCTCAGAAAAAGTGTGTCCTTTGCCACAGGCAAGCTTTGGGGAACTAATTTCTTTTTAATTAGTTGGGTGTAAAAAATAGAGCAAAACATGGTGATGGTGGTAAGGGGGCCGTTTTAGACAAGACTTTATCCAGGTCTCCCAGCAGGGACAGTGTTAACTCAGTCAGCTTCAGTTTTTCAAAGCAGAGTGAGGTAGGGGTATCTGAGAAGGTGTGAGCCAACAGAAAAAAAAAACTTAAAAAAAAATACTTCAAGGCATGAAGATGGATTTTCTTCTGTGTAAAGAAGCAGGCCAAGTCAGTTTAGGGGCAGGGCTGAAACTGCCAGAAGCGTAGTGAGTGGATTCCTTGCAAACGATTCTTGGAGCTTTGGTGGCATTTGGTTTTCTCTGATTTTTTTGAAAAAATTAATATATAAGATACTGTAATTGCCAAGAATGCTTTGCTCTGCAGAGTCCAAACTTGGAATTTCTCATGCATGTCACTTTCCTGTTCTCAGCAATTCATTTTTTCTATGCTAGGTTACAAATCTACCCTGGACCTTTTCACAGCTCAGTGATTTTCCAAAGATTCAGCTTTGGCTCCCGTGCTTTGCCTTTTACCTGCCCCCGTGACTTCTGTGGTTTTAATGCTTCCCAATTCCTCCTCGTCAAGTTTTCATTGGGTTGCTTATCTGTCTCAGCAGTCCGACCCTGAGTTTTACCCAAATCCCTCTTGCTTCTACTGTTTAAGATGCTAATGATGACTATTGCCTTTCTTCTTTTCAATATGGTCCTCATTAATATTATTACTATTTTATATATATAGGTTTTTGTCCTCATTTGCCTTCCAACAAGCTTATAATGAGCACCTGTGATGTTGCAGGAACTGTGCTAGGTCCTGGGAAAGCACTGTATAGCCCCAGTTCTCATGGCACTTATAGTTGAGAGGGTACACACATGGGAACAGGTGATCACACTCCAGCAGGACACATAGGATGATGAATGGGGACTGCAATGCAGCAATGTAGTCATGACATGATCACTGTATTCACGGGAAGGACATCTACTTTGCCTGAAGAAGTCCTCATGGAGACATGATCCTCAACTCCCTTGGTAGGCAGGAAGGGGCTTGCTGGGGGCAGAGGAAAGGCATTTCAGAACAAGAAAATAGCACTTGCAAAAATACAGAGTCATGAGAGAGCATATGAGTGGAAGATACAAGGAATACGAAGCTGGTATGATGGGAGGTGGGTGGCCCAGGGAGTGGTGAGGAAAGATGACACAGGAGAAGCTGCAGAAAGAATGCATGTGAGAAGGAACCTTGTGTTGGGTGCTAAGGAGCTCGGGCAGGATTTCCAAGGTAGTGGGAGACCACATAAGATGATATTTATATTTTAGATTTTGTTTGCCAAGTGCAAGGTGGATTGGAGAAGGCAAGACCAGTGCCAGGGAAACCATTAAGAGATTCCTACGAGGCAGAACCCACAAGATCTAGTGGCAGATTGGCTGCTAAGACCAAATGTAGCTCTGAAATAGGAACCTGAGAGTCACCTGGTCTCATTCGCAAACTTTCCCAAAGTCCAAAATGACCAGACTTAGAATGGAAAAGAGCATTTTCTTGACATTTGCCTTCACACATCCACTATGGTCTTCTAGGTGCAGAGACATGAACTAATGGTTCTCGGATGTTATGGAGAGTCAGTGACTGTGTAGGGCAGGTACCAACGGTCATTTGCTTTTCTGATCCACTGAAATGCGTGGCTCTCTGGGGAAAAGGAGAGTTTTCAACAGACTGAGCCTGCATCTCTTTTTCTCTCTGGGTACCTATGCCACTAATGCTCTGGATCCCTGCTGAACCCCAGTGTTGCCCCTTAGGAGGTCATGCAGGAAATGTGTCACTCCTTATTGTGGAAACTCAAAGTTGGGACAATATCAGAAATAACGACAGAACTACTGAAAGTTGGAAGCCCTTGTACCTACCATTAACTGTCCAAATGTATTCTCACTTTAAAGGAATCAGATCTTAAGTTGTCTTTCCTAAGGATTATGCCTGAGAGCAAGTGCTATTTTCAGTCCCATTTTTCAGGGAGGTAAAGAAGACAGAGAAGAGGGGAAGGGAACTGAGTGTCTCCTGAGTGTTTCCAAACATGGTCATATGGAACATGATGTTTGTAAGACATGTTGGGGTTAGTGGAGATGCTGCTGCAGCTTCAGGCTGCTACCTCAGGCCCAGACACTCATCTCAGGCCCAATATGGCCTCAAGGGCCAGGTGTCAACATCTTGGTGCTCATGACACCCTACAGGTACACTGAAAAGCTTAGGGTTGAGTAACCAGAGCCAAGTCACAGGGGCAGTAAACGGCAGAGCCATATATTCCTCCTTCTTTCACTTGGCATGTGGGTGATGGGCCTTGACATGTTAAGCGAAGTCTCATGGTTTGTAGTATCTGGAAAAATCAGCACTGTGGGGTTTAAGTCCTGATCTACTTTAGGGTCGCCACTTTAACTCTAGAGCTTTCTCCCTAGAGCTGAAGTAAGTCCTTGAGTCCTGAAAGGTATTCAAAGAGATTCCAGTTTAGTTTTCGTTAGACCCAAGGAGAAGACTGTGTCAGAATATACGTGTATTGCTGGTTCAAGTCACTATGGAATAAATTTATTGGCTCAGAAATCTAAGTTTGCCTTAACTAATTGAGGATAGTTGAATGTAGTAATTGGCTTTAAAGACTTCTGCTCAATACCTTCTCTTTTCCCCACACCAACTGGACATTTTCAGAGGGGGAAGTGATGGTCAGCTTGATAAGGGGATTAAGGGAAAGCCCAAAGGGGTTGTTTACCTTCATCTCCTGGCCAGTAAAGTTATTCCAATTTTACAGGTTGAGAAAAGAAAGTACTAGACTATGATAAGTTAGCCTAAGCCAAAACGTAGAGGAAAGGACATAGACCTCCCCAGTGTGCTTTGTCTTTTGGGATCTATAAGATTCATGAATAATATTAGCTCTGCTCTAGATAGCAAAAAAAGTGGTTGACTTGATTACGTAGTTCATAATCTTCATGAACAAGCAGGGAGTGTGTGGAAATTGGAAAAACAAAATGGGATGAACCAAACCAACAAACACCTTCAAGAGAAAGAAAGAAAGAAAGAAAGAAAGAAAGAAAGAAAGAAAGAAAAGAAAAGAAAAGAAAAGAAAAAAGAAAGAAAGGAGAGAGAAGGAGGAAGGAAAAAAGGGGAAGGAAAGAAGGGAGGGAGGGAGAAAGGGGAAGGAAGGAAGAAAAGAAGAGAAAAGTATGAAGGAAAAATTAGTATGGAGACGTATAGGAGGTAGACCCCTAGAAAAGTCAAGAATAATCAGAAAATAACCTTAAGGTCAAGGGGTTCATAGGAGTCCATTCTTGACTCCAGATGGAATGATCTTCAGCCATGCTTGCTGAGCTTATTGTGAAGAATGTGCAGAGAAAGTGTCGCTGTCCTTGCTGTTTCTTTGTCAGAATCAGTGAGCAAATAGAGAGCACTGTCCTTACCCATGAAACTCTCTGGTTCTGAGGAATAATAGAAAAAAGCAAAAATAATACAGAGACTGGACAACTTCAAGACTATTGAGAGTCCACAGGTGTTTGACCCCAAGTCGTTGCTCCAGGAAACGCTTATTAAGGACTTGAGCTATTAATGTAAAATTCAACCCAACAGCATCACATTAAAAAAAAACAGAACATTGGAATTAACTTTAAACAATCCTTCTAAAAGGTTATCAAGCCCAGGTCACCCATTGTGCAAAAGAAGAAACTAAGGTCTAGAGAAGCAAATGGACTTTCTCAAAGTCCCCAGGAAAAACACCAGCCTGAATCCCCTCAATGTCGTTTTGGGTCAGTAACTTTCTCACTCAAAGAAGCCTGTTATTTTCCTAAAACGGTTTCCAGGAGGCAACAGTCTACCTCAGTGGGCATGCGCACATATTTACATCCTGTAGTTATCAAACCTTGTAAATTTTGCAGTCTAGTTAGATGCATGTCACCCTCTTATGCTTCTAAAGGAAGCTTCTTCTTGAATATGCTATGAAATACAAGCCAGAAATTTCCATTTATTTAGAATTTCCCCAGGTCCACCACCCTCCCTCACTTGCGATTGCACAAACACCAGTGTTTCTTGGCTTGCGTTCAGGAACTGTATTTACCAGGGTGTATCAATGTGGCGCCATATCCCCAGGGAGCAGATTTAAATATGCAACACAATGCAGGCAAAAGCAACAGGTTAATACTGTCTTTGCACTTAGAACAGCCAAAGCTCTCTCAGGTGACCACCCCTAGGGGAAGACTCATGCTTCACTGCCTTCGATTAAATTCTTGGGAGCTTTCTGGCTCTATCCAGATCTGCCATTTGTCCTTGAGGAGCTCGACAGAATCTGGAAACCATGTATAACTGTTGCTAACTTCTCCCAGTAAAAGGCTCCCCAAAATTTGGTCCCTTGGAGTTCAAGTCCAGTGATGTTATGTTCAGAAAGATAAGAGTAATCCCAGCTTTGTGCTGGATGGCGCATTCGACCATTTCAGGGATCAAGGTATTCTGATGCTGTTAGGGATCTGGACCGCTGATGAATTATGCATACAGGAGAGAGAGCTCAAACTGGATTCAGAGATAAGTCACAGGAATGGTCCGAAGGTCACCTCAGAAGGCCTTCTGGGGAAGTCCAAGCTGTGTTGGGCTTTTCTAAAGGGTGAAGACACAATCCCTACCCCTCCGAAGTTTCGGTCTCACTGGAAGGATGGGTGTGAGTGATGGGCATGAGCAAGGACAGTGAGAGTGAGAGTACATTCTCACTAATGGGTCTCTCTTCCTGAGTCTGTTTCTAGGGTGGCCTAAGTGAGATGGAGTGCTTGGTCTCCTCTCGCAGCCACTCCATCCCCTCAGATGGGGAGAAGAGAAGCCCTGAGAGGTCCTAAGAACGCTCACGTGAACCAGGCCTGAGGATCCCTTCAGGGACTGGGGCCTTGGCCTTGCCCAGATTCCTTGTGTGGGAGAGTCAAGGTTTCCTTCCCGAACCAAAGCTAACCCTCACTGCTGTTAAGACTCTGATGAGATGAAGTCCACTGAGGAAAGAGGCTAGCTGAGAAGTGGAGAAAAATGTGCACAGGATTTGGATTTTATTCAGCTTTTTATACACGTGTTCTTTTGGCTGGGTGTTTCCAGTCTGGTGGATTTCTATGGACTAAGATGCTTCTTAAAGTGTCTAGTGGCAGTGAAAGGAGAGGAGGCGAGGGATGCATGCTGGGTCCGGGCTGGCCCCTAGAGCAATATGAGTGGGGAGATCCAGCACTCAGGGCACAAAGTGGCCCCATTCCTCCTGGAGCCTCTGCTTAGAGTGGAAGTGAAGTGAAGATGGGAAATGGGTCATCATTTCAGGTTGGCCAAGGGTGGTGGGCTAAAATTGCTTTCCAATAGAAGCAGGAGCTGGTTTTCTCCTACCTACTGAAGACAAGTTGACCGTGGGTTCAAATCTCAGCCTCAGGATTTGAGTAGATACCAAGGAGAAGCTTGGGCTATAGAGGTGTTGAGAGTCAGGAAAAGATCTCAGAGGGACCTGGAGTCCTTATGTAATCATGGAACCCATGTCCATCTGTCTGGGAGGTGGTTCAAGGGCTGCTGGCCTACAAGTGGGGCACGTCTCGGTGCTCTTGGAAGTCTCTTCCCTTCCTGAGTCCTGGAAGGGGGCTTAGCATGAGCTCCTGACTCTTGTCTTATGTTCCTGCACCTCAGACACGAATCCCCAGTGACACTGTGTCTAGTGGCTTCAAGGAACAGATACGTTTTTCTAATGACACACAGTGTAATCGTGTCCTAGGGACAGCTGCTTCTGGCTACCTCCCCATGTTCCAGCCTTTCTTCTGACTGCCGGGATCCACAGGATAAATGAGTCTTATAGCTTTCTTCCTGCCTGAGGACCCAAACACTCCAGAGGTGCCATAAACCCCAGGCAGCCAAGAGGTCAAGACTCCCCCCCATCTCCCCTGACACCTGCCCCTCTTGGCCCTGCTGCTTAAAGCTTTGGCCTCCTCATTCCTGAATATTGGCTGCTCTGTTCTAAGGGCTCCAGCCCCTCCGGTGGTGCCATCCCAACCCCCCACCCCAGCTCACCGCTTCATCATCACGGAGTCTGGCCTGCGATGGTTCTGTCTGCGTGTTTAGCCATGTGATCAAGGGGGCCCCGGGGACTCCAACAGCCAGACCACGGAAAGGCCCATTTCCAAATGCAGATATGGGGGAAAAGCCAGGCATGTGTCATCATTGACTACAGACCAGATGCCCAGCCACAGGGGGCCCTGCCCCTGACCATGACCGAGGACAGAGAGGAGGGGTAGCTCCCGACAGAGAGAGGCTGTTTCCACCTCTGCTCTGCTGACTCTTCCGACCCCAGGATCTGTAGAAGTAATCCCCCTGTGCACGGCATGTTTCTGCTTTTCAGAATATTCTAGGCACGGCCAGCAATGTGGCCCCCATGGCTCAGGGAGGGAAATGACTGCCTTGGGGCCTAGTCACCTGAGTTGGTCAGGGCAGAGCTGGGTCCCCCCACACCCCAGTCTCTGCGGATCTTCCTCAGCATCACTCCTGGATTTCAGAACCTCTCACTTTCTGGAGCAGCTCCAGACTGTCTCCTCCCTTCTGCTCTTCTTGCATCCTGCTAGCTCTTGGTCCTGCAGTGAGAACCTCCAGCTTGCGCGTCCCTAGGCCTCCTAGTCAAGATGATATGGGCCCTATGTTCCAACTGGTGATACCGCCACTTTTCTTAAGAGAGAATCTTCTAGAATCCCTGACAAACGGAGAGCAGAGAGGCTTCCCAAGTTCCCCGAACACTCTCTTTCTGCAGGTGACATCCACGTTTAAAAGGCACCCATTTCCCCACATATTCACCCCACCCTGCTACACCTGTGAAGTATCCGGCTTTTATCTGAAGCAGACAGTTACTGCTTCTGTTTTAAATTGTCAACATAGGCAAGACTCTTCATTGGAAAACAGCTACAACACATGTCATCCTTTCAGTCAAACATTCTTCCTTATGTCTAACTGAGCTCCCTCTGGCTAAGTTCAAAATCACTTTTATATAGTCTGTCTGAATTTTCCCAAACATCGCATCATTTTATCTGTATGGTGACCCCGGGAGATAGCTATTCCTGTTACTATTATTTGACAGATGGGAGAACTGAAGCTTGATTTGTGCCCATTGTAGGTTGGAGGCAGCTCCTTTCAGAACTCTCCAGGTTTTCTAAGTCTGCCTGAAATTCTAGAACTCACTGAGCAGTGCCCTGGGCAGGTGCCGGTTGGGAGCGAGGGAGCCTGGCTGGCCTGGATGGGTTTGTGAGGAGGCTGCTTTTGAGCTTGCCCTTGGCCCCAGTGAGACCTTTCCTCTCTCATCTTGGCATTGTTAACCCCCCAGTTTTGGTGCCCCATGCCCCCCTGATTACTGATGCTTGTCAATGTCATCCCCGATTACTGTGGCTTTCTTAACCCTTAGCACAAGCTATAATTACCATGATTATTTGGTTCCTTTTTATTATCTGTCCTTCTCTCTCCACCTCTCTGAATATCAGTCTTGTTCATATTACATCCCAGGTGCCTCACACAGAGCCCGGCATGTGGTAGACTCTGAATAAGTATTTATTAACAGAGGGACAAGGAACAACAAGAAAAGGAAGAGCAAACAAGAAGGATAGAAAGAAAGGAAACAATTGGAAGGCCTTTCCTTCCCTTTGGTTTTCCTTTCCTACCATGGACATCAGAATTCATGCATCATATGGGCCAAATCTTATGGGACTTGTGGTAGAAGGATTTAGAAGGCTGGGGTCCTCATTCCAGCTCTTCCTCCTATGAGCAATCTAACCTCCTTATGCCTCCCCTCCTCCCTTGTAAAATAGAGATAATGATATCTACTTCATGGGGTCACCCTGAAGATTAAATGAAATAATTTCTGCAAAACCAGTTTCTGGCTCATGTTAGATATTTGGCAAATGTCATTCCCTTTTCCCTGCAGTAATTTCAACCTTCCAACCTGAGTCCTGCACAGTAAAATCAAACCCTGCAGTGTGCCTCCAACCATATATGAAAGGCTATCTGCCCAGCTGGTATGATGATACGTAGAGAACACGCAGCCAGCCTTCTGTCTGTGCCAAAGAAAGTCACATTGAAGAGATGCATTTTAATGAGTTTCTTCCAGTAATTAAACCCAAGGGACACATATAGCAGCTGAAACCACGGTAGGCTGAATTCTAACTTTCTAGCTCTGTGAACTTGGATTAATAACTTGGCTTCTCTGATCTTTGGTTTTCCCCTCCACACACTTGGAATAGCAATGATGTTGTGTATGTCATCGAGTAGTTGTATCTGTTGAGTGTACGTATGGAGAGCGCCTCGAAAGTAGTAAGGTCCCTAAGTGTTAGCTATTGTTGATCCATGGGTTAGAGGAAAAACTACCCCCATACTAAACTAGATTCAAGAAAATGTCACGGATCCTTCATTAATTGCCAGTTACTTTTATTCATCCTTTTGTTTTGTTTTATAAGGAAGTTCCATACCCAGCATGGAGCCCATCACAGGGCTTGAACTCATGACCCTGAAATCAAGAGCTGAGCTGAGATTGAGTTGGCTGCTTAACCAATGGAGCCCGGGAACCCCTCCTTTCATCTTTAAATGATATTGAAAGATACAACCCCTTCCTGTTTTCATTCATTCATCACTCCATCCATTCAACAAACACTAGCTGTAGCCACAGAATCGTGTGCCATTCTAACAGTGGCTAATTGTCAGTAAAGTACGGTGGTGTGTGGTTGACGTATGTAATGGCTCTTCTCTGTATCTTTCCTTTCAAGGCTCAGCCTTGGTTTGCACACCCCATAGAGGCCTGGGGCTTTTCTCTGGACGCTTGTGCTTGGCCAGTAATGCACACTGTCTCCTCGCTTCCAGCTACTCTTGTGTACCCACAGGGGCCAGCCCGGCACCTCACTGCTCCCCTGCACTGTGCTCCTGCTCTCTCCATTTCAGCCACATCTTCAGCTTCTCCAAGCTTTTGCATGTAGTTCAGCTGCTTTTGCACTCATAAAAACGTTAACCCAAGACCAAGTGAATCTATGTTAAAAACGGATGGTTTTCTGAGAATGTAAATGAGTTCTCAAAAACATGTGCATTTCTTCTCCGCATTTCCAAGGACCACACTGGGTTCGAAACACATGAGCTATATGTGCCACTATGCACTGTAGAAAATCTAAGCTTAACTTTGAAAGGAGGAAATAATGAGGAAAATAATGCCCGTAAATGTACAAGTTGCTTCTGAATACACGTGATCATCCCTGCCACTGATCGGCATTGGCATTTTTGAATTCACCACATGTCATTTTCATATCCTCACTGGATGTTTATTTGGTCATTAGTTAGGTGAGCAAATAAAAAATGTGTTCAGCTGTAATTTGGAGGGAAATCTCTCCTTTCTCTCTCTCTCTCTCTCGTGCACAGCCCATGGGTTCACCCACATTGTCCTTTCAGCCAGGAGAGAGCATGGACTTTCATTCATTCAGGAAATATTTGTCGAGTTCCCACTATGGATGCAGAGGATAGTGAGGTGGGCCATTCTCTGGGAGGGTATGTTCTAGCAAAGGCGAGACAGACAGGAGGTAAACATGTAATAAAGAAGCCAACAAAGAAGATGACACCTGTAGTGATAAGAGGTGGGAAGAAGCTAAAACAGAATGGAGTGGCAGGTTGGTGAGGCAGGGTGCGCCCTCTTAGATTGGATGCGGAGGGGTCTTGTTGCTAGAGGGTGGTGTAGCTGAGCGTCGAGGGATGGGAAGGAGTGGAAGACCCTGAACAAGGCATTCCCCAAGGAGGGAACAGCGCACTGAAAGACGATGGCAGGAGGTAGCGTTGCAAGTTGGAGCAGCAGACTTGATGGAAAGACTGTGATACGAGGTGGGGCTGGGAAGGAGGGCAGAGCTCAGGTCATGTGGGGCCTTGAGGAAGCCAAGAGAGGCTTCAACAGGACAGCAACATGATCTGATTTGGGGAATGCACCATGGGCAAGAGGGAGAACCAGCAGAGGGAAACTATAGCCCACTCATGAACTTAAATGTCGTTTGGACAAAGGTGGCAGCCAGGGGGATGGAGTGAAGAGGACAGATAGGTTCTGGATATGGTCTGTCGAAAGAGCGGACGAGACCTGTGGATGAATCTTGCTGAGGTGGGGATGAGAGAAAGAAAAGGGTCAAGACTGAATCAGGGTTTTGGTTGAAGTAGTGGATGGTGGTACAATTGATGGAGCTGAGCAAGGCCCCAATTAAACAAAATCAGTTAGAACACAGGTGTATTAGGGGCTAAGAAGAAAAGGAGGAGGGTGATAGGAACACTTTTTTGGAGCATTTTCAACCCAAGAGGAACATACCCAGACGGGCCACCTGGGTCCTCCGCAGAGAAAGTGCGCCTCTCCTCCCCGCCAAGTCCAATGGTGACAGGTCCTCAACCCCTGCTAAGAGCTTTTAGAGAAAGGTGCCATCACCAAGGCCTGGGATCCAGCTGCCTCTGGATCTGGAAGTCTGGTCCGGCTAACCTCTGAGGAAATTCAATTGGTTTGGCACAATTGCATCTTCATGGGCTAATCGAATTTCATTCATTTATGGGCAATCTTTTTTTTTTTTTTCCTTCTTGTCCTCACCCTTTTCTTCCTTTTGTTAACTTTCCTCTAGCAGCCAAATAGACAAAATCTTCTCCCTCAGGGCCTCAGGTCTGTAAAAATAGGCCTCAGCGTTCCCCTTTAAAGCAGCCTAATGCTATCTCCCCATCCCAGAGGTTCTGGTGGGAGAGCCTGCTCGGTGAGCCAGAGGGAACAGAGGTAAGGGAGGCAGAAGGATCCTACCCAGGCCTGGCATCTCCCCCAGGCAAGACTACATGACCTCCCCAGCACTTCCTGCGCAGTTCACGGAGGCCCTACTGGTCCTTGAGCTAGCTGCCTGCTCAGATATAGACGTGGGTATTCAAATTAATCCCCCCAAACCGACTCAACCTTTGCCGCTTCTTCATCAGGCCTCCTCCTCCATCCTCTAACCTGACATTATTAAGTTTTTAACACGAGGGACCCTCTGCTGGGTGTTCTTACACGGATTCCTACCTCAGCATTGTGAAACAAGTGTTCCTCGTTCCATTTTTTAGGGCAAACACTCAGGTTCAGAGAAGCGGATTCATTTATTCTGTTGATTAGTAGAAAAAGTAGAGTCTAAGCCTAGGTTTCCGTCACCTTCCGGCCCACCTCCTCACTACCTTCAGGACATCTGTCGAACCCCATCCTTGTTTTGCCAACCCCACCAACCGGCTTTTTGCAATGATGTTCTCGGTCTCCGTGTTGTCCCCAGCTTGGACCTCACACCACTCCTGGGTGCCAGGGGGCCAGCATTTCGATCAGTGCCAAGCCCCGAGGTCAATTCCTTGTCATTGCTCCTGGTTTTCCCTCCATCCCATCTTTTCCATCTTGACCAGCACAGCTCAGGACAACTTTAGCAAGATGGATCACGGCAGGACTAAAATGATGTTGGAAAAACCCATCACTGAAAAAGGAGACAGTTCCTGGCAGTAGGGCGGGTATGTGGATGGACAAGAACCAGAAAACAGCGGCGTTGGCGGGAGGGTACACCAGTCAGGTCTGGCCGAGCAGCAAAACAGGCACATCAAAAAGAGAGAAAGAGGGATAAGAAAAGGAAAAAAAAAAAAAAAGCAAACATAACTCATGATGAGCTCTGGGATCTTTATTGTGACTTTTCTTTCTTTTTTGTTTTCCAGGCTTAATCGATTATATTGGGAAACCAGCTGTGTAAAAACGCAGGCCGGCACTCCATCCCGGACCAGTCCTCCACGGAGCTGGAATTTGGGCTGACCCAGGACCACGTGTTGCCAGGACGGAGACTCCGTGTCGCCTGCTCTCACTCTCCAGGTAGATGCAACTCCTTTCCTTTCCTAGGAATGAGTGCTTCTAACAGGGCAGGGGCTAAGCTTCAGTTTCTTCCCCCCAAATCATCATTTATTTATGATACTTGACAAGATCAGCTTTGGTCCTGAGTCTATGTAATCACCCGGGTCCCTATGATCTATATTAATCCAGGTGAGGATTTTTTTTTTTTTTAAGGCAGACAGCTGAACATAGAGACAGGGTAGCCTGATACATTCTTTCTTGATCTTGATAAGAGCAAGGAAGCATGCAAAGAAATATCTTTAAAAGAGAGAGAGAGAGAGAGAGAGAAAGAGAAAGAGAAAGGGACCAGCCTCCAGGAATGCACAGTGGGTGGTTTTCTGTGGTTTCCTGTTGAGATCCTAAATGTGGGCTCCCCACAGCTGTCCCCTCAGCAGACAACCACAGAAGCACCAAAGACCATCTCCCCCCCACACAAGCCAATAATCCAATCATGCTCCACATCCCTTTAGTCTCTCTCTTTGGTGTGTGTGGGGCAGAGGGAAGGAATGATATGGGAGGGATGTGGGAACGAGGAGGGGCTTTAATGGGTCCCATGGGATTTCACCTTGTCTGTGAGGTAGTGAGTGCTGAGTCTCCACAGAGGTCGGTATAAATAAGACTCAGATTATTACCCTTACTGGCTCTAGGAATAAAACAAGGGCCATAGGTAAGGAGCAAGATGCTAGGAAAAATGAAAATAAAACACATACTGAAAGGAGGAGAGAGAGGGAGAGAATGAAATTGAGCTCCCAGGAGAGCATGAGAGGATGAACAAGCGATGGGGGACATGTGAGCATGGGGGAGGGACGCTGCATGGGGGCTGGGCCATGGTGTCACAGAGTGAGGTCAAGATCGCTTCTGGGCATCCCATCAGAGAGCCTGCAAGTCTGTGGACCTGCCTGCTTTGGAGAACTGCAGACCTGGGTCCCAAGCACATGACTTTGGCCTGACCTCCAGGCCTGGGAGGTGTGAGGGGGTGAATGGGCAGGGCCGAAATGGTCCTTCACCCTGGAACTGCCAGGCCAGGGTCATACCAAGGGTGGTTCTCAGTCTTGTGGAGCCCAGGGGAAGGTGTAGGGAAGGAGGCACCCACATTCTGCCTCAGCCTCTCCACCGATCACCACCTGGGCAGGATGGGAAAGAAGAATTTCACCCACAGGTGTGAGGAGAAGAGACATCTCTCCAAATTCTGGTAGACTTCCTGTTTGGGAGTGAGGACAAGCAGAAGAATCTCTCTGTACCTCCGGGCTCTTGAGACCAAGACGGTGCTGCTGCAGAATCGCGGTGGCCAATGGCTGAAGGAAGGAGGTGCTCCATGCAGCCCAGGGCCTAGGAAATGCCTAGCGCAGTGCTTCTGGCTGGGGCTGGAGGACAAAGGAGGAAGCAGAAAACAAGAAGTGATGTTTGTTGAGTCCCTACTGGGCAATAGGTCCCTTACACGTGAATTTTTTCTGAATACTATAGTATAATTACCAACCATATGGTCCTCCACTTAAAGTATACAATCATGGTTGCTTTGCATGTTCACAAAGCTGTGCAACCATCACCGCACAATGTCGGAAAACAGTCATCACAGCACAAAGAAACATCATAGCTACTGGTGGGTGTTCCCCCTTTCCCTCTTCCCCTCCCTCCAGAAGCTACCAGTCTAACTTGCTCTCTGCAGATTTGCTTAGTGTAGACGTTTGTAGAGATGGAATAACGCCGCATCTGGCTCCTTCTACCTCGCAGAACGCTTCCAAGACTCTTCCGTGTTGTAGTACCTCATACCTTTTTTAGGGCTGAGCAATATTTCATTGTACCACCGTGCATTGTCTTGCTTGTTGACTCGTGAGCTGATGGGCCTTTGGGTGGTCTCCACTTTCTGGCGCTTGCAAATAATGCTGGTATCAACATTTGTGTGCGAGTCTTTGTGGACACTGTGTATTTTCCATGTAATCCCCATAACGATAAAATGGGCATTATCGTCACTGATTTCTTAGGAAAAACTGCAGCTCAGAGAGGCTAAATGACTGTTTTTGAGACAGGGAAGCTTCTTTTGATTCAGGTCGATGAGGCTAGAAGGGCCGAGAAGGGGAAATGCGGTGGAGTTCCACTGCACCTTACCAGGTCGTGACACACACCATTGAGTAAAAAGTAATGGCAGGAATGAGAGAAAGTGTGTCAGCAGGGCCACTGTGTGCTCCGTGGGCCTCCTCTCAGAAAGCAGGTTCGGCTGGCAGGGTCCTTGGGTCTGGAAATGCCCTCCTTTCCTGTTGCTTCCTCGTTTCAGCGGCAGTTGTGATAATTGGTCAAGAGCGGTTTGAGACTATCCCTGGAGCAGCTCGTCAGGTTTGTGAGGAGTCAGGTGGGAAGTATCTGCAGTGGTGCCCATCCTGAGAGGGTGCCTGGGATGGGCTTGGCCTGGCAACAAGGGCCATGAGGAGGGGAATTCAGCATGGGCCAAGGGCTGCTCTATGGCATGGCATGATGGGTCACTGAGGCTGCTGGCTCTGCTTCTTTCTGCCTCCAGGGCTTTCCCAGAAAGTACTTGGACATGGGAGTGTGGGTGACGTGCCGCCCCATTAATGCAGCTCCGATGGCTAAGCAGAATCAAGCCAAAGCTGGTAATCATTGACCCTCGGAAACTCCCTGGGGCAGAGCCGTAGAATCAACAGGAACACGGGCTCTCCATCAAATCCCCTGGTCTGTGGTTTATCTGAGAGCCTTGCCCTTCCTGTCACCTTTCTGGGAAGCGTGATGCTCCTGCAGCTTGGCATAGAGAATCCCAGAATGAAAGGCATGGCAGATGATAATGTCATGGGGTCTGTCAGTGGGTGGCAGACTGTCACTGGAAAGGAAATTAGAGTTGGACTGAAACTGAGGACGCTAAGGGCTTGATCACGTTCCATGTTCAAGTTGTCATCGAAACTTTTTCCAGCCATTTGCAAGATCGAAGTGAATGTCCCCATTTCTCAGATGAACACAGTGAGAGGTTAGGTGGCACCCAGTGACTGACGTAAGCAATGTAAGTGATGTGAGTGACTGACTCCAGATCCAAACCTTCTTCAGTCCTGCCTGGGAACCACTTGGGGCAACCCTCATAGGGGATCTTAAACATAAGCAAGAATGTGAAATGAGAAGGCATCCAGAGCTCCCCTCCAAACTCAAGAACCCGGTGTTCTGTGCCTTGTCTTTCACATCGTCTATGAGAGCTGGGCTATCCCACCAACATGAGACCCTTCACGTTGGGCATGGCATCATGAATTCTAGTCTCTGAGTGCCATCACTCAGGCATTAGCTGAATTGGGTCCTTATTTTAGAAATTTTCAAGGGTTGGAATTCTGTATGTTCTTTTGAAAACAAAGTGGACTCTCCTGTTGGGGACACTCAGGGAAGTATGTTCAGAACGTCCAGTCCATGGGGAATTTATTCGTTTCTAGGCTGGAAAGACTGAGTTGACGTAACACCAACCCAAACCATGGAGAACTATAAGGGTCACACTAATAACAGGATTCCAGCACTAATAACAAATACAACTTTTTGTAAACACTTAAATTATTTTACTCAATCCTGGTGCCATTTGAGATGGGTGGCTCAAAAGATGAAATTTAAGAATTATTTCATTGTACATGTGCACAGTTTTCAGACAAACAAACTCCCCCAACACATACTTTTACAAGATAAACAAGGAAGAGGATGATTATTTTATTTGCAAAAATCATTCTTCACTTTCTAAATAATCCAGTAAAAGATTTTTTAAGATACTTAATATCTTAACACCTAAGCAATATGACTTACTATATGCAAGTGATTTCTGTGATTTCATCTTTTGAGAATACCATATGTTGGTTCTAGATTATACATCTAGAACTGGACAAAGATGTCTGCACTGTCACGAGTTCTTTTGAGTAGACATGAGAATAAAAAGGCCATGAGACTAGAAACATCTTTGGGTCATTGTGTTAATTCCATTTTCTGTCACAGGTTCATTAGAAACTAGAATTCAGGGGCACCTGGGTGGCTCAGTTGGTTAAGTGTCTGCCTTTGGCTCAGATCATGATCCCTGGGTCCTGGGTTGGAGCCCCCCATTGGGTTCCGTGCTCCACAGGGAATCTGCTTCTCCCTCTCCCTCTGGCCCTCCCCTCTGCTCATGCATGAGCTCTCTCTCTCTCAAATAAGTAAATAAAATCTTAAAAAAAAAAAAAAAGAAACTAGAATTCAACAGGTAGGATAGTGACCCTCAAGAGGTCTGACCAAAGTGCACATGAGGGGTCTTAGAACTGATCCTTCCACCCTTTCCTTTGTGGAGGGATCCCATCTGCTCCTGGGACAGATTGACTGAAATTTCACCCAGGATCCTCTAGGGATCTATCCTCTCTCTTCAGTCAACAACACGTTTGCTGTATTTTACCAGTTGTCTTTCCTACTGGGCTTCCACCCTGATCCTGTGTGCATCCTGACAAAGGCAATTTGGTAAATTCCAAACCCAAACCTGGGAGCTCTGTTGGCCACTGCAAGTTTTGGTGGTACGTGGAGCTTTGAAAGTCATCTCCTGACCCTCTTAAGAAGAAGCAAGGGGCTTGATGCTCACATTGCTTTCTCAGTAAACAAGGCAGCAGACCACCCAGGCTAGAAGAAAGCCAGATAAGTGTTTGGTTATGAGAAGCCCAAGGCCACAAGACCCAATCATCTGCCTGGTCCTAGTGCTGCAGAGACTGAGTCCCGCCAACAGAGAGCAGTGTTAGGTTCTGTTCCCCTCCCCATATCCCCTTCTGTGAACCAAGCACTTTGAGTCTTTCACACCTTGCTGGAGCTATTTATTTCTTGACGAATGTTTCTTGAGGATCTACTCTAGGCTGGCACTGGGGATAAAGCAATGGAGGGCATGGAGAGGGTCACTGCCCCCAAACCACCACAGAAGAAAATGTGTAGGTTGAAATGACTCTAGAAACTATGCCCCGCCCCCAAAGAAAAGAATATAATAAACTATTATAAGGGGAAGGAATCTGATGTGAATGGGGAAGGCGTAGTCAGGGACTTTTGTCTCTTTGCGAACCTACCATTTAAGTTTCTTTCTGAGAAATGGCCTTCAGGTTGAACCTAAGTAGCCAGGCTGGGGTTGGGAGGAGGGAGAGTGGAGCTCCAGTGTCCCCTGTGTGTCTTCCTTTGTCTGTATCCTCGCTGTTGTCCAGAAATGACCTTGGCCACTCAATTAGTGTTGCTGAACTGACCAACTCCAAGGCCTGGGTGCTTTGCCCTTCTGCTCGAGCAGTGAGGACCCCAGGCTCAGCTCACTATCACTGGCAGGGTTTCCTCTTCCACTGGGGAGGAAGCTCCCCATGCCCCCTCACTAGCCTCATTGTCAAAGAACTTCTGACTGTGGACGGTGATGTAACTGCACTCTAGAGATATCTAGAAATGTCTCTAAATGGAAGATGTCATTGCCATAACTTCAGATCATCGCCAACAGTTGGCTCAAGCCAAGACAATCTATGGAAGTTTCCAGAGAAAGCACCATGCTTAACAGTACATCTTCAGCTGCTTCTACAATCATGTCCTAATTACTTTGACATCGTGACCCTTCCTGAAATCTGCCCAGCATTATGAGACCCTTCTTGTGACTTGGGGGCCTGTGGCCTTATCCACCAACATGTACCTGCGGATCCAGTGCAGTTGGCCCTGGGCCCTCTCCATGGGGGTCCCAGGGCCTCGCACACACTCTTCCTCTCTCCCCTTTTCTGGTGCTTTTGCTGCTGCTTCTTGTCCCTGGGAACCTCTCCCCTCCCGACCAATCCAAACCCTCCTTATCCTTTCAGGTTTTGTGTCTTCAGAAAAGGTTTTGTCTCATGCTAGCTCTTGCCTGCTATGGGATCTCTGCCTCATCACCATTGCTGGTGCATAATAAGTAGGTGCCAAAAAAAATGTTTGCCTTCCCTCTGCATTGTTCAGTAACTGTTTTGAATATGCCATAGGGCTTAAAAGCAAGGACTTCTCAGTTAGGCAGAGCTAGATTCCTCTGATCTTTGCGCTTTGGGCTTTTTGCTTTGTGACCTTGAGGAAAATCGCTTAACTTTGCTGAACCTCTGTTCCCCAACTGTTAGGTTTATTATGAGAATTCAACACTGTAATACATGTGAAGGATACTCTTGTGCCTGGCCCAACATCTAAGGTTTTCCAGACCCCAGAATTTCAGGGCTCCGATGGGGCACCGTTTGCGTTGTGCTCTAGAGGGCGCTGTTCACACAGAATGCAGGAGACAGCAACTGGTCTCCTAAAGCTGTCAGCAGGGTACAGGGTACAAAGCACTCCATGGCGTCTTAATAGCCATTTCCCACTCTCAGGAGACTGCTCTGCTCTCGTCGTCTTTCTCTTCATTCAGTCTGAGCTGTGGATCTTCACTTCTACCTTGACTTCCTCTGTTATCTGTGGCTTAGTCCACTCAGACCCAATACAGCAATGTCTTCTCGGTAAAGAGCTGAACTCCCTGCAGTTTAGAAGAGAAGAATTCTTAGAAAACCTTTGGAATAAAAACCACGTAGATCCACCTGCGTGGTTTTGAGTTTCTCTTGTCTTCTGGTGCTCTCTCATTCTGCTATTACCGCTCCTCACCACCCCCAGGGGTGTGTTGCTTTCTCTTCAAAACTGTGAGCCAGGAGTAGAGGAAGTGCCTCCTTTTGGTCCTTCTCCACGTAGCTGAGACAAGCTAGCAGTTCCTAACTACCTTAAGGAACAGTGATGAAGAACAATAAGAAAACAATCCTGAAAATATACACGGAATAAGCACCCAGCTTCCAAAGCATAGGTTTCCAATTCCACAACCAATGCACGCTGTCAGCAAAGGCTAGGAAGACCCTGTACACATCTTGTTTGGGTCCAGCTTCACTAGCTCCCAGGCTGAGACTGAATTCATGGGAACCTCACACCTCTTAACATTTCCTGCTAGGACCCAGTCCACCTGCCATGTGGAAATAGAGGTCTTTGCAGTGAGAGTGTAATTATCTCAGGGCGACCAATGGTTGTGGTAAGCAAGACAGCTAGAGAGACTTGAAAACCTGTGTCTGAAAATTTTAACTCCTCTTTGTGACTTTTTGTATTTAAATTTGGTTATTTCCTTGATTATTCACATCTGGATACAAAAGCGAACAAATGTATAAAGTGAACATATGGCCTGTAAAATGGCTTTATGACCTTCTTAGTTACACCTTTTGTTCTGTGTGCTCTTCTGTCCTTTAGTGGTGCCAATGTGTCAGCCAAAGAGCCTCCAGAGGACCCTGGTACTGTAACAAATTGGCTTTTTGCAGCTAGTGAGAACACACACCATGAAGGATTGTGGGGAGGCTCACTGGGGGCTAGGACACAGTTAAAGAGGATTTGGGCTTGTTATGTGATTTGGGGAAGATTTAAAGAAGCAATACTTTGCTCTGGGTTAGATATCAGTAATTCAGAGTAATTCTATGAGTCATTATGTCAATAAATATTATCATCTAGAACGCGTGAAGACTGGTGGATAGCTAATGTCATTATTTGTAAAGAAGCAGCGGATCACTTCTAATAGCCCACATAGGGGGATTTGGGTCTTTTTTGTGGTTTGAACAATGTTCAGGTTTTGGTCTGTGTTCAGGCGTGATTACAGAATGGCCTTATCTGACATCGATGCTCTGTGACACTGTTCGTGTTCAACAGAAGAACACAGAGCCCTAGTGGGGACAACCAGGACAGCCCCTAGCAGCGCCAAAACCCTTTGCAGAGAGCATATGTGTATATATTCAGTAAAACGATCAAGGCTTAGTCAATGTCTATGGTTGGAGAAGGACAGCGTCACTCCAGGTGCCATACCTCTGGGCAGGCTTGTGAAGAATCATTCTCATACCCTCTATCCTCTTTCCACCTCTGCAAGATAAGTCTTCTGCTGCGGTCACAGACAAAGCCTTTGTCCTAGGCAAAGCCCTTATAAAAACACCACATTCCCTTTTCCCGAGTCTTCAGCTTGATGTATGGTTCATAGGCACTGATGTTCTGGGGAAGCTTTGTCACTTTCCTACAAGCCTTTGCCTTCACCTGGATGTTGTCTCCAATATAGCCCATTTGACCCCACACAGCAGAGACTCCAAATGGCCTGGGTCAGTGACACCTGGTAAACTATTACCCACATTTAAATTTGTACCCTAATAATAACAGTTCTGACTATTTATTGTTTGATCGCTATGTTCTAGGAACTTCACATATGTGATTGCACTGAGAACACACTCTAGTCTTGGAAAGTATATTTTAACAGCCATTTCACAGGTGAGGACACATGTCAGAAGGACTATGTGGCTTTCTCAGGTCACCTGGTCATTAAGTGACAGAGCTGGAGTCCATGACTCTGCGTACCCAAGCTAGGATTCCTTCCACCTGCCATGCTGCCTTTAGTTATTACCTGTACCATGAACATGGTCCTCCCATCCTCTCTTAATCTCCATGCCTGGCACACCTCTGAAGTTATTCCGGTAATACTGGTGGCCCAGCTAGCTCCAGAGAAGTCTACAGAACACGGTGTCCTTTATGAGAGCACCAGCACCCTTCAACCTTGTGATTCCCTGGCTCTCGTTCCCACACTCTTCATGGGAAGGAGCCAGGCACCCAGGAAGGCCTGCGTTGTGTGCCCACCCTGGACACAAGTGGATTTGTGGCTTCACAGTGGACCGGATCTGGGAAAATCCTTACCCCAAAGGAAAGGTAAGATGTTCCTGAAGTGCTTTCCTACATCTAGCCTGGAAGAGTCCTGAGGTTCAGATATCCTTTAAGAGCTACAGGACCAGGAAAATTGGTTTCTACCAGCCCTGCCAGGGTCTATTTGAGAAGTGAGCTGTCTGATGGTGCTAAAGACGTCAGCGGTGACTTCTCCCGGAATTACTGAAGGAAAGGGAAACAGCCCTCTGTCTCCTGTAAGTTCTGGGGGTAGCCTGGGAGCTAGATGACTCAGGGCTTGTCAGGGGCCTGAGCGTTTGCAAACCCAGTTGGGTGGATAGCCTACAATAGCTTGAGATCATTTCCATAGGAAACAGGAAGTGCTCTGCCTCGCAGCTAGGTGCAGCGCACCTTAGCGAAGTTGTGTGCAGAAGAGCGTAAACTTGACACCCAACCTGCTGGGTCTCCTCTTTTGATGGTTGCTTTAAACCCCATGCTTAAGCCTTTTGGGGCAGCAAACCTGCCCCACTGCAATAACCCAATCGTTTCCTATCTGTGAGGGACTGGGGAGCAGGGGCTGTGGTCCCTAACTCTTTTTAAAGGTTTCCTAGCCTAGCACCCGATACATAGTAAATGTTCAATAAGTCAAGCATTGGCTTGATTATGTTAACGGAGAAGGCCGAGACTGTGCCCCAGAATCCCGTTCGGTGCCTTGCTGTGTTTAGTTGGCAATGTTTGTTGACTCAGTTGGTTGTTGGTTTAAACAAAGCAGCAAAATTTGATGGAAACTTGAACTCCTCCACCACGGTTGCAAAGGAACCACAGAAAATCATTTGATTTCTGCACTCGGGACCCAGAACTATTGGGTCCTACGTTTAACATAAAAATCTCAACTCTCGAGAAATGTCCCCAACAGAAGTAAAACGATGAGAGACCTGACAACAAGGCAGACTCATGTTGTACGCAAATGAAGGGTGCATTTTTACGGGAAGAAGGAGATCCAGGAGGAAAATATGCTTATTTTCAGGAATTTGAAGGACCCATAAGCGGAATAGACTTCAGACTTCATTAGAATTACCATGAGTCATCCCTGAAGCAGAACTGGACCACTGTTCTTCATACGGGTTTGTTATTTAAGTCAACAATGAAAATATCTCACATGGCATTCCACCACCGAGTGTGTGGCCCTTGCTTGCCTTTCCAGCCTCGTGTCTCGCTGACAGTCACCTGGCTTCTCTCTCAGCCCCTCACACTCTCTTTCTTCTGCTGCCCCGGAGTCTGGGTCATACACAATTACAATGCAGTTGGTTAGTTACTACACACTCAGGTGTGTCTCTTCTGAAATATTGCCATTAGAGGAAGACCCATAGAAGTGACAGCAAACTCATTGCTTTGATGCGTGGGTTGATGGATTTCTTTGTCATTGCTCAATAAATAGTTATAGTGCCTATGACAGGTGAGTCTAACACCATCCTCACGTCTTGCCCTTGATAACACATCTTTGCCTGTCAGATAAGATGCTCCCCAGGGGCTCCTGGGTGGCTCAGTGGGTTAAGGCCTCTGCTTTCGGCTCAGGTAATGATCCCAGGATCCCGGAATCAAGCCCCACAATCGGGCTCTCTGCTCAGTAGGGAGCCTGCTTCCCCCTCTCTCTCTGCCTACCTCTCTGCCTACTAGTGATTTGTGTGTCAAATAAATAAATAAAATCTTAGGAAAAAAAAATGCTCCCCAGATCATTCCCACTGTCTCTCATCTTGACATCACCTACCACCCACACTTGACTGGAATCTTCTTCTCAGTGACAAGGAAGGTGCCATTTGGCAAAGGATCACATCTCTAAAGTCTAGCACAGAGCCTGACACACATACTAGCAGCAACATTGTTGAATCACGATAGAAAAATAAATTAATGAATTCAAAAAGACAGTGACTTTTCTGTCCCCTGAAGTATTGGGCAGAGCGTAGATACCCATCTGATAGAGATCTTTTAGAAAAGGTGTTCCTTTGGGCAGATGCACACCATACCACATTGTAATTGCTGGTTTCCTGAGCTCACTTCCTCATTCGACTGTAAGCCCCATGAGAATGGGAGCAGGTTTGATTTGTTTTTGAAATCCTACACGATAAGCATACACTCAGTGTTTGGAAAGTGTACAAAAAGTCTATTTTCTGAGAACAGACTCTTTACAGAACAAGAATACTGGAACACTGAAGGGAAAAAAATGGCAATGATAGAATTCACCTGCTTTGCCAGGCCACTAAGAGTACCTTGGTAAATATTAGCTAACGTACAGCCCTTTGCTTGCTATTAAGATTTACTGATTTCAGTAGAAAGTAATCTAAAATCCATACATGCTACACAACACAGACAACCAGGGTCAATCTCTGACCACCCTGTAGTACAAAAAATACATATTTGCTCTGTCTGTGGCTAGACGAGATGTCATTGTCTAGGCAAAGTAGGCTATGTGCTGATTACAATGGGTCTGCCATGTGAATTGTGGGTTTGGTCAAGGGATGGATTTATCCCATATTCTTACATTCTTTAGGTATCATTCTTCTCATTCTTTGAGTAAATAAATCAACAGCATTGGCCAACACAGTACATGTGAAAAGTACCTTCAGTAAATGCCAGATTTTATAAAATAATTCCAACAATAAAGGCTTTTTTTTAAATCTGTTTCTTACATAACAGAGACTGTTGTATAGAGAGATTGACCAGTATCTTGTTTCTTCCTGGTGTGACCTTACTTTCATCTTACAAATATTTACTGATCTAAGTCTATATATTCACCTGTATTTCTGTGAACATTTGGAAATCTCAGGATCTCAGTGTGTTTCAGAGAACAGGTTCAGAGATTGATGATAACTAATTCTTTCTTGTGAAAAGCTAACAGGCATGACCTATGAGAAAAAACAAGAGAGCTATATAGAGCGTGGCAAAGGAGAGGAGGAAAATGCTGGAACTCATGCCATGCCTGCTGCCCAGGGACCTTAGCTGGGGGGCTGTCATGTCTTAGCATGACGGTATTCAAGCCATGTGAGGTCTGGGAAAAAAAACAACACTACATACCCAGCTTGGGGCTTGGGCTGAGAACAACCAATTGCCTTGGTTTAAGCCACCCAAGTCCACTATCAAATTAAGTGTTTTCAAGCTAAGACAAATTAGCATCAGTCCACTGACCAAACCCTGAAATAAATTAGGCTGAGTCTAAAAGAAATCAGCCTGCACACAGAGACCAACTCCCAAGGCCACTTCGTGGCTTTCCCCGGGCATGGATACATCGAGTCAGAATATGCTTAGGATGTTGGTAAGTGCAGACAGTCTGGGGAAGACATTATAAGCTGCTTGCTTTTGTTTTAGCTCTTTGCAAGGCCAGGCAGGTATTTTATTAATAATGCAGGCAAGGAAACCCAGAATTAATCAAGAGATAAATCAGAGGCTACTTATTCATTCTACAGAAATACTCTTTTATCTTCAAAAATGAAATGAACTTAAGAGAGACTGGAAGAGAAAAGTTGTGAGGAAGAGAAACTCAGAAGGTGTGTTTCAGGAGTCATCTCTGGGAATATAATGTGTGACAAAGAGAATGTGGATTTGCCTGATAAATGTTGGCTTGAGAATTATTATTTTATTTCTACAAGAGCATTTAAAACAGTGTGTGAGCTTCCATGACACGGGGGGAGAGAGGAATGTAAACCAGGTTAAACTATGTGTGTGTGGAGAAAGGAGAGAGCCTGGGGAGATGGTAGACTTTTCTTCAGTGTGCCTCACTTGGGACCAACCCCTAGGACTCTTTGGGAACTTAAGATCCATGAGGGTTGGGTGGGATGTGGGCAGGGCCCTCTGAGTGTGTGCACTGCTGTTTGCTCTCCTGGTAGTCTTTTCTTTCTCTGTAGCTTTAGAACTTGTCCTCAAAATTTCAAATCAGCACAGCTGTGGTTTTCTCTTCACCACTTCTACCTGGTGTTGGCTTCTTATGTTTTCACCTAGTTTAAGGCTATGAACAAAACACTGTGGGATAGTACTTTTGTTTAAAATGTATCACTAAGTTGGTTTCGCTTCCTGGTTTGTATGAATAAACACATTTTTGAAGGGGGATTTTGAAGTCTATTTTAGAAACATATTTACATTTAATTAAAAATACCACGAAGACCTTGCTAACCACGGTGAGAGCACCTTGGAGTGGGGGAGGGCACAGCTAGGGGAGGAGGTAGTCTAGTGTTGATAACCGTGGCTTTCATCATTGTTCGCTGTTTAGGGGAAAATCCCTTCACTTTTCTTGCTGTAAACTGGAAGTCACAATAATGTCATCAACAAGAAACCATTGAGTAGATGGTATTTTGAAGAGCTTACTTCATTCACTGAGTTATTCCATTCATGCTCATTGAATAACTTGTGAGTGCCCATAGACTGTGTTAGCAGCTGGGGCAGAAGAGTGAATAAAGCATGGTTCTATGTTTATGGAGAATTATTTGGAGTATTATTTAATTCAGAGCTTCCCAGTCCTTCAGCTAAGAAGCAGGGAAGAAAGCATGAGATATTGATGGTGACCATCATACTATTCCTCTTAGGAATCTTGGCATATCATGGAGAGAAAAAGGAAAGAGGCTTGTACCTCCATTGAGCAAACTCCTGGGATCATATGGTAGGACTTGACCAAACTGTATTAAGGAGCTCTGTTCTAAATAGTCTCAAGCATTTTAAAAAAGAAAAAAGGAAGGTGACCAATAGTTGTCTTAAAATGTTTCAGGCAAATCTGACTTTAGAATATAAAATTTAATAGCTGAGACGCAGCCTATTAGAGGTTCCTCCGGACTGGAAGCAGGTAACCTTATGGTTTATGTTTTTAGCTGTCATCCTGCCACTGGTTAGTACATGACTTTGACTATACTATTAAAATTTTCTGAATCTCAGTGCTTTCACTGGATAAGTGGGACAATAATTGGGACAAGATTTCTTTTACTACTGAGTGAGAATGGCAGTAAAGAGGATGGTTTAAGTACTATATTGATGAACCCTTTTAATGGTTATTTATTTTTATATATTACAAAAAATACAAACGGTCTTTCCAGCTTCTGCTTTCACAGCTATTTTTGCTTAGCAGAAGGCAAAACTTTATTAAAGTAAAAGGAGAATCGATTTAAAGAATAATATCAGATAAATCATAATACAGGTCATAGATTGGTTATCATGTACATTTTTAAGTTTGTGTGCCACTGACTAAGGTCAGGAAACACTTGAATACATGCCCTCTTAAGTTCCTTCCATTCATATCCCTCTGTAATTATTTTTCCTCTTTATAGTTAAGCAATATGATCTTCTGGTGGAAAGTTTCAATTGGAAAATAGTATTGTTATATCCAGAATAAACGGTCAGCTTTCCTTAATGATCAGTAAATCAGATTGTTTTGAATGGTCTTTCATATATGTGAAGTATATATGAGTCACCTAGTCCACCGTTGCTGTAAACATCATTTTGTTTTGTTTGTTTTTGATGTATTTCAGATCAGAGTGTTGACAGAAAGAATGTTCAAACATCTTCGGAAATGGTTTGTCACTCACTTTTTTGGGCATTCTCGGCAAAGAGCCAGGCTGGTCTCCAAAGATGGAAGATGCAACATAGAGTTTGGCAATGTGGAGGCCCAGTCAAGGTTTATATTCTTTGTGGACATCTGGACAACTGTGCTTGACCTCAAATGGAGATACAAAATGACCATCTTCATTTCAGCCTTCTTGGGGAGTTGGTTCTTCTTTGGTCTTCTGTGGTATGCGGTAGCCTACATCCACAAAGATCTCCCTGAGTTCCATCCTTCTGTCAACCACACCCCTTGTGTGGAGAACATTAATGGCTTGACCTCAGCTTTTCTGTTTTCTCTGGAAACACAAGTGACCATTGGATATGGATTCAGGTGTGTGACAGAACAATGTGGCACTGCCATTTTTCTCCTTATCTTCCAGTCTATACTTGGAGTCATCATCAATTCTTTCATGTGTGGTGCCATTTTAGCCAAGATCTCCAGACCCAAGAAACGTGCCAAGACCATTACCTTCAGCAAGAATGCAGTGATCAGTAAACGGGGTGGGAAGCTTTGTCTCCTAATCCGTGTGGCTAATCTTAGGAAGAGCCTCCTTATTGGGAGCCACATATATGGAAAGCTCCTGAGGACCACAGTCACTCCTGAAGGAGAGACCATTATTTTGGACCAGATCAATATCAACTTTGTAGTTGATGCAGGGAATGAAAATTTATTCTTCATCTCCCCATTGACAATTTACCATGTCATTGATCAAAACAGCCCATTCTTCAACATGGCAGCAGAAACCCTTCCCCAACAAGACTTTGAATTAGTGGTGTTTTTAGATGGCACAGTGGAATCAACCAGTGCTACCTGCCAAGTCCGGACATCCTATGTCCCAGAAGAGGTGCTCTGGGGTTACCGTTTTGCTCCCATAGTATCCAAGACTAAGGAAGGGAAATACCGAGTGGATTTCCATAACTTTAGCAAAACTGTGGAAGTTGAGACCCCTCATTGTGCCTTGTGCCTTTATAATGAGAGAGATGCTAGGGCCAGGATAAAGAGAGGCTATGACAATCCCAACTTCAGTTTGTCAGAAGTCAGTGAAACAGATGACACCAAGATGTGACAGTGGTTTTTCAACAAGAGTAAAGTGAATTCTTGAAGATACCTAGTGACTAGAAGTATTAGGAAATAATCAACAATTTGAGGATATGAAATTAGAACAAGAGCCTTCAATGTCTATCAGCACCATGCCCCTTGAACCTCACAGCCACAATCTTATAAGACACATAGCTCTACAAGACAACTTCATTAGAACATGCAATATTCTTATAGGAAATGGCAGTATGGAAGCCATAGGAGTTCACTTGGAATCTTGAATACAATTATTTGAAATCATGCAGTGTTGATAGAAACAGAATCCTCAAACGTTTCATGGACAGGCCAAATGAGATCTTAAAAGTCTCCTTAAAGAAGTTATGAGCTTTAGAAAGGATCAGGGGAAAACCATACTCTCATTTTGATTCTACTGATAAGAAACAGGCCACTTTTATTTTAACATTGGTGGCTTTTATCAAGGGAAAAATGGTCTCCCTTGGGAGAGCCGTTTTTGGTTGGTTGGAGGAGATGAACTAATCAGAGATGGTAAGAAAAGACTGGTACTCCAAGAACATTTGTGAGGCTCTGAGCTTCTCCAGCCCTGGTTTTGGAGCTTCCATCTTAGTCTGGGTCATGTTGTGTTTCCTGAAGAGCAAGGGAAGGCTCAGGCCACCGACTTTGCATCTCTACGTATCAATGTGGGGAGGAGCACTGAGCTTAACCTGCTTTATAGCACATCCAGATGCTGCAGCCCAAGTTGGGTTTTGGTCCATATGATATCACAAGGTACATTTAGACAGAGGATAAATCATCACCCTAGAATCTCAATGAACACTTTCCTAAAGAAAGAACGCTTGATTTGAAAATGGTGATATTTCTTCCAGTTTGTGCTAAGTGGGATAAGGGGCTACAAATCCATTAAAAGAATATTTCCTGGCTTTCCACGAAGGCAGTGAAGAGTTTGAAGGCACAATGTCACCTTAGGAGGGAGAGCACTTCTAGTGCTTCTGAGAGAAAAATTATCTTGTGTTTTTGTGCCTTGAGTTTGTACTGAAATGCTGTTGCTAAAGAAGACTTGTGGAGAGGAAAGGGTCTGTGACCCCACAGGGAGGCAAACATGAGGTGTGTTTTCCTCTGAGGGCCAATAAGACATCTTCCTCAAAGGGACTAATTTAATATAGGGATTGATCTTTAGGGAAGGGTTTTACTATGAATGTCTCATTCAGTCCTCCACCTCCATGATTTTGAATCTATTCTGGAAGGAATGGGACTCAAAGCGCCTTAGGAATCAAAATGTTTTCAGTGTGTTGATTCATAAATTAAATTTCTGAAACTGTGCATGTGTTTCCAAAAGGGTCAGTTATTGTCCATTAATTGTAACAGACCAATAGGGGACATCCCTCTTGCTGAGGGTGGACTTTCTCCTGGGCTACGTGGGTGAGATGGGAAGATGGCAAATAGGACCATATGTTGTCTGGATGCCAGCTCACCCTGGAGGAAATGACCCTGTGGTTACAGACATGCCTCTTTCTGTGCCATTCCTGATGATCACTCCAGTGTGTCTTGGGCACACAAAATGGCGGTGGTGGCAGTTTTCACTGATGATGGTTATGTCTTCCCAGACCTGGTATGAGTTTGTTCAGATTCATACACATGCTCTGGTCATTCTGAGCAAGACCAGTACAAAGTCTGATGGGCTAAGAGTTGTGCACTTTGTCAGTGGCCTTAACGCTGGGTGCAACTGGCCTACATGAGAGATTAGTCCGTGCGTCTAAGTGTGCTGGCCCCACAATTTGGTCTATTGACAAAGCTAAAGGAAATGAGGTATGGCAAGCCCAAGGAAGCCAGAATTCTCTGCTGGCCCACTGTCATGAGGTTTTATGGCTCTGTAGTCCCTTCACAAACTGGCGGGTCAGAACACATTCCTTCTGGTCTGTTCTGCTCATTAACAGCATGCTTGGGAATTGGTGGAAGTGAAATGATCTCGTAAATCTAGTCCTTTTGATGGTTAAGAGAGCTGAACAACTGGAATCTTTGTGATTGGCATCTCCTTCTAGGTTATTCAGTGGAAATCTGTGCTTTCAAATATTCCTTTATAAGGATTAAGGCATTCTGCTAGCTGGCTTCTCTTTCTTCATGAAAATTCCCATCCAAACTCTAGCAACCATTAATATACTTATATCCAACAAAACCCTGAGGAAATGAGGGTCCACAGGACCGTTTAATAATCCTAAGGGGGTGGTTGGAACCCAAAAGCAGCATAAAAAACCTGGACGTTTAAAAACAGGGGGTGACTGAAGACACAGAATCTCAGTGAGTAAAGAAAATAAATGGGAAATAGAAGGTTTCAGAAGGCTAACTTGCCTAAAGGTTAATGCCAACGCTAAAGGCAGGGTTTTTATTCCAATGAAACAACATTGTTCCCAGGAGGAGCAGACCATATTAGCACTGTAATTGCTACAGGTATGCCATATTGTTAGATTTACTGAATTATCTATCCCGGTATTTCTTATTCTTTCCAAGAAAAATTGCATACCATCACACTGTACCATATTCAGAGTTTTCCTTGGTACTGACTCCCTTTGAAGTGCCTAATTTAGTTTTCTTGCTATTGGGGTTTTGGGTTGGAGAGTCCCAACCTGGTTTAATGTCCCAGGGCTTGGGTCCACTCTGGTGCCAATATTCAGATTTAAGATTTGAGAGATGATCTACAAATTTATTTTCTAAGAGAGAAAGGGTAGAAGGAAAAGATCCTCTCAAAAAAAAAAAAAAAAAAAAGAGAGAGAGAACGAGAGAGAGAGATCCTCTCTAAGCTGCCAAATCTAAAAAGTGAGAGGATTTGAGTGTCTCTTTCCATGGCTAATGGGCGAGTCACAGGACAGCAAAGAACTTTGCTGGTGGACTGCGTGGACAGTGGAGGTGGCTTCCTTGGAGATTTTTCCACAAAATGGGACATGGCTTCTCCATGGGAGGTTCGGTGCATAGCACCGGGGATCTTTCCCCATCTAGAACAAACTTGAAAACCTCTGATGCGAAGAATGCAAATGAGCCCCTGAGCCCGCCCCTGGGCCGTTGTTGTCTGCCATTACAGGAAGTGCGTGTCAATCAAAGCTTGACAGGGGAGATAGAGCATTTTATTTTGGAAGCCAGAAGTTTGAGAACAATGACTGGAATTTCCTCTTTCTGTCCAGCAAGGGCTGTTTGTCACTGGGGAGATAAAAGTCCAGGGGTAGGGAATAAAGGTTATCGGGAACAGCGCAACACAGAGCCGTGTGGGGGGGGCGCCGCGGGAGGAGGGGTTATGGAGGAAATCTATTTCAATGCCTGTCATTGAGTTTCCATTAAAAGAACATTCAGTTAGGAATTCAAAAATAATTTAATCTCCCTAGCCAGATGCACCCAGCTGGACTCCTTGGAGCCAAGCCCTGCAGACAGGGAGATCTGCACTTGGGGCTGCAGGGGCTAGGGACTGGGGAAGGGCACTCTTGCATCTCCAAACCAAGCATCTTTGACTGCCCTGGGTGTTGTGGAAGACATGGGCATCTTTTAGGCTCATGAGACACCCCAAGACCTGGGCTATCACAGAAGAAACTTAATGCCAGGGGCTACTTACTGAGTTCTTACTATGTTTGTGGTTCTGTTTTAAGCATTTCCTATACATTACCTTATTTAATTTCTCCAATGGTTCCAGAAGGTACTATTTTTACATTTATTTTTCACTTGAGGCAGCTCAGGTAAGGAACTTGTCCAGAGTTACTAGCTAGTAAATGGCAGGGCTGGGATTCAAGTTCCGATCTGTCTTGTAAGCCCACGTGTTTAAAAGAGTTCAAGTCTGCATCCTACCATGGGCCTTCCCTCTGAAAGGACCCACCAGGGCCATCAGACGTTTACCTTGAACCCAAGGAGAGTTGGCACATATTCCTGGTCCCGTCACACACTCTGGGAGGAACCCCTCATTGCTCAGCACAGGCTAGAGGCCCTGCTTGGTGCTTAATGAACCTCTGTGGACTTCCACGTTCTAGGAAGAGGTTGTGTTTCCCCGAGGCCTCTGGGTAATTGGCTAGGTCAGCGTCTGGAAATTTCGTGGCTATCCTGAAGATTTTCCTAGGCTGTTGGTGCAAACTATCTTTGTACACCTACATATATGCTAACTATACACGTAGTTACGTGTCCTTTTATTTTGATCTCTGAGTAGTCTTGCACTGGAGGTAGAGGCAGGTCTTATTTCCATTTTGACAGATGGACAATGGAGCCTCCGTTATTCCTGGAGGACTGCGTCTACATTCTTCATTCACCTCTGTGTTTCTGGCACCAACACCATGCCTCCCATGGCCAGTAAGTGGATTTTGAATCAGTAAATGGATGAATGAAGGATTTGCTCGAATCAATATGGTTAGGAGGGGATTTGAAGCAATATCCACCCAAATGACTTTTGACAAGCTACCTCATTCACCAGCAGAAGGGCCTTGATAGATGACTTCATTTCATCTCTGATGACATTTTTATGATGTGTAAAACTGAGCTTTGAAAAAGAGGTAAAGGGAGAATTAAATAAAATGAGGGACCTAAGGATCCCTTTATGAACAGTAAATGATTATTGACGTGGTGGAACAAGGTGGGAGTGTGGGTTTGGAGCAGAGGGGATGAAAGGCGAGAAGAGCCCAGAACGCACAGGCCTGGGAGGGGCTGGGACAGAGACCAGAGGAAGCCTCCAGAAGTAAGTGATAGGACTGAGGCCTCCTGGATATTGGACAGGCTGTGAGTTGGGGGAATCTGAGTAGGATCCTGGGGCCTGGGACTTCATTTCAAACCGGAGGCCTGCTGTGAGCCAGGCACTGGGGATGCTAGAATGAGGAAGGAAGGATGATTTCTAGCAGGGTCAGAAAGGATCCCGAGGGGCTCACACCAGCCTTGTGGGCCAGAGCTAAGTTGGAAGACAGTTGATTATGGAGAAAGTAATTTTCTCACCTGATGCCCATGTGCTTAGTGTAGTTTCTGTAGGTGATACTGACATGATTGTTAACAACAGGACTATTGACTACAGTTTTAAAATTGGTTGGGATTTTAAAAAGGTCTTTATAATATGTCCTACCAGGGATATGTTGTCAATAAATGGTTTTAAAATTACGGGAAGTAGTGCTTCCCTTTGTGATTGTGTACCCAATTCACAGTTAGGTTCATATGTCTCAGGTTTTTGTTTTTGTTTTGTTTTTTAACCAATTATTAGAGCTTGTTGATTGTTCCCCTTTTGATACAACTGTTTCAGCAATTATGCAAAGAATTTATGTGGTTTCAAAAATCATAGACTAGAGTACAGAAAATTCATTGCTGTGTCTGTGCCCTCCCTCTTCCCTTCTTCTTCTGGAAAGGTAACCATTCTTATTAGTTTAACATGCTACTGTTTCACTTGGAAAAGTATAAGCAAAACATACATATTTATATCTCCCCATTCTTACACAAAAGGTAGCATTCTAGGAACATTGTCCCACAGTGTTTTGTTCACTTAACAATATATCCTGCAGATCGCCACGTTAGGATAATTGCTGATGATAACAACATTGCTGGGATCCTCCTCTCCACTGTTCTTCTCTGGTTTTTGCCAAAGTTGCTGGAATCTTGCTTCAGAGGCCCCTGTCCTGCTGTCCTAGGCCTGAGAGATTGTGGATGTGACTGGTTTGCATTCCTAAAAGTCTGCATCTCTTTGCAGAGGGCCTGTAGGCCTTACTCTGAGGAAGAGCTCACCCTTCCAGAAGGAGGGTTCTCAGCAGGAGACAATGTGCCTGGGAGCAGCAGCTCTTTAGGGATCAAAACTCCCTGGAATTTTGGCAGGTTAGAAAGTCAGAACAGGGGGCACCTTGGGGGGCTCATTTGGTTAAGCATCTGCCTCACTCAGGTCATAATCCCAGGGTCCTGGGATGGAGCGCCGCCTCAGGCTTTCTGCTCAACAGAGAGCCTGCGTCTCCCTCTCCCACTGTCTGCCGCTCCCCCTCTCCCTCTGCTTGTGTATTCTCTCTCTCTCTGTTAAATAAATAAATGAAATCTTAAAAAGAAAGAAAGTCAGAACAGGTGCTCTCAAGGAAAACATCCTCATTCCTGGACATGGTCTGGGGTCTCTCCTAAGGAGTGGGGGGGATTCATTTCCTGGGACATTCTGGGTCATCTCTTCTGATTGAGTTCCATGGACTCTTTGGAGGTTGGGAGATCAGGGAACCCACCAATTGTATGCAAAATTCCATGCACAAATATTAAGATTAAAACAACTAAATGAATTAAATAAATAAAACACTCAGTAGAAGTGTGAAAAAAAATCCTGAGGGAGGTAGAGGTGGGGAAGGCTTCTTCAGGATGGCACCCGACTGGGCTTAATACTCAGAGGAGGTCTGACATGGGGGGTGCCGTGGAGGGCAGCCAGGCGGGCAGGTAAGTCCCAGGCTAACAGAAGGACAGGATGTACATTTGCATGGGGCTTCTGGGAGGTGATAGGCTGGTTTACATGGCTGCCCCATTGGCACAGAGTGTGGAGGGAAGTAGCCATTTATGGTCACGAGTCACAGGTTTGGGGTGGTGTAGGATGGATTGGAGAAAAAATTGGAGGTGGAAATTAGCTTTCAAGGGAGGGAGGGACGGTGCCACCACCCTCATTTTTCAGTGGGGGGGGGGTGGGGAGTAAAATATGTTCAGAGACCCTAGGACTTGCCCAGGTCACTTAGCCACAGATGGGAAAGCAAGGGCCAGAGCCCAGGGCTTCTGTTTTCTGGTTTGTTTAGTGCTCTTCCCTGGACCACCCACAGCTCTCATACCCAGGGCTCACTGTTCCTGAAAGAAAGCTTCCCAGGAAGATGGTAGCCAAGGTCAGGAGATTGTTTGCCGGGACCGAGGGCTGGTGAGTCCAAGTCGGGGAATGGAGAAGGCATCACGTACTTGAACTGTGTTGTGGGGTGAGGCTGGCTCCATTTGCCCTTGCACTTGGTATCCAAGCAGCCAAGAAGAAGGTGAAAGGCTCATCCCCACGGTCAAGGAAGGGACTTCATCTATCCCAAGGAAGTAAGAAGGAGGCGATTCACTAGTTAGTGGGCTATTTGGGCCACCAGCAAAGCTGGTTTCAGCTGACTCAGAGTTGCGGTTCGAGACCGTAATGATCTTGATGGCTCTGTCCGTTCCCCATATCACAGCCTGAATCTGTGACCACCTCTTAAGGCTCTACCCTGATGCAAGCATGCAAGTAAAAAAATGTAGGTAATAAAGAAAGTTTGAAGGCAGGAAATATAGTGTGACGTTCAGTGGCTTTGAAGACAGGCTCAGCCCTCCCATTCACTGGCCATCTTGTCTACAACCAGTTCTTAACCTTTCTGAACCTTTTTTCCCAGTTGTAAATAATGGTAATTAATATCTATGTGAGTTTCTGGAAAGACAGTAATGTGAAATAATATGGAATGTAGTTTTAGGTGAAGCGCTGAGCACAGGGCCTACTACAGGCTCTCCCTGGATGGTGAGTGATGGTAAAGTGACGGTTTTGCTGATGACGGGCAAGGAGAAGGCAGTGGTTCGGGCCACCCTGTGCCTCAGACCCGGTGCCTGAGCCTCATCATTGCTTACTCCCTAGATTCCACACATCTCTGTTCCCAGCCTTGAACAGAACCTGAGAAGAGGTAGCTCACCTTCCTCCCATCCCTCCCATTTGCTTTCCCTGCACATGCGCAGAAGCCTAGAAGCTTAACAGTGAACAGGAGTTGTGATCCTGTTCCTGATCCTACCTTGTTATTTACAGGTGGAGAAACCAAGAGTTCCGGAAGGAAATGACTTGTCCAATGGGTCTCAATGGCCCTTGGAAAGCATCACTTGCTCCAGACCTTCCACCACGTGACTAGGGAGCAGAAACAGGTGATATCACTGAGCTGATTAGAGAGGAAGCCTAAAGTGAGGGGACCCTCCACGAGTGGTCTGTCTTAAGGGGCCCACGCTTTCTGGGAATGCAGTGTGCCTCTGGCCAGTAGGTGGCGCCATACACCTCTAGATCGCAGAGAGAAAGCCGCAGGATGGAAAAGTTGGCCTTCTGCAGCCCTTAAGTGGTGGAGAGCCAGCTCTGGCACGCCCGGAGAGCTCTTTAATAGCCATCATGCTTAGAATAGTTAAGTTAAGCACTGGGAGAAATGCATAAAAATATCTGGATCGTCTAAACATTGCTGGGCCGACAAAATGTTTCTGAAGACTTTTTCATTTGCAAAATGAAATTGTGATGTCGAAGTTCACAACTCTAGAGAGATAAGGGCGGCAATAGAGAAAATTATCATGTATTAAGAGTTCACTAGAGCTGAGATGCTTTACATCTTCTCCACCATGAAGCTGAATTAATAATATTAGTCCCCATCTTACAGATGAGAAGCCTGGGGCTTGCCCAAGGTCTGTATGTGGCCATGGAGGGCAGAGCTGGTATATATCTGTGTCTCACACATGTATATTTATTTGCTTATTTATTTTTTAAAGATTTTATTTATTTACTTGAGAGAGAGAGCGGGGCGGGGGAGCAGAGCGAGAGGACAAGTAGACTCCGAGCTGAGTGTGGAGCCCAACGCAGGACTCGATCTCACGACTCTGAGATCATGACCTGAGCGGAAACCAACAGCTGGCCACTTAACCCAGGTGTCTGGTGTTTGCTCACTTAATCCTGGGAGACAGGAACAGCCCAGCACCCAAGCACGGTTCACAGGATTTCCCCAATAACAGGCCAACTCCGGTCACCCGGAGGCCTGGGTTACAATACTGACTCTTCCAGGCTTTTTTATGACTTTGGCAAGTGACTTAACCTCTGAGTCTTAGCTTTCTCATCCTAAGATGAAGTTAATAAGAACACAAAGTTGTGCAGAGGATCGGTGGGGAAAACCTACGAGAAAACAGTGTCCATGATAAAGTAAGATTTTCTTTTATGGGATTATTTCTACTGCAGGCATCGGGTAGCTTAAGTCATAGAAAGACGTACACAAGGCTCTGTGTCACCGGATTGTTGGTAGTGACAAAACACCTAAGTGTGCCCCAACTGGGAAATGGGTGAAAAGCGGTGTAGACCCTGACAGAGTGTAATACCATGCTATTTTCCACAAAGACATGGGCGCTCAGCAAGGTCCTGGACGTGCACTGGGAGAGAGAATGTGCTAGAAGCACGGTGGAGCTCATATCCTAGAGGCAGCGGACAGGAAACGCAGTTGTCAAAGGGGAGACAGGGCATTAGGGGTTCTAAACTAGTCTGGGGCACCAAGGAGAGGCTGTGAGGAGCAGATATCAAGGTGAAACCTGAGGCCTCAGGGAAGAGTTAACCAGAAGATAGAAGGCTGAGGGTAAAGATCAGGACTGGGGAGTGCTCCTGGGAGTGCTCCAGTGGCCCTCAACCCTAGGCACATACTGGCATACAGTTGTCATCTGGGGAGCTTCAAAAAATACTGATGCTCCCCCATCCAGCCCCAGATTCTCATTTAATTCTGTAGGGAGACAACCTGGGCATTAGGATTTTTCCAGCTTCACAGGGAATTTTACCAGCTTTCCTGGAGCTGCTAATATACAGTGAGACTGAGAACCACAGGTCATAGGTGGAAGCAAGTGGAAGGGATTCGCAGTCAGTATCTGATCATCTTTGGGTGGTAGCACAAGGCTTGTTTAATGCCATTTTTTAGTAGTCTGTATTTTGCAGACTTTTATAGCCAGGCATTTTTTTATAGTAATTTTAAGCAGGAGATAACTCAGAGAGAGTACATCGTAGTATCCAGGGTCTAGGTAATGGTCTGGGTCTCACCTAGACCTAGGACATTTGAATTCCAACTGCTGGTGAACAGATAGCAGGGCGATCTTGGGCAAATTACATTACCTCTCCAGGCCTCAAGTTTTCATTATCTCTAGAATGAACTCTACAATCCCGTGACTCTGTGAATTGGAGCTCTGAGTAAGCAAGACCCAGCAGAGGCCTGAATCATTAGGAACCTGACTGTGTGGGAGGGGATGTCTCTAAATAAAGACCACCTCTAAACTCCCAGAGTTCTGGAGGATCTTATCAGATGCTTCTTTTGTTTTTTAGTGTAGTTTTCATGTGAACCCAGTTGCTGGGGGTTTTCTGATGCCAACTCTGCATGAAACACGGAAAGATGAACCATGCCCTTCCCTTTGTGCCCTTCCGTCCCAACTCGACCACCCGCTCTCCTGCCCCTCTCCATACAGCCACAGTGTCTCTGAGCCCCCTGCATAGAATCACCCTGGCCAGCTGGCAAAAATGCCTTCTATTTGGCCTCTGAAATTTGCCAAGACTCTGCCCACATTTCCCAGAATCCTTCCCTTGCCTCTTTCACTTTCCCCTCAAAGGAAACAAACCCCAGGAGCTGGGCACTCAGGTTTTTCCTGCAGCCATACCACATTCTTAAGGACTTTGATCTCAAAGGGAAGAGGAAGGAAAGACAGACTGGGAGACTTTGTTTCTTTTCTGCTTCCCGACTGCGTTCTGGCTGTGGTCAAAGCCATCAGTGTGAGGGGCTCGCGGGTGGACTATGCTGTCATGATTTCTGCTAAGTAAGAGGACAGTGAGGTGTGGGATGATGCAGTGGGCAGAGAGCCCTGAATCTAGGTTCCTTTCCTGGCTGCGCCCCCCAGGGACCGGTCACTTCATTGTTACTTGGCTCTCAGGAGGGTCCAAGTTACAGGAGGCAATTCTGAAGGTCTCTTTCCTCTGAGTTCAGAGTCTTCATACAGTAGCTCGAAATTTACACCTTGGAAATCAACAATGGCTACAAATCAGGACCGTGCTTCCAACCCCCGTAAAGGCCCATTGTTAAGCACTTAACCAGCACACTGCTGAGGGTAGGTGCCTGGTCACGCTGTGTCCACAATCCCCTGAGAGCATTTGTCACAAGTGCAGGATCCCCGGGTCCCATTGCACACTCTGGATTTAGAATCTTTCGTTGCTTGAGGGAATTCCAAAGACCTGTACACTGGAACTGGCTTTCTGATGAGCGGTGGAACCCATGAATGACATAACCTTAAAGGTCATTTTTGGCTCTAAAAATAAACCTGCTTCATTGCCACCTGCCTATGCGTTTGTGGCTACAAGCAATAATCAAATCATCCACTGCTAAGCCATCTCTTTCTTGCCAATCTGGGGACAGCGTGGCTCCTCATGGAGCCTGCTGACATGTTTCTACCCTGACAAGGTAATTCTTGCTCCCAAGTTTTACATCAACCAGATGCAGGGCAGAAGTTCCCGGTAACCAGCTGCCCCTCACTAGTGGTGCTGGGGCTTTGAGCAGGCAGAGTTTCCTTTCAGAAGTGACTTCTCAGGGCTGAAGAGCACAAGGCATAATGACGTGCCCTGGTTCCCTCCTGGACTGGAAAGTCCCCCTAGCCCCGCAGGCTGGCCTGTGGCTTACTGCTCATGCCACACTGGACTTCAGGCAGCTCTCGCTATGACCTGTGGAGGAGAGGGAGTTGCTGCCAAAGAGACCGAGGCAGGGATGTTTCTAAATGTCTTGAAATTCTACTTTATAGCACTTGGGCCGCTGCTCGCGAACAGACCCCTGGCTCTTTAGCAGCCAGCAGGAATGTCTTCTGGAAGGAAGAGGACGCTGGGCTAGCTGTGGCATTCTTTTCTGATCCCTCCCCTGCCTGGTCAGCACCGCCCTAGGCTCTCCTGTGATCTGACCTTGACAGGAATGTGTTATTGCATCTTTCTCTCTCCGATTTCTTTCTTGTCTCTCTTTTTTCTGGCCCCAGCTTTTCTATCTGCCTTCCGGAATCGCTCTGAGGTAGGCCCTTCCTGCTTCCTATGCCCATTATCTTTTTCAGCCTCCAGGCCTCCACCCTTGGCACTGGACAACCCCCTCCGGCTGCCTCCCTTCTCTCCTGGACATACACAGTCACCGCTGACTCCTGAGAAGTGAAGTTTGGGATCTGGGGAGGCAGGAGAAGACTGCTCAGAGCGTGGGGAAGGGAGTGGGAGCCCAGAAGCTGTCTGTGGGTACCCCGGCAGGAGGGCCGGAAGAGTTTGCATATAGAGTGGAAGACTGGGGAGCTTAGGAAGGGGTCCAAGTTTCAGGTTTCTCTCGAACGAATGGACCCCAAATCTCACCCCAAATTACTGTCATCTTCTTGAGAAAGCGACTTGCCTCCGGCCAGGTCCTGTGCAGCCCCCTGCCTGAGCAGGGGAGCCTGGCCCACGCACCCCCCCACCCCTCCTCCGCAGCGCTCCCCCCACCCCGACCCCCACACCCTGCTGCGCCCTCCCCGGGTGCCGGGGGCCTGCGGGCGGCGGGGCTGAGCCCGAGCCGGCTCCGGCTGTCTGCGCCCCGCGCTCCAAGGCAGCGGGGTGAATGGACGGCATCCAGCCCGGCCGGCAACTTGAAAATAAAAATAAAACAGAGAGAACAGAAATAAATAATAAGGAGCACGCCAGAAAGCCAAAGAAAATACAATCGCCAGACCGGAGCGGGCTGCGAGCCCCTGGCATGGGAGGCGGCGGGGCCTTTGTGCTCCCCAGGCCACCCCCGGCGCGTTTCTGTCCTAATTGAAGAAACACAATCCCGGGGCTGCGCAGCGACGCCCCCGCGGCCGCCCAAGGCCAGAAGGGGCCGCTGGCTGCCGGCGCGGACCGCGAGCACGCCCCCCGCCCCGCAACAGGGCCCGGCTTGTTCTTTGTGCCCGCAAATATTTATTTTGGTTCAAGTGGACGCCTTTCCACAAAGACCACCTGGTTGTGATCAATAACACCTATTTTCAGATAATCTGCCGCTCTCTAGGCAGAGCCCACGGCACTCACCCAAACAGAGACCTTTTCAAAGGGCAATTTAAATGGGCTGGATTCAGAGGGCTGCAGGAGGGACCCAGGCTGGGGTGAAAGGAAGAGGGGGGGGCGCACGGACCAGGCGCTGCCAGGTGGCCCTCTCCCCTGGGACCTCGAGGTGGGGGCGGGGGGGACGGGAGAGCTTCCAGGAATGTTTCTCAAAACAAACGAAAACGTTTCTTTGGTGGACCAAACGTTGCTGGAGAGGTAAGCTTCTAGAAACTTCGACAGCAGCTTCCTCCTCCGCCCAAAAGAGCATCTACTTGTCAAATCAGGGTTTGGGCAGGAGGTAGAGCCAAAGGCACCTCACACTGGCCCTCCTCAGGTTGCTGCGGGGCCTCCCATCCCTTCCTCCTAACAGGCGCACCAAGCCAAGGACATCTGACAGGACAGCCATTCGTGCAAGAGGTGCTCATCGCCTACCTGGGGCTGGCATGGTTCAAGGCCCCGGCTGCAGCCTGGACTGAAATGGATAAAGCTATGCCCTCATGGGCCTTACACTCCATCGGGGAGAGACAGATGATAAACACGGAAATAGGTCAAATATGCAGAGTGAGGTTATTCCAGGAAAACAAAAACAAAAACAAAAACCAAAACCAAAAAACAAATGTGAAGACGCTTTGAAAACTGTAAAGTGGATTGTGTTTCAGCTCTGAGGTGAAGCAGCTTTCTGGGCAGCTTTATCTCCTCTGGCAGGTGTTGAGGAGATGAGTTCCCACGGGTGGAAAACCCCAGAAGAGTCAGAAAGTGCCGTGGGCTCCCTCGCATTTCAGGTGGACACAGCAGGCCTGCGTTCAAGTCCACCTACTAAGGTAATTTCAGAGCCTTGGAATCCTCTACCACAATCAGGCTCAGTAGTCCACACCTCCCTGGGTTGCTGTAAGGATTAGATGAAAATTGATAACCTACTTAACTCAGTGTTACTTCCTTCCTCCCCAAAAGGCCATGTTTTAGTCTAAGTCCAATGGCCATGTAGCATCCTGGAATAAAATAATGACATTTTTAGGCTTCTCAGAACAGAATTTAAGATTTCCAGGTGAAGCGTGGAAACCAAATGTGTCGTCGTGGCAGCTGACACTGGGGGCTGCTCTCAGAGGAGGCGCTGGGCTAGGTCGGTCGTCGCTGTGACTGTGACAGTAGGGGTTGGTCTCTGCCAGCCAGTCTGGGTGCCAGCCATGCCCACAGCTGCTCAGGGAAGAGCCAGGGCTTTCCTGTAACGTAGGACTCTCCTGACCACCACCCTTAGGCCGTGACCCAAGGATAGCCAAGCCAGGAGCTTCAGGTAAGCCTTGAGGGGCTCAGAGTGAAGTGACAGTAATTGGCTTAGCAAGTAAAGAACTTAGCAGTTCTTCTCTCGAACTTTTTTTTAAAGATTATTTATTTTGGGGAGTTGGCAGGGGCAGAGGAAGAGGGGGAAAGAAACTTTAGCAGAGTCAGCACTGAGCACAGAGCCCGGCAAGGGACTCGATCCCACAACCCCAAGATCACCACCCAAGCTGAAACCAAGAGCTGGTCGCTCAAGCAGCAACTTCGCACATCCTAACGCTGTTTTCTCCATCCTTGGAGAAGGGGATAGGACTGATTTACTTAGTCCTTTGTGCTGGTTGAGCCTGGCTGGGGCTGAATTTATGTCACTGCTCTTCATTAAGAATAGTTTTGTCCCTCCAATGAGATGTCCCCAGCATCGATTGTTAGCTCTGAGTGAGCTTTGCTGAGAGATTAAACTTGGGTTCAGACAAGCCAGTGGGGGTTGATGGCCCAGGAAAGATTATGATAAGGAAGGGGTGAGGGACAGGAAAAGGGCGGTGTCCTGGAATTTAGGATAATTGAATTTGCTGTGTAGCCAACAGTTATGACCGGGGTCATCCGCTGGATCTTTGGTTGTAAATCCACTAAGACCAGGAAATTCCAGGGTTAGGCCAATCTTTCCATTTTTTTCTCTGAGATGAAGATGGTTGAGGATTTAGAGAGGGATGGTTTTCACCTTCTAAAGATGCTGTGACTCTGAGTAAACTGATTTTTCACTTCTAGATCGTTAAACTTGTGGCTTAGAAACCAACTTATCAGTCCTTTTGGCTTTTGTTATAGTTTCTCCCCGGAAAATCAGGAGGACCTCCTACATAAGGGACGTTTGTCTGTCTGCTCTGATTACCCAAAGTGCTGGAGGTGGAATAGAGTTCCTCCAGGGACCTACTGCTTGTGAATTCCAAGACCTTGTTTTGACTCCAGTTTTTTCTCTGTTGCCTTTTGGGCATTTGCTAAGGCAAAGCTGTGGGGCCATTTGTAATTAACTCTCAACAAACGGAGTAACTGATCTCCTGATTTCTAGATATTTCTGGCAACGTAAAACTTAACCTAAGTGCACATTGTAGGGAAGTGATTCATATGGCATCTCCAGAGTTTTCTGGAAACCCTACATATACTCAGGATATTCTTCTTGGAATAAACCAAAGCCCCTACAAGTAAGGGGCTTGTTTTTTCTAGCAGAATGCAAGTGTCCTCAGCATGAAGGGCAGCTTGGGAAAGATTATGTCTTTGGCCACACAGCTTACCATGGGGATGGAAATCCCTGCTCTCCTCTGCTGCTCTCTCTTCACTCCAATCTGACTGAAGTCTTCGAGGGTTGGCTTTGAGCACAAGTGGCAAGTCTAGGATTCGGTTGCTGGATTAAAGCCACTTAAAGAATTGAACCCCTTAGAGTATTGCGTCTTGGATTCTGATCAAGTAATCACTGAAGTTTGTTAACGATTCAGTGTAAAAAGAAGACTCAAGAATCATCAGCAATTCTCTTTTGAAGGCAGATTTAAGCTCCAATCCAGTTAACTTTGATTTTCAGAATTGGTGGCAAGTGTGTGTTTCTTCCCTATAGACCGCGTTCCTTTGGATAGAGAGTTGGAATTCTCCACGTTTTAAAGGTCTCAAGGTGGATGTCTTATACCTATTGGTTTCTGAGGAGGCATATGTTGTCTTGTGAGTGTGTGTGTGTGGGGGGGGTTAATGACAAAACTTTGAGTTACTCAGAAAACCACCACATAAGTAGAAGTTCCTCAAAAAGACAAAAGCAGAGCAAAGGAAGGGAGAGTTGTCAGGAAAAGCTGAGGTATCTGGAAAGTATCACTAGAATATATGTGATGCTTGATTAAACATTTCTGAAAGTCAGAGCCTCAAGACAATGTAAGAGTCAGTGGGGAAGGAAATGCTACATCTTCTGGGGAAAGACAGTTAGTAACAGACACCGACTTGGTAAACATTGCCAGCAAATTATAATAGTGCTCTGGTCTTATACTTTAACTGTATCTCTCGTGTTTTCATTTTCTCTCTGTGTGTCTGGAGTTAACCAGAAAGACTCAGGGCAGAGACCTCACCCTGCATCTCAGACCTGCTGGGCACCCATGCTCGGATATTTTCTGCCTACAGGTGCAATTTGACAAACAACAGACACATGTATCAGACCCTTCTAAAAAGCCAGACACTCACTAGGTGCTAGGAATTAAAAAGAAAACATGAGACACAGCGGTTCCTACCCTTCATGTCCTTCTAGTCTAATGGAGGAGGGCACAGACCTTCAAATACAAATTGATTCTGGGTCTTAGCACTTCTGAGTAACCAAGAGTAATTAAAAAGTTGATTCCAGGGGCGCCTAGGTGGCTCAGTGGGTTAAAGCCTCTGCCTTCAGCTCAGGTCATGATCCCAGTGTCCTGGGAGCCTGCCTCTCTTTCTCTCTCTCTGCCTCCCTCTCTGCCTACTTGTGATCTCTGTCTGTCAAATAAATAAATCTTTAAAAAAAAAAAAAGTTGATTCCATTCTTCACCCTCACCTCTACCAGAAAACATTTATGGCATATCCCAGAGCATTGTTTCTCCACACTGGCTGTCCATATCTCTACCTGGTCTTACCAATTCCAGTCTCTCCCCTGGATACCTAGTACAAGATCATTCGTTTCATTTTATGCCCATCCCCAGCTAACTCCTAGTTCCTTAGTCTCTCTGGCTAACTCCTCTCCTTTTTTCTCCTTTCTCTTACTGTTCCCCAGATTTTGCATCTCAAAAGGTGCAAGGGTGTGTGTGTGTATGTGTGTGTGTGTGTGTGTGTGTGTGAGAGAGAGAGAGAGAGAGAGAGAGAATGCAGAGACAGGTGGAGACCACATATTAGAGCGATTTGGAATCTCTTGTCCTCATCCACGGCCAAAACGTACACACGTTCAGTGAGATACGTGCCTTTGAAATGTCTATTTATGGATCTTTCCTTTATCGGCTTCTCTTCCTTTCCCTTTTCCCTTTCCCTTCCTTTCCATTCATTTCCTTTCTCTCCTGAAGTATTTATTCTTGAAGACATATGGGGAACAGAGCAAGGTCAGTATCAGAGCACAGCGGTAGTAGGGTTGCACCAGGTGAGAAGGGCATAGAGTGCAGAATTAGCACCCAAGTGGAGGAAAGACAGTGCCCATGGGGGACTGTGGTGCGACCTGTCATGAGAGTCAGGGCTTGAGCAGATGGAGGAGGGTGTCACTGTAGAAGGGTGGCCTGGCTTGGAATGTGAGAGCTTGGACAGGGTGAGGAGGACATCAATATGGAAGCATGGGCTGTGTAGGGTGAGGCTGGAGCCCACATAGTGGGGTGGCTGGGATGGAAATTGACAGCCAGAGCAGGGAAAGGAATAGGTCCCATGGGGGTGGGAGTGTGGCAGGGAGAGGAGACAGGTCACATGCAGGACAACTGAAAAGCAAGTGCATATATTCTGCTTAAGGGGAATCCTGTTTGTCATTGTCAAATAGGAGAATCACAATATGGAAGGGGGAAACTAGGTGAACCCTGTGGTGTTAGTTCAATTGGAAAAGGATGCATTCACATGAACTTCACTTTTTCAATATATATATAGATAGAAAAGAAAGAAATATGGATACCAATGTCTAATCATACGTGATGGGTAATTTAATTGTCAGTTTGAGTGGGCTGAGCGTTGCCCAGAGAGCTGCTAAGACATTATTTCTGGCTGTGTCTGTGAGGGTGTTTACAGGACAGACTGATATTTGAAACAGTAGACTGGGTCAAGGTCTTCCTCACCAAAGGGTAGGCATCATCCAGTCTGCTGAGGGCCAGTCTGTTGGATAGAACAAAAAGGGGGAGGAAGGGCAAATTCTCTTTCTCTGTTTGATCTGAGACCTCTGTTGCCCTCAGACACCGGCACTCCTGCTTCTCAGGTTTTCGGGATCAGACTGGGACTTACACCATTGCCTGCGCTTGCACGCCATTCTCTGGCCTCTGGACTCACTTGGATTGAATGACATCGCTGGCTTTCCAATTTCTTCAGCTTGTTTCTCTGGAGAACCATGACTAACACAGCGTATGTATGGATATGGATATATGTGCGTGTGTGTGTGTGTGTGTGTGTGTGTGTGTACATGATGTATGTATATGTAGATACATATGTTGCCTTTCTCTGTCCCCTGAAAAGGCGTGGGAACAGAAACAGTGCAATAGCAATGAGCACACCTAGCACCCAGATATTGGGCTCTAAATATCATTTTCCATGGAAAAGAACCAGTCACCCTTGGAGAAACAACAGATTTCATGGTTGGGACAGAGAGCTGGAAAAATAAGAAAGTGCTCAAAGATTGGTGGAAATATATCAAAGGACACAGAAGCCAACTTAAATGGCCTCCCACTGGGGTAAGGTCATCATCATATTAAACAATAATAAGAACATATATCCAGGGGATAAGAAACTAAGTCTCTAGAGACATACACATGGAAATCTAAAGATGAATGAGATATTTATATAATTTATAATTATATTTTTATTTATAAATTATATTTATATAATTATATAATTATAAATTATAATTTATATAATTTCAAAACACCTACCCACAAAATACTTGATTTTTTAAAAAGGTTTTATTTATTTATTTGAGGGAGAGAGAATAAGAGATAAAGAGAGAGAGAGCATGAGGGGGGAGGGTCAGAGGGAGAAGCAGACTTCCTGCTTCAGTCCTAGGTCTCTAGGACCATGACCAGAGCCAAAGGCAGTTGCTTAACAAACAGAAGCACCCAGGCGCCCCACAAGATAATTGTCAATTACAAAGGGAAAAGAGTACCTGTACAGTGGAGAAGGCCGGAAGACATCACAAAATGAACTTGATCAATAATGGATAAATTGAAAGTGTGTACGGAGAAGTCAGCATCACTCTGTAATACTGCCACCAGAGATGCCTAGCCTAGATCTGATCATGAAAAAATACCAGACAGCTCCAAATGGAAGGCCATTCTACAAAATAACTGGCTTATACTATTCAATGTTGTCAAAGTCTTGAAAGTCAAGGAAAGATGTGGGAGTGTTGCAGACTAAAGAAATGGGACAATTAAATATAATCGAGATTATGAACAGAATCCTTTTGCTACAAAAGGCAATAGTAGGACAATTAGCTAAGGGTGAATGGTGCCTGAGGGTTCCATGCTAGTAGTCTGTCTCTCTTAATTTTCTGATTTTTCAAGATCCTACTGGATTATGTCAGAGAATGTTGTTGTTTGTGGGAAATTCACACTGAAGTATTTGGGTGTGATGGGACCTCAGGTTGGCAACTTGCTCTCGAGTGGCTCAATAAAACATGTTCTCTGTAAACTCAACTTTTCTGTAAGTGTGTGACCATTTCGAGCCTTGACAATTTTTTAAAATTAAAACAGTACATTCATAATAGACACAGAAATTAAGGAGTATGATTTAACTCCATTTTATGATATCAGAGAAGAACAGAGAGTTACTTACCAAGACGATATCTTGTATTTCCATAGTTCTTTTCAACATGCAGATCGTTTTCACTTGTAGTGTCTTACTTAACCCCTTTGATAACCTTGTACAGTTAGGACTATAATCTTCATTTTATAGATGGGAAAAATCAAGCTCAGATACGGTTATGCTATCATGAGGAGAGTGGTAATGTCGGGCTTCACACCCAGGTCTCTCGGACTCTGTCCCTGTTCTTTATTCTCTCAGCGTCTAAGGATGGCCCACTCCTGTGTGCCCACTGTCACCACAACAAAAACAAACAAACAAGCAAACAAACAAAACCCTACTCTCTTCTCTCATGGAACGCACAGGCTGCTTTGGGTCTGCAAACAATCTGGAGCCAAGCTTACTAAGCATAAAATCCCAGCTCCCAGCCTCTATTTCTTAGCTGACTTAAAAACCCAGCCCAGCATTTCTGACAAAGGGCATTTTTAGCATTCTTTCATAACAATCTCATTTTATTTGTAACATCCTGCAGCTTGGGGGTCTGCTCTGAGGTCTTTAGGTATACAGAAAGAGCCAGCAAAGGGCAGAAGCCCAAGTGGGGCACGAGGGCCCCTCAGGGATAGGGAAGACACAGTGGGTCTCTGGAAAATCCCATTTACTCCACTTTTCACTCATTTGGAAAAATGCCTTATTGACCACAAAACAAAGTCTACCCTGTACACCACTCGCCTAACAAAGTGTTCACCAGTTACTGAGGATTTAATAGAAGCTCTTGGAAAAACCTAGCAAATACTAGTGATAACACTGATACATATATCTATATATACTTCCTGTACAGTATTTAATAAAGGGTTTTGTTCATGGGTCATCGAGGACCTCGCAGGAGACATTACTCAGCTCCCCAGTTCGGAGGTGCTGATGAGTTGCCCAGTAGGTGGAAGGGTCAGAATTTGAATCCGGGACCCCTGGCTTTATATCCTTGTTCATTTATCTACCTCAGTTGCCTCCATCCTCCCGCTAAGAAGACGCAGGAGGTAACGAACTCGGTAAAAATCCAGAAGGTTAGTTTAGCAATTGTAGGTAAGTGAGTGGTCTCACTGGAAACTTTTTCTGTTTCCCCTTAGAGCTTTTAAGCGAAGTGTAAATTGACTATGTGCTTAGGAATTTACCAGCTCAGACAGACTGAAACAATTAGACAGGAGGCCAAGTCAGAGTGAGAGAGGGAGACAGACCCCAGGCACGTGAGCCGACATTCCTTTCAGAAAGCTTCCCTCCATATCCTTTTTCAATTGGCTGAAGCCCTAGAGGTTTGACTGGCTAAACCACTTCCTCTCAGAAGCGGCCGTCCCCCCTCCCAAGGGAGACTGGGATTTGTAGTCCAGAAATCAGCTGACCTTTCATAATCCTTTAGCTGGACTCCCTGGCTGAAGGAGTACGTAGTCAATTTCAGTAGCTTTCCATATGATGAAGTGTCCAGTGTGCTTTTTGTGAAACACAAAACTCATCCTGAATAAGAGCTGAAGTCTCTGTTTATTCACCAGAATCCAGTCCCCTGGTCCCTCCGTCACCCTAGTTCTTTCTTACCACCCTTCTCTCCCCCATTGATACTGAGCACCATTTCACTGCCTCCTTCTCGGGACGTGCTGGACACGAGCCCAGCCGTGCAGCTGATGGTGGGGGACCCTCCAGGAGGCAGATCCCCAGCTAAGTGTGGGGCTGGCGCTCGACAGCAAAAGAGCCATGCCCAAGGGTTGCTCCTTAGAGTGGCACCTTTTCAATGCTTTTTCTTTAAAAAATTAAAAAAAAAAATTAGAGAGAATATGAGAGAGAGAAAGAGATAGTGAGCAGGGGGAAAGGGTACAGGGCCTGATGCAGGGCTCCATCCCAGGACCCTGGGATCATGACCTGAGCTGAAAGCTGATGCTTAACGACTGAGTCACCCAGGCACCCCTTCAAGAGGTTTCCAGGTAACATATTTACATGATGGTTGTTGATTCAATAGGTATTTGAGGAAGTGGAATGTGAAACTAGGTCCACAGACCACCTACAGAAAACACTGCGTTTTGTTTTTCTTTGCTTTCTGAGCCCTTGCTAACCACTGCCTTGGCCCTGCAGAACCTAGGCTTAGGATAGACAGATCTTTCTTTTTTTAAAAGATCTTATTTTTCAGAGAGAGAGAGAGAGCACAAGCAGAGGGAGCAGCAGGCAGAAACAGGCAGAGGGTTAGGGACTTGATTCCAGGACCCTGGGGTCATGACCTGACCTGAAGGCAGCCACTTAACAGATTGAGCCACCCAGGTGTCCCAGGATAGACAGATCTTCCTTTCTGCCCTGGAGTTCTGGAACTTCCTGATCTCTGCTCTAAACTAGTCATATCCCATTTGAGGACCCACACTTTAGCATCACGCATAGACTAACTAAACACATTTAATTGCATGCAGATATTACTGGTTAAATTTTAAATATAATAATTTTTAAATTAAATTCCTAGTGGTCGTTGATCACTAGAAATGTAAAACAGTAGATATTGAATATATAATTTCCTTTGTGCGGGAGGCAACGATACTTTTTGATGCTAAAAACAAAAATAAAAACAGAAAACAAAACAAAACAAAACAAAATAGAAACAACCAAAAGAATGACCTCCTCTTTGAAAGAGCTGTTGACCAGTGTGCTAAAGCTTGGGAAAGAGTAATTCCCACGAGAACCGCTCCCAGGTTTTACTCTGCTTCTCTCTGCTTGCCTTGCACTGTGTGTTAGGCGCGATGAACTTCATGGCACAGGCTCAGAGGGTTGATCGGGGAAAATACTGAACAAGGAGCCAGGACGGTGAAGAGCCTGTTTGTCCTTGTTATGCCCCAATAATGGGTCCGTGATTAAAGGAGCGAGACTGATACAAAGCGAAGGTCAAGCAAAGCTTTATTTCGCGCCAGGCATCAAGAATCTATCCGAACATTCGGGGCCACACCTCTTACAAGAGAGGGCGACCCTTCTCTGTTTCACAGACTAGCTTTTAAGGGCAAAGCCCATGCGGTCGGGCCTGGCCACGCACAGGTGGCCAATGAGATTGTAACACACACAGGAAACTCCACAGTGATGCTAGGTGACCAATTGAGTTACAATTTACCCTAGTAGACATTTGATTTAGCCTATCACACTTTGGTTAGGATGGGAGACCAAAAGGCTCCCAAAGGGTGGGGCCCATACTCCTTGGTAACCAGGGAGACAGTATGCATCCCCCCACTGATCGGATGTCTCCACCTGGCCTGACCACCTTTGTATCTGGGCTTTGTTACCTGAAGCTGGTTTCCGGGACTTGTCTCCAAGTAAATCCCCTGGGGAAAGGGGAGCAGGGACAGTTTCTAAATAGGTCCTTACAGTCCTCTGCCACGATTCAGCTGGATGCCTTTTAGGAAGCTAGCAAATCCTAAATCTGGGCATTCCAGGGGACCGAGTGCTGGCCTTCATTCCGCACGATGCTTAGAAGGAAGAAACGCTGTCCTGGTCCCGTCAGTGAGGCACCGATGTCCCAAATGTGGAAGCATTGTTGGGAGCAAATTCAAGGGGCAAGGTTAGACCAGAGTTCTAAGACTTCCATTGAGGTGAGGGACCCACGCCAGTGTTTGACTAGGGCATATAAAGAAAACCTCTTAAAAAGATGAACTCCCATTCTTCCCAGAGCAGCAAGAAACATGCACTTCTATCTTCCCTAATGATTACTTTGCAAATTTCTAAACTGATGGAAAATTGCTTGGCTGGTGTGGAGATTTGCAGAAGAATCCAGCTAGACTCGTCTAGAACATACCTGGCCTTTATCGTTTCTGTCTCCATGCTTGGGCCACAAACACCAAGTTTTTATTTTCTCCTTTCTTAGAAGGAAAACCCATACAGATGTACACATACATACTCATTCCTTTAACGACGACCTTTCTTGTTGAGTGTTGACAGCAAGAGATATACAAAACAAAGAACATAGGCGGGAAACATTAGAATTTCAGTTTCAATTTATTTTTATATTACTCTTGAGAATTATCTGTTTTGCATGTTTCATAATATAGTGATAATAGTTGGTGTATATGATTTATAAATCAGTGTTGATATATTGAGAATATTTGCTTAACACTTTCTTTTTAATGGTAGGGTACAATTTAAAAAAAAAAAAAAAAAAGGAGACCAATGTTCTGGAGCACACCTCATTTCATTTAGGTAGATGTGTTGTCCAGAAGGTACTCAGTGCTACCCGGGGAAGATGTCGTCTCATTTCTCATACCATCATAGACTTTCCAGGCCTCACTCATTTTCATTTATAAAATAAAGGAAATGAAAACCAGCTACCTAAAAGTGAAGCAATTTGAAGCAAGTTTCTTCCTTGGAAAGAAAAAAGAACCTAACAATCTCCGTTGGCCATAAGATCCTGACATGGGATCAGAGGAACCTGGACCTCCTTATTCTCCGGTGGAAAGTCAGGAAGATGGTCACTTGGGTTTGAGGTGCACAGTGGAAATACAGAGTGACGTCTAATGGACAAAGGGCCCATCCTGGATGGAAGTGTTTGCTCTGTTCTGGTTCTTAGACACCGATTATCCACGGCCGTGGTGTCATCCTAAAAACCCTTTTAGGCTGGAGGAAGATTGAAATAACATTTTTTTAAAAATCTCTGCAAAGGTCATCAATAATGTGAAGGTTAATTTAAGTATCAACTTGCCGGGAACACTGAGTGCCCAGCTTACACATTATTTGTGAGTTTATATGTGCAAGTATTTCCAGATGAGATTAGCATTTGAATCTGTAGACTCAGGGAAGTAGATTGCTTTCCCTAAGGCCCAAGGATACCATCCAATCCAGGCAGGGTCTGAGCAGAACAAAAGGCAGTTGAAGAAGGAATTTACTTCTTTGCTTCCGGTCTGCCTGCTTGAGACGGGGCATTTTTCTTCCCCTCGGGCTAGGATTTCTACCATTCTCTTCCCTGGTTCTTAGGCCTTTGGGCTCACACTGGAACACATCACCGGTTTTCCTACATCTCCAGCTTGCAGACAGCGGATGGTGGGACTTCTTGGTCTCCTCAATTTTGTGAGCTACGTCCCCATAGTAAATCTCCATCAGTACTGTACATCTTACAGTCCTGTTTCTCTGGAGAATAGTGACTAATACAAACAACGACAAAAACCACAACGATTTTGTACTTTCTGCTTTCTGGCAGTAGGTACACATGAAAAAGCCTTTACAGTGCAAGAGTTTCAATTGGGAACTTCCCCTGGGAAAACCCTTTGACCTAATCAGGGGTAAATAAGACGACGATGTTCTCAGTTCTGAGAGAAGAAGGCACAATTTATTTAGTCAAATTATTTTACAACATAGTCTTCATTGACAGTTGTCAGCTTAACACTTAATATAGTTTTAAAAAAGTCAATGATTACCTGCAAAATTATATATATTTTAATATCTAAAAAATATATTGCATATATAGGGCAGGAAAATCCCTCGTATCCACAAGGGAAAGTTTGCTTGTTCTTTTCAAAGTTGTGATTATTGCATTATGGTTATTTACAAACATTTCCAAAGCATTAACGATTTGAGTGGACCACATTTACCTCCTTGTGCACGCCCATTAAATACTGCATGGTGCTTCTCTTTCTAGTAAAGTCAGTGACTCAAACGTCCTGTTTTCTTTTTAGCAATAGTCACATTATGCTTTTTAAAAACCAGCTATAAAAACGTACAAACAGCCCAAATGTACAGATTGACAAAAGATGTACAAATTACATTTAAAAAAATAACGACTGATTTGATAGTAAAATTGTCTTTGTGACCGAGGTCAACTCGTTTATTTATTCTTTTTACTTTTTTTTAATTATCTATTTTTAATACTGTGAGATATAGGAAAATAACTCTGCATAATTTATACAGTAAGTTGCCTTCTGATTGGTTGACCCTGGACCGGTGGTCGGACAAACGCACAGCGCTTGCGAATCTGCTTGTGTTCAGAAATCCCTACGACTTTTCAAAGTTCTGGGACCCACTGTCATTACTTAAAAAAAAAAAAAAAAAAATTATTTAATTCTCTGTCTTTCAGTAATGTCTGCATTTGCATTAACATTTCTTAAGTTCATATCTTGACTATTTCCAGAGAGGATGGTCAGCCTAGCAGATACTGCCCACTGGGAGGGATTTTGCAATGCCCACGGCTTCTTAAATACACACACACATGTTCTTTCTTTTAAATTCCAGTTGGGTGAAAACTTCACTGGCCTTACAACCAATGTTCCAGTTGCCATCCACTGAATCAGGTCCTCCTACAATAAGGTTATAAGCTTCCTGCCTCTATTTTCTCTCAGTCTCCAGCCAGAGCATTAACTGGTTAAGTCCATGATTTTTTTTTACCATACTGAACCCTACAAGATCCATGATGAGACCCGTGTGTTGATAAGAAACTGCTTTGGTCATAAAAATATAAAGAAAATGTACAGTTTCTTTCCTAGAACCATAATACAACCATTCCAGTAATCGAAATATTCAACTCAGAAGAGGATAGCAGATTGAGATTCCAAACTGGTGTACTGGCCCAGAAAATCAGCCATCTCTTTGTTCAAGGTAGAGGAAGCGGAAGTTACCAACATTAAAAAAAAAAAAAAAAAAAAAAGGATTGTTTTTAAACAACAAACGTTCTATCCAACAAGAAAGAACATCCAGTTTTGTTTTTCTCTTCAAAGCCACGTATGTCCTTTGGAGTCCAAAGTATCCCAGGAAGTGTGAGGAACGGGGGGCTTCAGGTAGAAGACCACCAATGATTAAGCTTCTAGTAGTAGCTGCCTAAGTGTGAGGGCACGTGGGTGTTGGGATGGCGGGGGACATTGGGATTGGGGTAAATCCCACCTGTGGGGGAGGTCCAGTATTGTGACGCTGCTCCGAAGAAGCTAGAAGACGTGACCGGCATGGAGGTCGGGTGGGGAGGGACAAAGTTCACCTTCTGTTGATGGGCGTGGTAGGAGGGCATGTAGGAGATGTCGGAAGGGTACTTGTACATGGATGACTCCGTGGGATGTGGTTGCAGAGCCTGCGCGATGCCGTGGAAGTCAAATTTGTAGGCATACCTCTTGCCATGCACTTTGGTCATAATGTTTTTATCATAGTAGTATCTGAGGGCCCGGCTCAGCTTGTCATAATTCATGTTGGGCTTGCTTTTCCGCTCTCCCCAGCGCCGGGCCACCTCATCGGGGTCCGTCATTTTGAACTCCCCGTTGGTCCCCTCCCAGGTGATACAGCTGGCGTTGGCGCTGTCCGAGAGTAGCTCGAGGAGGAACTGCCACAGCTGGATCTGCCCGCTTCCTGCGGGCGGTGAGGCAAACAGGAGAAGACAGAGCAGCTCAGTCTGGGCAAGTCAGAGTCCGGTTCCCTAAGACGCCGGGATACTCTCTCGCTTCGTAAGAAACCCGTTATTTCCCATCACGTTCAGAATCTACTGCCTCTGGCAGCCCCGTAGCTGGATGATTTGGGGCACGCCGCTTCCCACCCTTTTGGGCAAGATTTTTGAATCTCTTCTAGAAAGATTTGCATCGCTGTCTAGTTTTGACCTACTCATGAAGTCCCCCAAATGTTCCTTGTCGGTGTAAAAGGGAGCGGGGCCAGAAGACCACAGCTGGTCACAGGGAGAAGGGGTGGCCCAGGTGTCAGACTGAAGGCACCTGGGATGTTCCTTAGCAGAGCCCCAGTGCTTGGGTCTCAGCTCTAAGTCTGACAGAGAAGAACTTGGGCAGAGAGAAAAATAAGAGGAGAGGGAGCTGCGTGTCTCCTTCCCACCTCCAAGACCCCAAAACAGGAATGGCCAGGCACCAAAGAATGGGCCTGCAGACACAGGCAAGAGCAGTTCCCTGGGGTGTGAAGGTGTGGGGTTCACTACCGCAAAGGGCCAGTTAGCTCACACGCTTGGTGGTCTTGGTCTAGAATTCATTTGAGAGCTATTTTTAATAATGAACCCTTAAACCACATTGTCATATTTCCTTTATCTGCAACTTTTCAGGGACACACGCCTCTTTCACAAAGCTCTCAGATGACTGCAACCATTTCTAAAGTCAAGAATAAAACACCTTTGGACCATCTATTCACATGTGACTTCCATGAGGACCATAACTGAGAACTCACTGGAATTGCTCCCCCATTCTCCCCAATCTTTCCCTACAAAATTTTTGACCTGTGCTATTTATTACTAATCTAAACTTCCATGCAGATAGGCAGTGCTCATACACTTGTTTTCCAGAAGGAGCCTCAGCTAATGGACATACCTACCACCTAATAACAAGCTCCAGACTCTCACTTGTACACCAGAGAAGTAGATGTTGACCATTTCAAGGGAAAGAGCACATGTTACTTCTTAGTCAGGTCTCTGAACTTAGGACAGTGGTCTCTGTGACCTCACAGAGCTATGGAACATTCTGGAAAGAAAAACCTTGTAGGCCAAAGTAAACTCACCGGGGTTGGCTAGGCGACTGCTGGTCGGGCCCAGGATCTGATATGGATCTGAGGAAGCAAAAAAGGAAATTAGCTTCCCTATTATTAAAAATATAAAACCAACAGCATTAATAATAAGAATACCCCTGGGGTTTATACTTTTGTTTCAATATCATAGAAAAAACTGGTTTCAGAAAGCTTTATTGCTTTTATGTGCAAACCTCAAAGATCTGGAGCAGTTGTGGTTTTCATTCCTATGATTACAGAAACATAGAATACAAAAAGCATCATTTTTTTTTCATATTCAGTGTCTAAAATTTGCAGATAACACTTTAAAAACGGCTAAAACAGAATCATGAAACCATTTGGAAAGATGCTGGCTAATATTCACTCATCATGACTGAAGTGAAGGACACCTTTTGAAATGGGTTTAAAGAAAGGTCTAATGATTTCTGGTCTTTACGGCTCCGTACACATATGCCTGGAAATCAGGCAGCCTGGGTTCTAGCCCCAGTTATGTTACAAACTAAATAACTCATTGGGACAATCTCTTCTCCCTTCTACTACCAAATCCTGCCTCATTTGCTTGGAAATGGCAGCAGTAGCCAGAATTTGTATTTTAGCAATAAAATGACTATTCTACCTCAGTCTCTGTAAAACTTACATGATTATTTAATTATAAAAAGAATCTTTGCAATGTTGTTTACATCGGGTCAGTCTTTTTTTCAGGTCAGGAAGTCATGGTACACAGTTGGATCATGACTTGGCCAGGTGGTTGTATGTTTGATACAGTTTACTATTTTTGCACTTGTCGTTGCAATTTTTAAAAAATTGGCATGATTTGGGGATTTCTGCTTACAACCATGAATTAACTTGAAAAGCCCTCAAGGCTACTGAGTTTATCCTCCGGCATCCACATATCCACACAGTACGACAACTGAAACATTTTTGGCAGGTAATGTCTAATTTTGCTGTCGTTGGGAATTCTTTTTTTTTTTTTAAGATTTTATTTATTTATTTGACAGACAGAAATCATAAGTAGGCAGAGAGGCAGGAAGAGAGAGAGGAGGAAGCCGACTCCCTGTGGAGCAGAGAGCCCGATGTGGGGCTCGATCCCAGGACCCTGGGATCATGACCTGAGCCGAAGGCAGAGGCTTTAACCCGCTGAGCCACCCAGGCGCCCCTTGTTGGGAATTCTTTAAATGCACTATGTCAAATTCCGTTTGGCTTGTGTGTTTCACTCAGGACATTCTTTCTCAACCCTCTCAATGACATATAGGTCCATTCTCTATTGCTCTGCCTTCGATAGAAATGGAACACAATGTTTCTCTGTCTTAAAGCCAGTGGCTTGTCCAGAACTTAATCTCAGCTGTGTCACACAGAGAAGACAGAGCTGGGCCTGGGAGTGGACACCACAGCTGTCTTCAGAAACAGGAAGGACAGAACAGGAGGAAGGCTTTCCGGAGGGCAAACCAGAAAGCTGGATGGCAGTTACAACAAGGTGGACTTTGGCTCCAAGAGTGGAAATGAGCCTAGTGAGGTAGTGAACTCCTCATTGCTATAAATATTCAAGGAGAGGTGAGGTAATCATAAGACAGATGTCACAGAAGGATGTGATAGACCTAGTATCACTCCAATACCAAGAGTTTCCAGTTCCATGGTTTGAAAAGCTCCCCTGCCTAATTTGTTAAGTAGACCCAACAAGGATGGGAGTAGTTTTAAAAGAAAGGTTTTATGGAGCCTAAAAGGTTTGGATAGCAGCTCTGGAGTCTGTGGATTAGAGCTCTAGTTTTCTCATAAGCCAGCTGTGTGGCTTTTGGCAAATTACTTTCCCTCTCTGGGACTTAGTTTCTTTATCTTACAAAATGAGGCATTGGAACATTTCATCTTTACTTTTGTTTTTACTTCCGATATGTAACAAATCTTAACCCGGTTCTAGTGTCTGCTACTTTTTATTCACTGAGCTCTTATAGGGAGTCAAGTAGGGATCCTTTATGAAAGAGAAGAATGAGGACAAATACTGTGTATTGATTCAGTCCCCCTCAGCTGACCACATGGGATCAACAGGGGCATAAAGAGCAAAGGAGGGATTACGCATCCCAGAAAGGTACCTGGTTGGGGCCGTTGTTCAGTATTCTTGCTCATTGCTTGTGCTCCTGCAAGTGGGGGACCTGAGGGAGGAAAGAGATAAGGTGAGTGGGGCCACTCTCCATGAGGGAAGAGAAAGGCCCTTGTTAAAAGCCCTCCACAAGGTGCTTCCTCATTCATTTGCTCATTCACCCACTCTCTACTCACTCACTTATTCATTTTATCAAATAAATATTTATCTAGAGGGGCACCTGGGTGGCTCAGTCAGCTGAACATCCAACTCTGGGTTTCAGCTGAGGTCATGATCTCAGGGTCATGAGATCGAGCCCTGGGTCAGGCTCCACACTCAGTGAGGAGTCTGCTTGAAAGATTCTCTCTCTCCTGCTCCTCCCCCCACTTGCTTGCTCTCTCTGTCTCTCTCTAAAATAAATAAATAAATCCTACAAATCTTATAAATAGTTGTCCAGAATTTACTAGTGCTGGCAGTGTTCTTGGTGCTGGAGTTTCAGCAAAGAACCAGCAGTTGCGGTAGGACTTACAATCTCACAAGGAGACAATGAGGAACCACAACAAACATACAGCACAGCCGTCCTAATGGTGTTGCTCCTGTGAACTGCATTTTTAAGTAGGACATTTCGAGGTTCTCAATGGGATGGTGACATGTGAGGGAATGTCACCTGCTTGTCGTGTCTGTTTTGTGAGTTCCCCTCGTGGAACCTCTCACATCCAGCCTTTCTGCTCCCATCATAGCTTCTCCATCCTGCACCTAAGGCGGCTTCTCACACAGTTTATGGTTTATGTATCCTTACCATTCCCCTCTCCTCCCACTGGTCCATCATACATTTAGCCAGTTTCATTTCCCCAAACCATTTCACCCCACCATCCAAACAACTTTGTGAGTCCTCACTGACTAAAGAATAAAGGTCTACCTTCACAGCAGCCTTCGTACCCCTTCCTTACCTTTCCAGACTGCTTTCCCTTTGTGCATCTGAAACTCCAAGAACCTGGAGTCCTCCCTAACCCTCAGACATGTCAACCCTGACACCGTTCCCCGGCCCCCCACTTCTCACTGGAGGCTCTGTATTCCCCATCTCTGCAAGGCCAAACCCTGCCTCTCCTTCAAAAGCCAGCTCAAATGCTGCTAGGTCCTCAGGCTCTCCTAGATACTTTCCAGATGAAAAGAGCTGTGTGTGTGTGTAACCTCTCTCCCCAGCTTGACAGACTGGTCTATGTCTGATTCATCTTTGTGGACCTGAGAGTGCCAAGTCCTAGGCACAGAGTAGACAAATAAGGAATACATAGAGTATGGAAAGGGATCCCAGTTATTGCTTGAGCATCAATTTGTCATCACAACCTTCTTGAAAGAAGGCCCTTCATCACCCATGTGCTGCTGGACACTTTTCTTCCTACAAATAGCAAGGTTCATACGTTCTGGTTAGGAGTGCATAGTCATTCTCTTTCTATATTCCCTTAATGGGAGATTTGGGGTCAGACTTGAACACAAATTGATATGTCAGACCCCCACCATTGCCTCCTAGGACCGTCCTCCATCCCAGCCCCTCACGAACCGAGGTCCAAGGAGGTTGGTATGATTCAGCTTCAACACTCAGAGGAGGAAAGTCATGAACGCCCATTATCATGACAGAAATGGCTAGATCCAAATCCAGCGACCTTCCATTCATACAGAAAATCCAGTCTTGAGAAGCCTTCTAGCTTCAAAAATGCGAAAACCAAATGCAATGCCAAAAAACCCAAAAGGTCTGAATGAAAATCCCACATCACCTTTCAAGGAACAAGTATCACTGATAGGCCCTACCCTGGCAGTTAACTTTGATGTCCTCTGCATAGGCAAGACAACAAATGCTCACTCCTGCTCTGTTCTAGCTCATGACCCTGTTTTTTACCCATGTTTGTAGAAAAAAAAAATTTTTTTTCTCCAAATGATAGCGTGTCATTTACTTACTTTTGTTGAGGCCAGAATTCATGTTATTGCCCCATCCTCCTCTCCTCACTGAGTCATAAGAAGGGTCTAATGAAAAACAACAAGTAGAGGTACATCAGCATCTCCAGCTTTTCAGAAAGGTGTCATAACGATTCTCTTTTAGTGATCAAGAGAAGTTTGATTTAATCAGCCATGACATCTTAGGCATGACTAAGTTCCAGAAGTGTACTCTCCTCCTGGGCTATGGGTGGGAAGGAACATTAACACTCATCAGAAGCTGGAGTGAACGGGAAGATTCTTGAATTTGAAGTCAGAGAATTGGTTCAAGTTCTGTCCCTTGCCACTATTTGTTGTGGGACCTTGGATGAATGATAACTTCCCTGAGCTTCAATATTCTTGACTATGGACATAAAAATTTACACCATTTCCCCCCCTTATGGAGTTGCAGTAATGCTGTGAACTGAATGTTTGTGTGTTGTCCCCCCTTTCCGCCCCCAGATTCACATGTTGCTATCTCACCCCAGACGTGATGTGATGGTGTTAGGAGATGCAGCCTTTGGGAGGTAATTAGGTTATGAAGGTGGAGCTCAGGGGAAGGGGATCAGTGGCCTTATCATAAGAGGTGGTAGAGCTAGCCTGCCCTCTTCCTGCCATGTGAGGGTACAGCGAGAAGTCAGCAGTCTGATCCAGAAGAGAGTTCTCCTCAGAGCCCCACCATGCTGGCACCCTGATCTTGGACTTCTGGCCTGGAGAAGGTGTGATAAATGTCTCTCATTTCTAAGCCACCCAGTATATGGTACTTTGTTGCAGTGGACTGGCTAAGATAGGCAATAATCCGACGAGATAACATCCGTGAGACAACTTCCGAAGTTTTCTACAAATATAAATGAATATAGTTTAGAAAGAAAAAAGAAGTCTGCAGTTGTGTAGCAAAGTCCTTTAAGCAGCTCTGAAGAGATGGGCGAGATCCAGATTAAAGACTCCATGGGAAGAATGTCTCAAACCAGGCTTGTGATGGCGGCGGACTCCGGCCCCTTGCTTCAGCACACTGGTATTTCAGACGCACAAGCACATTCCAGGCTCTCCATGCTCTTCCAGGGAGAGTGCGAGGGCTGGGCCTGACTACCACAGAGAAAGGAAGAAGGCCAGAGGTGTGGCTGGAAAGGGGGCAGGAACGAGAAGCAAGCACTTGGAGAGAGGCTTCCCGCCTGGAAATGCCTACGAGCTTGCTCTCATATTGCCTTGGAGAACCTTCCACTGAACTTGCTGCCTCTTTGGGACCCCAAGCTCTTTCTTGAAAGAGTCCACGTGCTTCCATAACCATGTTCAGAAATTGCCTAACTAACTGGCTGGAAACTTCTTCTTTTTTCCTTCTCATGGTGTGAGTCCCGTTGGGACATGAATCAGGAATAGCAGAAGAGTTGAGGGATACAGAATTGTGACTTTCAAAGTCTTTCCATGAACAACAAAGAAACCATAAAAACCATCCGAACAAACGGAGCATGAACCTCATCAAACAGCAGTCTGACAGGGTGGAAGGCAACCCATCCCCCGCGCCCCCCCTCCCCTGTCCATTCGGAGCCTCTCCAACAAATTAGAATAAGCTCTGCGGAGATGGATGGGCCCATCCCATTGCTTGTTCTCATTGATTCTGGCTAAGAAGAACCGAAAGACAGGGATGGTTTTCTTGTGGAAAAATTCACGTACGGACGCACATTCCTCCCAGCTCTGGAAAAGCCAGTTCACTTTTTAAATTACCATCTGTAGCAACTGGCATGAGAAGCAAAACAGAAATCCAGGGGGATGAGGATGGGGAGGGAGGTCAGAGAAGGGGACAAAAGAGACACAAAGCTCCACACATTTAAGTCCTCTGTTTTAGTTGGCTTCCACCCGCCCCCCCAATTCTCCTGCAAATAGATTCCTACTTTTGCTTAAAAATAAAGCAAAACAAGCACAAACACAAATCCCAGCTTGTTTAGGGGCCTGGAGCAAGGGGAGGGCTCTCATGAACATTTTCTGGGATGTATTGTAGGGATCTGTAGAACGTGTCCGATGCTAGTATAAGCAAAATGGAAGGCAAGATTCCTCAAGATTTCTCTTTGGGGGCAGGGGTGGGGAGCAAATGCTATTTAGGCCTTCAGTAATTTATAGTTGGGCCTGGAACAACACTGTTAACTGCATGGGTCCACTTACACGCGGATCGTGTATGGTACAGTACTATAATGTCTTTTTCTTATGATTTCCTTACTAATATTTTCTTTTCTCTAGCTTCTTTTATTATAAGAATATGGCATTTAATACATCTACCATAGAAAATATGTGTTAGATGATGCATATGTTATTGGTAAGGCTTCTAGTCAACAGTAGACTATTAATAGTTAATTTTTGAACAGTCAAGAGTTAGACACTGATATTCAACAGGGCAGAGTGTTGGCACCCCGACCTCCATGTTGTTACCCCTAACCTCCATGTCGTTCAAGGGTCAACCGTAATTGGGAGTGACTTCTGCACTGTGTTGCGTGCTTGGTCGTAGACTGGACGGGAAGGGATATGAAAATGTTCCCTGCCCCTAAGTTTAAATATGAGAAGATGACCAAGACTGTGGGGGAAATAAGGGCCATGTACCAAAGGAGTGGTGTGGTACTAAGGTCCACTGGAGGTTAAAGAGGGAGAGGTGAGTGTAACTGGGGCCATCAGCCTTGAATGGGATCCCTTTGGGGAGGAGAGAGTGAGTAACGAAGGCAGGCACAAAGCAGAAGTATCTGGGGAACAGCCGTGGGTGTCATGAGCACATGACAGAGGCAGAGGGAAGGGAGGGGAGAGAGGGGTGGAAGCGAGGGCCAAGGTCATGTTCAAGGCCATGGTGATGGCAGCTAGGCAAGCACAGTGGCCTTGCGTGCAGGGAATGGACACCAAGAGAGATTATGGGCATCAGCATGACCACACAAGGGTGTGGTGGAGAATGGAGCTTATGAGGTTGTGTCGGATGGATCGGAGCACCGGGGGAAGGAGGCGATTCTCATAGGAACAGAACAGAAAGTGGGAAAGAAAGTGGCAAGTTCATGCCAAAGGAAAAAAACAAATCAGTCGTTCCAGGAACTGGTATGTGTCATCTGCAGTTCTGACTTGACGTAGGATTTACTGCATTGATAAAAATCTCTTGCTCCAAGTTTACTTGGTGTTTTTTGGTCGATCGCTATTCTACCAAAGGCTTCCATCCTGTCTGAAAGCTCTGTTCTATCCATTCCGAGGACTAAACTATGGCCATGGCTGTATCGACTGATCACCCTCTCTTCCTATTCTTTTCCAGCAGCTCCAGGAACAGACCTAGCACACAAAGGTTACATAATGAGTGGATGTACTCCCTCTAACCAACGAGGGTGGGTGACCGCTGGATTCTCCTCTAACTCCAAGGGGCCCCATCCTGGTTTGAAGTTGATGCCTTATCAGAGAAGTGTTTGGTGGCCCCATCTTTCCTGCCACACCTTGAGGCCTGTGGAGGGCTGCTGTGGGATGCAATTCTCCCACTAGCCTACCTCGGGGGAAAGCCTGGCTGAGAAGACTTTCAAAGTCCTACCCAACCCCTGAGTCCTCTAGTAGGTAAAAAAGGGAAGTGACAGAAACAGAGATGCCACCAGCAGTCAGTCTAAACTATGTCCTCACTGCACACATGACAGAGGAATAAAGAGCAAAGGCCATGTCTTCAGCTGGTATCTTTAGCCAATGGTCCCCGAGGAGCGTGTGACCTCAGAACCACACGGACCACAAGATCCCTTTCTTTTTTGTTTTTTCATTCCCATCTACCTACACAGAAAATCCCACCACAGGTACCTGGGTCCACAAAGGACACCCTGGGTCTGTTTACTGAGGAGTTTAACAAATGCACTCCATGGGCACTGGGGCTCACGGGACAGCTGCTACATGTAACATTTCAGTGAAGACCAGTGTTTTGGGAGTAAGTCCTATGGCAAAGACAAAGCATGATGCTGGAGAAGACCAAGGCCAAGAACCAAGGTCTGGCCCTCAGCCTCAGAGAGTTGAAGAACCAGGGTAGCCTTGCGGATAAAACGAGATAGCCAAGTAAATGCCCGGCCCAGTGAGAGCACAGACTCAGCCTCAGTACATGCTGTCAAATAATATTATTATTGACATCATTATTATGCACCTAAAAAATGATTAGCCCCAGAGACATGGGTTTGCTAGCCCTACCAAATACATGTTCCTTTCCCCTCCCATCCTCCCGACTCCCTTGCTACGCTGTACTTATCTGTCTACTTTACCACCAAATTTAATCACTAACTCACGGTTGTTTCTTATAGTCTGCATCTCCTACCCGAATGCCAGTTCTGCAAGAGTAGCAGTCTTTCTTCCAAGCACCTAGAACAGTGCCCCGCACAGAGCAGGGGCACGATAATTATTTGTTGAATGAATGAACAGACGGCCAATATTTTCTTCTTGCTAAGTATACCCACTTCCTCTTATTGTTTACTATTTCACTAGTTGAACAGAATTCAAGGCCCCTCCCCTGACTTCTCCCCACTGAAGTCTCCTAGGTGTTTTAAGACTAGGTGATGAGGTGTATAGGTCATATTCATTCTGGATGCCCTTGAGACACAACGAACAACAATGCACATAGGCTAAAACCTTGTCCCCATAGGGAAGTCAAAGAATGGACATCACACATTAAGAGAAAACTTAGCAGCGTGGCAGTTCCCGTCCCAGACAAACAGATATATGTCTATATCCCAAATGGAAAAGCCTGGACCTGGGAGTTAACCCAGCGGCTCACATTTCTGCACCAACACCAGCCCTCCTGGGGCCTGATGCCTGGGTACGTCAGAGGCCCTACTGCCGGTCGGCACAGGGAGAGTTCTCTGATGGCCTGAATCCGGTCCACGCAGCCGCCCGAGTGTGCACTGATCCCCCCACCCCCACCCCACAGCCCCCCAGTATGGTGCATGCTTCTGCTTTCTGAGAAATGTCTTCTGAAAAGACAAGCTTAAGGTAGCAGCAGAGAGGACAAGTTTCAAAAAAGTGACCGTTAAGGAGCAGAAAACCAGTTGATGATCTTCTATGTGGCGGCAGATGGCTTTATCAGCAGAAAAATCACTCTGACTCTGACAAGCTGTCTTTTCACTTTGGTGAGCTGACCCTCCCTGGCTTTATAGAATATTAAGATGACACATCTCATTGCGACTACTTCTCAGAGAAGTTGCCCAAAGGGCTCCAGCTGGAGTCCATGGTTTCCGGCAGTCCAAAGCAAAGAGAGAGCAGAGGCTCATTCTGGAGAATCTGGGCACTGCTGGGCGTTGTAGATAATTCAGCCTCACATATGTAATGGCCTAAATAGTACCTAGTATCGCCATTATGTGATGCTAAATGTGGCTGAATCAGACACAAAATGGCCTCTCAGTAGAGAACTATGAACATGGAGTTTTTTTTGTTTTTTTTTTTTTTTTTTCTGAAAAGTTCCTGTTGGAAGGAGAAAACTCTTTCTGGAAATGACCTTCTCGTAGACATCCACACAGTGTTAACTCAGTTTCTGTGTGAAGCTTTTAAACGGGTTCTAGAAATCTGGCCAACTGACTCAGGAAAGAAAGCTTCTTTCTGCTCTGACGCCCACGGTTGGCTGTGTGAAGGCCTCATGTCCCAGTGAACACGCAGCTCTCTACTTTGTCATGACCTCCCTGGGGGCCAGCACACAAGCGCCTCTCTCTTGATCCCTTACGACACAGGCCATGGTCTCAATTACTTGGTGGAAAAAAGATGAATTTTCCCTGAACCTTCTCATCAAATTTCTGGTTGCTGCTGAAAGAGCTGGCAGCACCTAACCATGTTTATCCTTGGAAAGCCCAGCTTCTGAATGTAGACCTTTCAGCTGAAGAATGGACAAGGCTGCTCATGCTCAGTCAGATCCGGACTTCCTCTCTGGAAAGCGGGAGGATACCACAGGAGACCCAGAGCCCTGAACTGCCCAAGAGAGGGTCCAGCCCACCTGGAGGAAATTACATCTCCTAGCCACTCACAGGGAAGAACGTAGGGGAGCAGCCTTGTTTGTTGTCAGTAGATGTTTGGGCCAGACGAGCCTCCAAAGCCCCTTCTCCCTCTGAGGTCCTGGTCTTCTGGCAGGCCCAGTCTCTGAGGAGAAGGTCCTACTGGCCAACAACCTGACTCACACTGCTTTCCTCTGGGCTGCCCTTTGTGTTGCCTGTGACGCTGGCAAACCATCCAACCTGTGAAAGCCTGCTCTGCTTCCTGAACCTTCCTGGCCCCCACCACGGGCCAGCTTCTTGTCTGCCAACATCTCCTCTACAATGCCTGCCAGTGACTAAGCCAGCTATCTGAACTTCCGGCCTGGCCTCCCACTTCAGAAGCATAGGCACCTAGCACCTGAGCAGCAGGTTGGGGGGGGGGGGGGGGGGGGCACCCCCGGGGGGGGGGTGTCTTTTCTCTGTGTGAGACCCTGGGCTTTCTCCAGCAGCTACGTCATGGTGGGTAGAGTCACGGAGCCCTGGGTTCAGACCCCAGCTCTGTCATCTACTCTGCTGAGTCATCTTGGCCAAATCATTGCTCTGTCGAACCTCAGGTTCTCCTTCTCTATAAGAGCGGGAAACAAATGCTTTAGAGGACAGCCTGGAGGAGTAATTCCAGGTGTGATGAGCAGCAACTTCCAAATCTACACCGTAGACCTGTCGTTTATTCTCTCTTCCTGACATCTCTCAACTGTTTCTCTTGGTAAGTCAAGGTTAGAAAGTTCATCGAGGAGGGCCTTGAAAAGGGAGAGAAGCCACCAAAGGGAAGAAATGGTTCCACTGCTATGCTCCTGAATCAGTGATCTCCCACGGGAATCACGTGTGGCCCACTTTCCACAGGAGAAGTGGGTTGGCTGGGCCCTGGTTTGAGAGACCTGGCCCTGGAAGACAGTGGGGGGCAGTGGCCGCGGGCCGCCTGCAGTAGAGTGGGCTCGGGGAGTAACAGTCCAGCGTCCACCTGACTGCCAGGTCCCCTAGTCCCTGCCTAGCTGGCCCCAATGCTCAGAGCTGTGTCCCCTCACCTCATTTCAACTCATGCTATAGGGGCAGGCCAGCCTTCACCTCAGTAGTATCTTAGGTTCCAAAGAGCAGCAGAGGATCTTGGCTTCCACTGAGACTTGGGAGGAGGGAAATATCTAGGGAAGGCTTTCCTCAAACTTGGAACTCACAGAAAAAAAACATCCTGGATCAGATTTCCTTCGCTCAAGGATCTTGTCCTGGAATCCAAACAGCCCCTCAGCCTCAGCACCAGCCCCGCTGTGTGGAGTATAATGGAGGTACTGTTTAAGATTATTATATGTGCGAAGGGGGGGAACAAAAGGCATATTAGAAAAATGCTTGAAAAAAAATGGATGGTTTTTAAATATGAAAAGTTTGGAAGGGTGAGTGGCCCATTCGCCAGGCACAACCTTGCCACAGTCACTCAAGGCTCCCCGCTGAGCCTGGACCCTTCCTTCGCTTTGTATCTCCCAGGGGCTCTGTGTCTGAACGACACCGAAGTCTAAATGACCTATTTATTTTGATAAGGCCTCAAAGTGGGATTTTGGGACCAGCCTTATGTGGAAAAGCAATTCATATTGACTAGATTAATTGGGTGTTTGCCCAAATTCCCCTCCACATTGGGCCATGTAGACACAACTAAAGTGCAAGCTTTTTGGTCAAATCCGCCTCAGGTTTAAAAGGATTCCAAGTAGGGAAAAGAAACTCGAAAGTTCACTTAAGTAACAGGGCTTGAGGAAAAAGGAGAGGTGGTCCTGTGTTCGACCCCCTCTGCTCCCCAATCTGAACGGCCACCCCCGACACCTTCACAGTGAGGTTGTCCTCACTTGTTCTGGCCACAAGGGGTACCATTCTGTGTCTGCTCCACAAATCAGCTTTTGCACCCTCTTCTTTTCAAGGTCTACAGGTCAAGGCTCCCTGGTGATAGTCTGATGTTTATTGCCCTGCCCTGTTCTTCTTCTTGTATAGTTCTCTGTGCACATATCTTGCTTGCTTGCTGATGATCTTTTGAAAGACAGGGACTGTGGTGTCTTAATCACCTTTCTTTCCCTCGCCCAACTCAAGATTCCTCCCCTCCCCAACACTAGCTTATTGGACTTAATCAATATCTCTGATCCCATGGTACATTCATTTAGCCACATTTTGTTGAACGTCTACTATCAATCCAGATACCGCTCTATGCGCTGGGAACACAATGATGGCTAGACGAACATTCCTGCTCTGTGGGACTTACATTCAAAACAAACAGTAAACTACATTGTATATGAGAAGGTGGTGAGAACCATGGGAAAAGAGAAGACACTGAAAGCAGGGCAGGCAGTACTGGGATGGGGAGGGCCTCACCAAAAATATCTAACTGGAGCACAGACTTGACCAGTCTAATGGTGTGAGAACAGCTCTCTCCCTAGCACCACATTTTCTCGAGAGGAATGACCGCCGGCTCACCCTACATTGATCTGAAAGCGCTCCTGGAAAGTCGATGCCCTTTTATTAGCTCTTTCTTTAGTGAGAATTACTTGAAGTTGGAAGACAACAAAATAAGTGAAAAAAACCCCGATAGTATCTTTTTGGCTTTTTGGGGTGAGGACAGTAAGGGGTTAGATGAGTCTGGTCTAGTAAAGGGTTCCCCAATTTCTGTAGACTTAGAATCAGGCTAACTGGCAACCCTGAGGTTTTCCCCTCACACTGATTTAGGGTTGCCATTCAGATCGAGAAACTTAAAATCCCAACACTGCCCTATGATCTGCCTGTTGAGCTGCATCAGAAATGCAGGAAAGGGCAATTCTCTGGGGTCAGCGTGGGAAGAATGGACAGGTCAGATCGTCATGAAGGAATACTCCATCTTTGTGGCCTGGTAGGTAAGCATGAAATGCTTCCATTCCTGAGTCCTGCATCCACATGACAAAAATACAGCAGTTTTAAAGAAAAAGAACCACCAATCCTTGGTAGGTGGAATGTGATCTCACTTATATAACAGAATCAGAGGCTTCTTTTCAGACTGGAAGAGACCTCAGACATTATCTAAACCAGACATGCAAATTAGCACAGGCCTGGAGGCCCAGAGCCTGAGAGAAAGCATATGTGGCCATATAAGAATTTTAATAGAAATTGAAAGTATGACTCATAGCATAAAAACTGCCATTCTCTAAACTCCTCTAGGATATTGGGCAGGGCTGATAATTATTTTATAGGCAGGCCAAAGACTTTTTAAGCTCAAAGATTTTTCAAAGTTACACCAAGAATGATTTTCATCTCTTTGGAAGAGTGATACCCAGATCTTACCAAGCATAATATGGTTGCTTGTGGTGTTCGTAAGGGTGCCTAAAGATATTCATTAGAAGGAATTCCGTAATTTCTCTTTAATCTCTTCCAAGCAGGGAAACAGCTCATTGCAACAGGAAGAATTCAGGATTGGGGTTCAGAACTCCTTGATTTGCTTCCCATCTCTGCTGGTTACCAGCGGCATGAATTAAGGCAAGTGACTTAATCTGTCTGAATCTCAGTTAATCTATCTGGAAAAGGTAGGTACCTGGGTGGGGGAAGGGATGATTCTTCTAAATTTAAGAGTTTGGTAAACCAAATGACTCCTTTAGTGCCCGCAGGGTTCTACTGAAGAGAAATGAGATCATGAATGTGAAAATGCTTCATATACTCCAAAGTGTCCTATAGAATTATAGCTGCTCCCTTGTTCGAGTTTAATTCATTGGAAATAGGAAGTTAATCTTTCTTGTGTCCACCAGAGCCAATTTCTTTTGGTTCTTTCTTTTAGTGAAGCGGAAGGATTGGGGAAATATTTAATTAAAGTGTCAAAGACTAAAATTTTTTTCCCCAGTGAATCAATCCATCAACCATCAGTGGTTATTCACAGAACATCTACAGGGCTGGGAAAAAAAGGACGCAGGATGAAACTCACAATTAAAGACTACAAGGTAACCTTGTAATTAGGTCATTAGGTTCATAGATAGCTTGTGAATGTGGTGGGGATTTGAGAAGAGATTGTAGTCTTTGCAAGTAATGAAGAAATATCTTAAAGGCAGGACTTGAATTGGTTTTTTAAAGGTATGTTATATTTTGTTAGACAAAGTAATAATCCTGCTTAATTACCGCTTTTTCTTTAGAGTGTGGCTTACACGAGAATTTGAATTTTATCAAAGAGGCATGTTTAAACTTTTTCTTGATCCTCCCAGGTAGGAGCTCACAGATCCCTGAGATGAGAGAGTAAAAGCCCACATGAGTCCTGGTTAGTGTTTTTAACTACAGTATTTCTTCCTCAAAGACTTGATGTTCTTCAAAAGGATAACTCATGAGAAATAAGTCCTTTATTTTCTTAGATAGGGGCTTCTCTAAAAAGAGTAAGTTGTTAACATTTATAAAAAGAACCTGGTTAAAGTTTTTATATTAAAATAACAAATGATACTATCAATGCCTTGGTTTTTCACCAAACCTCTACACCTTTATCTGGAAGGAGAGAAGCTTCTCTCTCTTTCTCCAGATAGAGGGATAAATAGATTAGATAGATAGATAGATAGGTAGGTAGATGATAGAATCTGGTTTATAAATATGAGACTAAGCAAGCTTCTTTCAAATACTTTCCAGTATTTGGAAATACTGGAAATACCACCCCCTCAAACAGCCTCCCTGTATGATTTCTTTATCCGTATATTTTGCAAAACAAATGCATTTGGAACATTGTGTGTTGAGGTGGCCACCAACAGACCCCCTGGAGCCCTTGTGGACCTAGGATTTTCTTTCCCAAGTACTTTGGGACCTCACTACTCAAAACAGCCAAAAGAGGTCCCTTCTAGCTTCTATTACAAACCAAGACCACATGGCAATAGAAGTGGAGTTACATCAACCCAGGCCAATTTCACTTTGAGTCTTAGCTCTGTTATCTGGAATGGGATGAAATGTCTGAGTCAAGGTGAAATTTGGTAGAGATGAGAGGCCTGAAATAGTAATAGTCAAGAATCTGGAGACGAATTGGAAATTCAAAACTCAAATGACCCACTTAGTAAATGTGAAACGCTACTGGGAAACGAGCATTAACAGGGGTGAGAGCTGCACCCCACCCCTCCCTCCAGCTCTGTCATGAGAGGGCCCTGCCTGGTGGGCGGGGTGGATCGGAGTCTGGGTGAAGGATTGGAAATGTACTCTCCAGGTCAAGTGGCCTCCAAATACTTTTCCCACAGCCTTACCCCATCCCCCACCCCCCACCTCCTAGGCTTACTTAAAGCCATTTTCTCCTATTAAAATGCAGCAGAGCTCATCCATTCATCGTCATCATCATTAATGTTGCAGGACCAGCTGGAGCCTAGCGGGTTCTGGATTTCTCCAGGAGCACCTCAGAGCAGGTTCAATAAACATAAAGACATAAAGACAAAAGACATGCCCAAAGAGGGCAGGAAGGCCAAAGCTGGGGGAACACGTAAGCAGCCAGGAACAGGACTAGGGGCCTGAATGTCTTCCGGCAGAGGGACAGGATGAGGCCAACACTCTGGTGGCAGAAAGGGTGACCATGCCAAGCAAGGAAGGCACATTTCTTCTCCTTTCAGTATTCAAATAAAGCTCCGGCTCTCCAGGGTGGGGGTGGTGTCCAGGGACAAGAGGTCAGAAACATTGGACAGCACTTATTCTAAGAATGCAAATCTCAACTCCGACTTCCTCCTGGGCTCCTTCGCCCAGCACGGGCACACAGGCTTGGAGGAGGCTGTGGGCTCCTGTGTGGTCTGGGGTAGCTGGAGCGTCCTGGCATGCATCTTCAAAACGCTCACAACCCTCTTTCTTTCTCCTCCTTGAGCACCATGGGTCCATGAAGCTTACAGAGACAATGAGCTTACCCATTGCAACGTGAGGACACTTCACAACTAGCTTGTGGATAGGTGGGTAGGTGGATGGTGGATAGGTATCTATCCACCTTCGTTGTAAAAATTAGGTTTTTAAAACAGAAGAGCATAGGGGAAGGGAAGGAAAGATAAAAGAAGATGAAATCAGAGAGGGAGACAAACCATAAGAGACTCTTAACCATAGGACACAAACTGAGGATTGCTGCGGGGGAGGAGGGTGGGGGTTGGGGTAACTGGGGGGATGGGTAAAAAGGAGGGCACGTGATGTCATGAGCACCGGGTGTGCTATGCAACTGATGAATCACTGAACTCTACCTCCGAAACTAATAATACACTACGTGCTAATTAACTGAATTTAAATTTTAAAAAAGATAAATTTAAAAAAAATTAAGTTTACTGCAATCCTCATTGACTGACAGAGTGTTACTCAGTTTAACTCCCTTTTCTAAATCTCTTCTTTTTTCCCTTTATTCTTTTAAGTGTCTTATGGAACACAGAAGAACGGGTAATATCATGTAAACGATAAGGCACGATAATGAAGAGGTCGACCGTGAAACCACCTCACATGCTTCTGGAAACACAAATGCTGAGTATATCCAGTCAGGTCCCTGATTTTTTCGGACCTTAGCCGGAATCGATGAGTCTCCTCACATCCTCTCAGCAGCTAGGTGACATCAGCTGCCTGGAAGAAGTGGGCCCTTCCGTGGGGTCATGTATGGACTAGAGGAAGCAACTGTGGACACTTGTCCCTGCCGGGCGGGCGGTACCTGCTGGGCTCCCTACCAGCTTTGTGATGTGGGGCTAGCCTCTCTGTGCCCCAGTTTTCTCAGATGTGAGGTGAGAAATAACAACAGGGCCAACTAAATAAAGTTACTATGAGGTGTAAATGGGAAGCAAATAGAAAGTTCTTGGCGTGTGTCAGCTCTCAGTAAGGAAAGAAGGTTGAAGTGAGCAGGAGGCCCATTTCCCCCGTGATATTACCTTTCCTTGGCTTGGCACTCCTCTACTCTCTTTGCAAGGGACCATATAACCAGAGGGCCCAGCTCTGAAGGGCCCCCAAGGGGAGTTTGAATTAATTAAAAAAACTCCTAAGGGGAATTTGAGTTGATAAAAAATGGGCCAAAAAGGTGAAGGGGAGCTATCATCTCCTGACTGGACTCTGCTTCCAGTAAGTTCTTCCCTCTCCTCACAGCTTCTGAGGATTCGCCTTGGGGTCAAACACAGGGGAAATGGGAAGCAAGGTAGAAAGAAAAGGCAAGTTCCACGCCCTCTCTGCAGCAGATGAAGCCAAAATATCGCTCTCATATTGGGAAACACCACAAACCATTAGCTAAACGGTAAGCTCTTGGAGAATAATTTGAGGCACTTCGCCTATAATTCTCACCCATCGTCCCAGTGGCCTTGTCGGAGACGCAGTCCCCACCTCCGAGATGTTCCAAGTCTTGCAAGAGAAAAGACTACTATGACAGAATCTGTTGAGGGCTAAATTGGGAAAACAGTGGGTCCAAGCAAAGCACTATGGGAATTGGGGGATGACCATACTGAGGCTATATCGTCTGACCCAGGCCTCAAGGGGCGAGGCACATTTCTTCATTAAATATTCAAATACAGCATGGCAGGTGTGGGGTTCTGGGAAGATTTCAGAATGTGACTTTCTAGGACATAGGCTGCACTGGGGGTGAGACAGGGGAGAAAGGGTGTGTGTCACAGGGCAAGGCTGTCACATCCCTGCACCCCGAAGCAGACTAGACTGTTCTGGAACTTGTGTCTGTGGATCCTGCCTAGTGGAACCTGGACAAACCACACACACACACACACACACACACACACACACACACACACGTAAAGGCTGACTTTTGCCTCACAATTCCACTGTGCTGTGGTGGCAAAGTCAACTGATCAGAGTAAGTGGGGGAGACAAGACTGAGAAGCACCTGTGTGGAACTCTAGACGGTCACTCTAGTTATGTGTGTCTGCCCCGGGAACCCTGGGGGGTTCATGGTTGACACCATGCACCTCTGAACTCTCTCCTGCAGGGAAATGTCTGGTGGTCGCTTTCTTTAAAATAATCAATCAATCAAACAAACACAGACACCGAGGAGAATGATCGTGGGAAGATATCTTTGCTTGACTACATTTAAAAAAATATCCTCAAAGGAATAAAACATATACAATTTGAATTATTCCTGAGACAGAGAAAGTCCTTCAAATAATGGAATGCAATCCTTAACTACAACTAAAGGACAAAAAGAAATGTCCCAACAAAATTCCCCTATACCTTCCTCCCACAAAGCAAGGACACAATACTGAAAGTCGTTGGCCTCGTTATTCTGGAAGAGATTTACACTTGTCTTAGGAAACGGGCTAAGTGTTTCCAATAATTTAGAGAAAGCATGTCCTAGTCGCTGTGTGTAACCCACACATGTGTGATAACAGTACACGGAGCACACCCACGGAAAAAAACAACAGTGCTTTTACTTAAGAGAAAGGAAGGATAATGGTTACTTAGAAAGTGTCCCAGACAAGCTGTCAAATTGAATTCAGAGAGCTGGAGTCTGACTCCGGGACAGGGCTGGCTGGCTAAATTCCCTTGGGATTGGGGTTTCCTGCCTGCTACAGTTTGGAGACAACCATTCTTTGTTTCCCAGCTCGCTCGCTCGCTCTCTCTTTCAATCTCTCTCCGCTGAACACACACACACACACATACATACACACACAAAAACATGCAGCTCTCCAAAGAGGGTCAGATCGAAAGCAGACAAAACATTAACTCTGGAATTTCAAAGAAAAACAGTTAAAAAAAATAATAAAATGGAGAGAGCGAGCTACTGTCTATTCTAGAATCATAAATCTTGCCTTTGGACCACAGAAACAGCTCTCTCTCTCTCTCTCTCTCTCTCACACACACACACACACACACACACACACACACACACACATTCAGCAATCACCCCGGCTTTGCTAAAAATGGATTAGGGGTATTTCATCATAAAGAAAAAACACAGAATGACAAAGTTCTTAACAGGCCCTCCTGTGAGGCCTTAATACCCTCAAATTTTTAAGTGTATGTTAGTTGACACAGACAGAGCCTGAGGAACCATATAACCTGCTACATAAGAGAGGTCTTTACTCCCTAAAAATAACAGGAGATTACCTCACAGTATTACAGGCCTTTTCCTATGGGTACACATGTTCCAGACCCATCCCCCATGTGCTACCCTGTATGGGGCCTGCCCACGCCAAACACCACGCTCATCCTCCCCTCCTACAGAGACCCCACTCAGGATGCTGCCCAAAGCCCACCGTCCCCCAAATGCTGAACTCGAACCCATGTCACCTTCACACACCGCGCATCGCCTTAGGAACACATATTCTGAACCCATCTCTGCTTTTTTCCCCCCATCAAAACAAAGTTTCTCGAGGCAGCTTTGAAATTATAGAAAATTCTGGAGGTATAGAAAAGCAGGGTGAAAAGTCTACGGAACCCCGGAGGGCCCTTTATCCTGCTTTAACAAGCATGGACTCGTGGCCAATCTCATTTCAGCTCCACTCCCACCTACGCCCCCTCCCCAGCCCCCATTAATCTGAAGCAATTCCGGGCTCTGGGTTCCTTCGTGGAGCTTCCTGGCCCACAGGGAGACACCCCACTGAACTCCGTCTTTCAGTTTCATGTAAGCCACCAAGAGGCCACACAGGGCTTCCCACCCCCCATAACCCTGTCATACGCTGAGGCCTTGGTGCTTCCCCAAGCCATGCTCATATCTCCCAGAGAAGCTCACCTGGGCCCCAACCTCCAGTCCCAGCCTGAACCCTTCTGGCCCCCAGCACTACAGCCCCCACACGTACACGACAGAGCCAGTCGCACTGACCAGTGTCTTTGGGGTCGACTCTCTTCCCCTTGTCTCCGTATCTACTCCCAGGACTGCCATGATGCATATCTCCAGAGGCCTCCCACCTTTCGCTCCAACGTCTAAAACTCCATCATAAAGGACACCCCCATTAGGATGTAAATGCAAGGGGAATGGCAAGATTTAGCGTTATATACTCACCCATACTCCAATATACAGTATTTAAGGACTTATTGGCCTTATCTGTAGTACCTCTGATTCTTAGCCCCTTGATGGTAGGTGCTGCTTGGACACCATATTTCTGGGGCTCAGCCTCGTGTCCCAAACATGATAGGTCCTTAATGAATGAAGACGTGATCAAATAGGGTAGAGGAAGGCGTGAATCACAGAATTTTGGTCCATTCTTACGGTCCTGAGTGACTTCAAACTCTGCCACTTGCCACTCCCTCCCTGTGTGGTCTTGGCTGGATCCAGTCTTCTCTGGCCTCACATCTCTTCTGTCCCATGAAAGTGGGGCAGGGGGTGGTGGTGCAGGGTACACAGTGTTAGCACTGAACTATTTTTCATCTCTCCATTATTCTCAGAGAACTTCTTGGAAGTAGCATGTATTTTTCCGGTGGATTATATGCAATTTCATTTTATTTTATTCCACATGCATCTCCTTAATAAGATTTTGAGCAGCTTGGCTGTCTCATTGATGGTATCACCATGCCATAGGATATGGTGCTTCTCAGCCTTCAGCACAGTGTCAGAAACAGTCAACCCTCAAAACTATTTGAATTCTTTTGCAATAATAATACTAATTACTATAATTCATGGAGCATTTATTGGTATATCAGATACCATGCTAAGTGATTGGTGAGTACTGTCCCAGCCCTGACAGGACACTAAAATGGTCCTCACTTTTATACACAGGGAAACTAACGCATCAAAATTAAGTGACTTATCCAGGGTCATACACCTAAGTATATATGTATAAGTTAAGTATAAGTATATATAAGTATGTATGTATACTATATAAGTATGTATGTATAAGTGTAAGTATAAGGGTATAAGTAAGTGACTTATACATGGGGAAACTAACACATCAAAACTAAGTGACTTTTCCAGGCTCTGAGTCCAGAGCTTGAGTTTCTAATCAAGATGTGATAATGTTAAAATAAGAGACGAATACTTGCCTTGGGTAAATTCGGAGCACGAACCAAATAATTTAATTAGTTTAAATTTAAAATACCGTTAGATGCTTGAACTAAATAATGCCAAGAGGATGATGTGAGAGACAGCGCGGTGGGAGGAAAGAACCCAGAGACCTAGGTGTGAGCCCCGCTCTGTCCTGGGACCTGAGGGACTTCCCAGGAAGCCTGTAATCTCTCTGGGCCTTGTTTTCATTATCTACAGAATGGGAATAATAATAATACCAGCCCTGCTGCCTCCCGGTGAGGTTGTGAGGCGCATAGGAGATAATGTGTGTGCAAATGCTGGGTGAACAATGAAGGGCTTCAGAAAGGGGCAGTTGCTATGAGTGTGTGTGTTGGGGTGGGGGGGGCTGCCATCTGGAAATCTCCTTGACAGAAGCCGGGCTCTTGTTAGCGTGATCTTCAGTGCCAGTTAGGCGTTTCTCGACAAAGGACGGGGAAAGGTAGTTGCTCCCTCCCTCCCTCCCGTACTTAGCAAGCAGACAGACTTTTTCTCCATTAGCCATGGCAACTGCTGGAGAGGGCTACCGTGCTCAGGTTTTGCATTCAGCAGCAGGTTTGGAAAGCCTTCCCGGCCGGGCCAAGCAGCTCAGTGCTGCACGAGCCCCTCACAGGTTTACGAGTTCTAGGAGTTCGTAAGCAAGGAGCTCAAAATCCTCTGATGTTTGGAGATTCCGAGGTATTTAAACAGATCCAGCATGAGGAGCTAAGAAAATGAGGGTTAGGCATGCAAAGCAGCTCCCAAGCAGAGATGGGCGGATTATTGCACGCTGATTTTCCAGCGGAGAGCACTGGGAGGCACTAGGGTGTACCCCAAAATCAAGGTGGTGCTCGGACCTGCACCCCCAAACACACTCCAACCTCAGCATGGAGGGCAGGGAGAACAGGTTTGGAAAGTCAGTGGTCCTGTTTCCAGGACTCATCATATGTACTTGGAAAGGCCACTCACCTTCCAGACTCTCAGTGTCTTCGCTAGAAAATCGAGGTACCAGGGCTCCTGGGGTGGCGCAGCTGGTTGGGCATCTGACTCTTGCTTTTGGTTCAGGTCAGGATCGCAGGGTCATAGGATTGAGCCTGGAGTCAGGCTCTGGGTGGGACTTGGAGCCCGGCTGGGATTCTTTCTCTCTCCCTCTGCCCCTCCCAAAATAAATACCACATCTACTATTTAGATACATATAATGAGAGCATATAAGTGAGGGATTTCTGAGATGTGAAGAGAGGTGCTAACGCAAACTTGTCAAAACCAACGATAATTATAAGATCACCAACGATGATGGAAAGAACAAGTCATGATCACGTGGTGTCTCCACTCAACCCGGACCTTCATTAGTGAACCAACAAGTCCTGTTCCTCCTCCACTAGGGATCAGGAAAAGTCAAGATCAACCACCCACTCTATCTCTAAGAAAACCTGGGGGTGCTCTGAGCTGGGTCTCCTTTTCCTCCCTCGAGTTTGTGTCTACACTGTAGCAGAGGGCTTCTCGATTTTAGCTGTAGGTTATGACAGTAACCTGGAGAGCTTCAAAGAAAATTCCCAATGTCTACATGTCACTCCTAGCCATTCTGAATTAATGGGTCCTGTCTGAGGCCTGGGCATCGGTGTTTAAAAATTTTTTTTTAAGATTTTCTGTATTTGACACAGAGAGAGAGAGCACAAGCAGGGGGAGAGGGAGAAACAGACTCCTTGCTGAGCAGAGAGCTCGATGCGGGGCTCGATTCTAGGACCCCGAGATCATAACCTGAGCTGAAGGGAGACATCTAACTGACTGAGCCACCCAGGTGCCCCTTAAACTTTTTTTAAATTTAAATGTCTCATTTTCCTTTTTATTGTGATAAAACATCCCTAACAGAACTGACCATTTTGACTATTTCTAGGTGTGCATTTCAGTGGCATTAAGGACGTTCACTGGGTAACCCCCACCATCAGAACTTATTCAACTTTCCAAACTGAAACTGCACCCATTCAGTGACAGCTGCCCCTCCGTCCCTGCTCCCAGGCCCAGTAACCCCCATTCTATGCTCCATCTCGAAGGATCTGCCCACACGAGATGCCTTGTGGGAACGGAGCCATAGAGTGTTTGTTCTAGGGCACCAGCAGTCTTAAAAATCTCCCCAAGTGATTCTCTGTGCGGTTCAGACCAGAAGGTAGTGCCAAGCAGGGGATGCGTATGAATTCATCCTTGGGAACAGAGAACGGTACAGGGCATGGATGGAGAGGAGAGTGGGAAAATTGTGAGGTCAGGGTCAAACAATGGGAAACATGTCAAATCTCTGCTGAGACAACCTTTAGGCCAGATATTCTCTGCATGGCCCTCCAGCGAAAAGGGTTGAGCTGTAGGTATCAGGGAGACCATCGGAAGCCAGGAAATTTGAAACCCTACAACCTGGGTTTGAGTCTTTGCTACACTGTTAGCTGTGTGCTCTTCAGTGAATGGCTTAATATTGCTGAATCTCACTTTATCTGCAAACTGGAGAGGGTCTTAGCTACCTCTCAGGGACTCTGCCAGATCAGAAGAAGAGACAGAGCACGTGAAAGGGTCTCTGGTATTACAAACTCCTATCTAGACCACAGCTGTGGCTCCCGTTATAAATGGATAACCGTTGCTTCCATCCTACTGTACTTTTTAAAGTGCATTAATTAGCCTTGATAAGTAAAGGTCAAGAGAGCACCACTGTTTTAACTGGGGCCAATGTGTGACTATTGAATACTTGATTTAAAGGGGCTTATAGACTGTTATAAATTAATTTCTAAAATCAAATCTTACTTCCTGGGTACAAATAACCCTTTGAGAAGGCAATCATTTTCAAGAGACAAGCTGAAAGGATGATTATGCCATTTTAAAGCCAAAAGGCATTCTAATTTGATAAGTGAATTGAAGAAGCACTAAGAGACATCATCTCCTCAACTTCTTTCCTTTGTTCTTGATGCCAGCACCTGCCTTTTGTGATGCACAACACACAAACACACAACACACAACACACACATACACACAGAGCTCTGGGGCTCCTGTCCCCTGGGTTTGTTTGGGGGCTATGCGTGTGTCTTATTCAAACAAGAAGGAGCCAAGGTTGAAGTGGGTTTTCTCATTATTTTTCCATTTCATATTTTAAGTCATGAAGATCGCTATTAGAGAAAAAGCATGCACATGTGAGAGAGAAAGAGAAAGAGAGAGAGAGGGAGAGAGAGGGGGGATCTGGGGAGCAGAGTGAAAGGGAAGGAGAGAAGCCTGGTTAGCTTTGTCTTGCTAATGCACTTTGTTTTGTGGTTGATAGGCCTTTCAGACAGATTCGGACCACCTCATGAGGCAGGGAGGCAACACAGAAGCAAGACAGCTTGAGTGGAAAGCTTTACTGGGGACAAAAGATGCACCTGCAAAGCACAGACTTAATGGTCTCTAGAGGCCAGAGCCGATGTTGGGAGATAAATGCCCGGCACCACCTGAATGAGGTCCTGGCAGTGTGCGTTTGCCTGGATACTACAGTTCATTTATTTCTGAGGGTGCTTGCCCAGCAAGAGCGAGCTATTCCTGCAATCAGCCTGAATAAGCCCGGTGGCATTACAAACGCTCAGCCGCCCGTACACAAAAGGGCCAAGGGAAGCAAAGGGAGTGTGGTAGGTGCAAGCGAGAGGCTGAAAGCTTAAGACCCCTGGAGGAGTAATGAGTTGCTTATCAACGCAGCTCAATTCAGTCCTGCTTCTAATTGAAAATCTGTATTTTAAGACCAATACCAGATATTCTCTCATTGGCTCTGTCCCAGAGGCTCACTGGTTGCCAGCAGGCGTTAGCTTGTCGAACTAAAGGAACTTTGAAGGATCCCCCTTCCTTCTCCTTTCCTCCCCTTCCCTTCCTCCAGTCCTTCCTTTTCTCTTGCCCCCTTCCTTCCAAGAACTGGAGGCCTGTCTGCAAATGAAATGAACTTAAGTACACCAGATCCAAACAGAGGGGCCCTGAATAAAGGCAGAGCTCTCCGGCTATGGCTCTAGGACCTCTCTTTAGAAGCCAAGAGCCCAGGAGTCAGGGCTTGACTCCTCCTGATTTAGTTTAGTCCTTTTATTCGACAGGAAACAAAGATTTAGGGCATGAAGCGATTTCCCCAAATAAACCCAAATGTGCCTGGACCTCCAGTCTAATATCTGTCACTATAATACCTTCCCCCCATAGTATACGTCTGCAACATGACATTAAACAGGTCAGCAAGTAAAATGAGGCTTGGACTATAGAATGAGTCAATACAACTTTAGTTTTTCATGGCAAAATCCAAAAAATCTGATTTGGAAAGGAAAACGGTAACATAAAAAGAACTGACCCTGGGATGGACAGAGGGTGGGGAAGAGGAAGCAAAGGAAAGCACAAAAGTTTAAAAGCAGATTCACTGTGTCATACATTCCTTCCCCCACGTTTTCTGGTCATCATCTGATTAGAAATTGCTAACAGCGAACACAAAGTCCTATGTGATCACAGTGTGGCCATAACCCATGAGCATTCTCAATCAAATGGTCTCTAAGCCTCTTCCCTTAGAAGAGCTTTAAGTTTCTCCAAAAGGTTATGCTGTGCTTTACCCCAGGGCACCTGTATGGAGAACTTCTGCCCCCATTCATTCTCTATGAGAGCAGATGGACATTAAAGTAAAAGTGGTGAAGTAGTAAAGGAAGCCAAGGAAGGAAAATCGCACGCCTGCTATACTCCAGTTCATTCTTTAAGCCTCCACTCAAAATGCCCCTTCTCCATGGAGACATATATATTTAAAAAAAAAATATGTGTGTGTACACACACACACACACACACACACACACATATATATATTTTGTCTTGGGCAGACTTTTTTTCACGTAACATCTTTTCCTCCCTTAAACCAGGTACCATATTATTTATTCACTTCTTTAAATGTCTGGACTCTAACACAATATCTGGAGCAGGAAATCCCCACAATGTTCCATAAATAAGATGCTGAGAAATGCCATTATAATCAAATCCTCACTAGCAGAAAATCATTTGTTGAAGTTGTTTTCTGTCCCTCTCAAGCAAACCAAACCAACTAGACCAAATCCCCAAATCACCACTTTAAAAATGAATTGGCATTGCTAAAATTTGTGAGGGGGGGAATACCCCTTAAAATGTGGCATTGCAAGAATCCTTAAAAAAAAATCATTTCATTATCTTCAACAGAGGAAAGCTCTGACTTCTCACTCTGAAAGGGAGCGGTGCTCTGAGAGGAACCCCTTTTTTAATTCCATGGTGTCACAACTTGAAGTCCTATCTTTGATATTATTATAAGATATTTTAAAACCTTGCCCTATTTTTGCAGCTTTTTGGCTTCTTGCCTTGTATGCTAGAAAAAACAAGAGATTTGGTACTTGAAAATGAGCAAAGGGAAACCTCAGTAAAATGAGTTGGGAGGCCAGAAAGGGGAACCTGGGTGGGGGACACTACCACTCACATGTCAGTTGCAGGAAGAATGGTCAATTACAGACTTCCACAGATGAGTCAATGACCTACCAGAAGAATCTCCAGCAGGAAAGAATCATCAATTACAGGCCCCAACAGGGAAAGATGTACCTTGCATCCCTCCTGTAAGAAATCCGCTACCCCTGCATCCCAGCCAATGAGACAGTCATTATCCAGAGCTCTTACTTTCTCCAATGGGCTTCCATTCAAAATGTCTCCTCCCAACTTCCTCCACTTTCTCCATAAAATAACGCTTCTCTCCTTTGTCTGCTGGGCTTACCTAGGGTTTTGCCATAACTTGTTTATCCAGAATTCCTATTCTTTGCTATTCCCAAATAAACCCAATTTTTTTTTTCTGGTAAAATAACCACCAGTTCTATTTTTAAGGTTAACGGTGCACAGATTTGGGGCTGCCCACACGAGACTTAACAGCATGGAATGGTGCCAAGCCTGGTTCTGAAGAAAATCCACGAGAGAACTGACTCACCTTCTTTGACACTAAGTCGTGAGGACTGGTCTGTGTGGGAGGTTGTGTTATAGGCCAACAGTGAACCTGCAAGGCAAAGCAGAAGATGGTTGTAACAAGACGTTCTTCTGAGATCAAGAGTAGAAGGTGGGATGAGAAGGGATCGGGGAGGAGAATGGATAAGGGCTAGGGAAGAGGGACAGATGGCTCCTTGAGAGAGTTACTGGAATCTGTTTTGGGGGAAATGTACTGGATTCCTGGAGTTCCCATCAGAGTAAGTTAGGACAGAACACTTCCGGGCGGGACTCGCACAGCCCTCCCCAGGAGCCATGTTTATGATTCCAAAGAGTTCTCGGGTGTCCATGCCATGTCGTGGCAGGAGCACAGGACAGAGAATCTCGCTGTGTGACTGTGGGCAGGTCTAGATTTTGATTTCTTCAGCAGAAAGATGAAGGAGTTAAACTATAGCTGGAGTTGGCAAGCTTTTCTTATAAAGACCAGATAGTAAATATTTTAGGCTTTGCGGGTTAAATACAGTCTCTGTTGCACATTCTTTTTTGTTTTTGTTTTGTTTTGTCCATGCGCCAGAGTTGGCCAGATTTGGGCAGATTTGGGCTGCAGTTCGTAGTTTTACCACACCCTGGAGGAGAAGCTGCGAGATTCCTGCCTGCTAGGATATCCTGTGGGTTTATGGACAGGTCCTTTTGCTGGTGGGGTGAAGTGCTTGGATACTATTCGTTGATAGTGGAGGGGAGTGTGCTGGCCGTTGGGAAGGGAGGAGTGGTGATGGGAGTTCCAGCAGCCACTCTTGCCTTTGCCTGTGAATGTCTAAGAGAATACAGCTGAATGTGAGGCATGGTACGTGGAATTTTCTGTCATCCCAGAGGGCTGCTACCCTACCCAGTCTCTTAAAATTAAACTTGAATGCATAACTACTCACACCAGGCCCTAGTCTGGGAATTTTCAGGGATGATAGTTGTTTTTTTTTGTTTTTTTTGTTTTTTGTTTTTTGTTTTTTGTTTTTGTCTGCTGCATATAAAAACTCCCCCTCTCCCCTAAAACTAAGCTGGTTCCTTAATTTCAAAAGAATTCAGGAATTTCGTGTTACAAAATGGAGGCATTTTTGCAATTCTCCCTGAGATTCTCGTGGGGGAAACTCTGCAGGGCTTTCAAAAACCGGGGCTGGAATATGCTTTTACAGAGGACACGATAAGCCTGCCAGAGGTGTTTGAGGCTGGGGAAGTCTTTGAAAATTTTCCCTTCTCTGTGCAGACGGGTGGCTTTGGGTGCCAGGGCTGAGGACAGGGGATGGGCTGTCAGACGCTCCTATTTTTAGTCTCCAGTCATGGCAGGGATGCCGGCGCGGAGCTGCCGCCTCACCCAGCTGTGGGCGTTTGGTTGTGTGCCTCAGAGAAAACGTGTTCCTTCCAGGCGAGACAATGGGGGAGAGAATTTTGTAAGAATCCCCCAACTGCCTAGCTTCTGGCTCGGGCGACTACCACTGCTGGCCCCGGAAAGGGCTCCAAACAAAAAAGAGGAGGAATGGAGGTGATACTGAGACCACGGTACGCCAAAGTGTGGACACATGCATACTGCTTTAGAAACGAGACAGTCACGGGCATCTGGGTATCTCAGTCTGTGAAGCATCTGTCTTTGGCTCAGGTCATGGTCCCAGGGTCCTGGGATTGGCCCTTATCAGGCTCCCTGCTCAGCGGGGAGCCTGCTTTTCCCTATTCCTCCACCCCTCCCCCCTGCTCCTATGAGCTCTCCCTCTCTCTCTCTCAAATAGATAAAATCTAAAAACAAAAACAAAAAAATCCCCAAAACATAAATAAGACAGTCACGCACATGGACTATCCCGAGAACCAGATGCATTTGGTTAGTCCATTCTCAAAATATCAAGGACTCAGATAACTGGGTGGCTCAGTTGGTGAGGCGTCTACCTTGGGCTTGGGTCATGATCCTGGGGTCCTTGGATCGAGTCCCACGTTGAGCTCCTTGCTTGGTGGGGAGCCTGCTTCTCCCTCTACCTGCTCTGCCTGTAGCTCTCCCTGCTTCTCTCTCTGACAAATAAATAAAATCTTCAAAAATAAAATAAAATAAAAAGGACACAGCTAGGCTGAGAGGACCTCATTTCATTATAGTTGTTATGCAAATGAGAGTCAAAGTTGGACCTGCCTCTTACCACTTACTAGCTTTGTGACCTCCATCGATTTACCTAATCTCGCTAAGCCGCGGACTCCTTATATATAAAACCGGGCTAATGATAACATCCAGTTAACACGGTTGTTGCGAGGATTGAATAAAATAATACGTGTCAAGTGCTCAAAAAAGTACTTGGTCGCTAGTGAGTGTTCAGTAAATGCTAGCTGTTATCATTACTATTTTTACATCCCCTCTCCCACAGACACCACAATGACATACAATAAACCCTTCATAAAAGGGCTGGCTGAACGTTCGTCGTGTCCTCTGGACCTGGACTTATGAATGGGTTCTGCTGCAATAAGAAATAATCCTTCATAACTGGAAGGAGGTTAAGAAAGAGAACCAAACGTTCCAAAAGAATAGAAAAAAAAAGTCTCAGGAGTAAGACCAAGAATGTCTGCCTGTCTGTCCCCGACATTCTCTCCCTCAGGCTGAAACCTCACGGCTGGAGCAAATAAAGAAAAATGATGGTCTCAGAAGAGCAAACTGCCTGAGTCATTACTGCAGATTTAGCTGAGAGCACGAAGCTTAGATAAACCACATTTATTAAATTTTCCCCTCGCTGAAAGTTCTTCTTTGGGCACATATGAATTCCACAGGAAACTCCCAGAAAGCCAAGAGAAAGGGTCGTTTGACCCCTGCAAAGCTTGCATGAAATACATATTTCATGGTAACCTAGGAAAAGGATTTTGCCCTGAAGACCGTTCGTGGTTCAAGTTTCACTCCTGGAAGGAGGGGCTGGTTAAGGGCATCTGGCCTCCTTCCCAAGGGACCAACATCCCCTTCTCTGCTCTGATTTTTATTTGACAAGTTCTTTAGCCTACAGAGGATGGCACAGCACACAGGCTTTCCTTTTTGTTTTTTTTTTTTTTTTTAAGATTTTATTTATTTATTTCACAGAGGGAGAGATCACAAGTAGGCAGAGAGGCAGGCAGAGAGAGGGAAGCAGGCTCCCTGCTGAGCAGAGAGCTAGATGCGATGCGGGGCTTGATCCCAGGACCCTGAGACCATGACCTGAGACCATGACCTGGGCGGAAGGCAGAGGCTTAACCCACTGAGCCACCCAGGAGCCCCAGCATACACGCTTTTCTTACGGGAACTTGTTCTGATATGAAGAGGTCCTTCCTGGAGCCTGGTCTCCCGCTCAGTGGCTTTGGATTTTTTTTCCTCCTGCTTTCAGGCTCTTTCTCTGTGGGGCTAACGTGAGCTCCTAATCTTTCCTGACACCATCCTGTCCCAGCGAACAGGCTGTGATGGGCGGAGGGACGCCAACACTCCTGCAGGCCAAGCACCAGACACTTTATAACTATTCTCTCACTTAATCCTTACACGAGCCCTGTGAAGCCGGGATCACAAGGGTCTCCTCTTATAGATGAGAACATCAGCCTTCGGAGAAGTCAGGTAATTTGCTCAGGGTCCCACAGCCAGAAAGCCCAGGAACAGGATTTCCATTCTGGTCTATTTACAAAACTGTTCTCCATCCAACAGACCCTGCTGCCCTCAGGCTATATCTAAGAAACATGAAACTCACCTACGGTGTTGGTTTCCTCTGGGGAGGAAGGAGGAGAGGTGACAGAGAAAGGGTACCTGGGGGCTTCTGATCTCTTCCTTGACCTTGACCTGGGGTGCTCATACAAGTGAGTGGATTCCCTTTGTGATAGTTTCTTGGGTTATGCATTTACAATTCTTGCTTAACTCTGCAGACTTTCATTAAAATGTGCATGTATTTGCTTATTTACTGTTATTAATGCATGCACACAGGCATATCCATATATATATATATATATATATATATATATATATATATATATATATATATATCTGCTAATTCGGGGCCCCAAAAAGAGGTCCCTGAGAATGGAGTGCTCCCCCTCAGAACTGAAAGCATAAGGAAAAAATAACTTTCCATTTTGGAGTCCATCCGTCACTGGATATTATATTAGGGAACTGAAAGAAGATGGAAATGAGCAGAGTGAGGCATTGCAGGTGTGAGGAGAGCCCCAACAATGGGGCTTTCTTCAGCATTCCAGTCCCCCAGCCCAACCAGCTCTTCATCTGGGACACCTGGAACAGGGAGACAAGGGTCTGGCACCGGCCTCCAGGGCCAAAGCCTTTGTCTCCTGCCCAACAGCCAGCTGACTGTGGCTCTCCCTGTCTCTGGGCTGCAGGGCAGGGCAGGGTGGGAGGAGGGAGCAGGGAACTAAGGCTCTAAGTTCCAACCACAGGCTGCACTGACGACAGAGTCCAGGGGAAATCTGGCCTTTTGTTGTGCCTGAATCCTGTTTTCTTTTACCGGTCAGACCCTGGCCTGGAAGGGATAATACTTCACCAGCTTAATTACCCGGACCCATCACCTTTGCCCAGCCCTCAGAGGCTGCTGGGGGGAATGCCACAGAGCGCGAAATGTGTTTTCCATTAAGTTTAAATTAAAAATGGGAATCAAGATAGATACCTTTCTGCAGTCTCCCTGTCACACAATATATTTCTTCCTCCAGTGCCACCACAATTTAAAAACACAGTGTCTTAGCCTTTTTCACGGGTCAGACTCTGAAACACCTACGGAGCACAACTTTTTGTAAAAGGAAAAAAGACTCCTTTTCCTTCTCCTTCCTCTGGCCACCCAAGCCCAGGACCTTCTGGGCTCCCAGAAACCCCAAACTCCCCCCCACCCCAGGGGCCCTGAGCCTGAACTGCCAATCCGGACGGCTGTCACTTCCTCTGGGGTCCGGTCCCACCGTGCCTTGTGACAGCCCAATCTCACTTCCCTCAGCCGTCCGACGGTAAATACGGCCCCTGCCAATCGGGGTGTGCCCAACAGAGATACAGGCCCAGCCGCCGGTCAGGTCCAGGGTGTGAGGCGGCGCCGGGAAGAGAGAAGGACAGGGTTAGTGTGGTGATAGGCTTGGCTTTAATCTGCCTCATTCCAGGAGGCCATGGGGAAGTTTCGGAAAGCATTTATCTCTTGGTACAAATGAAAACAGAAAATGCTGTGGGGAAAGTGGCCTGGCCCTCCACAGAAAAGCCCCAGGGGAGAGAAGGGAACTTGGCTCACTGTCTCTCTTGGGACCTCTCACTTCTGATCACAAGGCTGTGGGCCCTGATGCAGAATGGGATTTAGGAGGCCTGGGTCTTAGCTACCAGGATGCCCTCCGCTGGCTGTATGCCTTTGCACCAATTTCTGAAGCCCTCCAGACCTCAGTTGCTTTGGCTTTAAAATGGGGTTTAGAGACGGTTGTCCACGTGGTGTCCACAAGGGGGCGTCCTGCCCACATGCAGTGAAAGGCACCTGGGGAGATGCACACCTGAGCCCTGGTGGTGTCCCTAGGAGACTCCAGAATCATCCCAAGTACTACAGGCATCCTCCCCGGACTCCACCTCACCATCCTCCTCCCGTTCCTAGCGTGGGTGAAGTTACAGAGGAGGTGTAGGGGATGGCCACTCTCTCTGGGACAGCTGAAAAGCCAAGGTAGGGAGAATAAGCCCCTTCAAGGAGGCCAGAAAAATCCTAGCATGTCAGGCCATCAGACAGGGCACAGGGGGCACCTGGGGCATTGCTATCTCTTCGCCACCCTGAAAAATAACACCTTAAAATGTTAGTTTGCTATTTAACATTTAAAGGTAGAGCTCGCCTCCCAGACAAGCCCAATCAAAACTCAAGCACCCTTGGTGAGAGTGTGAATTAGATGCCCGAGCTTCTTATCCTATGAGGTTTCCTTTTTCTATTGAAGTCCAGAAAGACCAGGTACTTTGGAGTGACAAGAGGCTTCCCATGTTCTTCTGTTGACTCTCCCTAGCCCCACCATCCCCCGCCCCCCAGCTGTGCTGAGGAGCTGAGCTCTTTTCCTCTCACTGCTTGCCCGAGTGGACATGTTTGAACCCCAACCCCTCCTCCGCATAAGGACAGATGACAAAGCACAAGGAATGAGCACCCCGTGCCCCCGCCTCAACTCAACTCCCCTAGCCTCTGTCCCCAAAGCACGGGACTCGCTGCTTTGGCACAAAACATCTGTTGGAAGTAAGTCTCCAAAAACAATAAAGTGTTAGAAGGCAGGGAGTTCCAGTCCTGAGAGCAGCCAGTCCCCAGGCACACGGACGGCCTCCTCGCAGGGGTCTCAGCTGGCCAGACTTCGCCCAACACAGGGTCCCAGAGGCTACCACGTGAAGCTAGACACCAGTTGAAAAGAAGCATGACTCCCATTTTTTTTTTTCCCTATGAAAGTGGACCATTTTAAGTCTAGGTTCTTCAAAAGGCCTTTAGACTATTACAATACTATGCTGGGGCATGTTTCTTCTCACAGGATTTTAATTTTTGCCTCCTCAGGCAAACTTCTATCAGCCCGACCACTTTCTCTTTAGCTGTTTCGCTCAACATTGTATCAAATATATACTTTGTTCCATCTCCTCTCCAGCCTGGAAATTGCTCCACTAATAAGCTCCTTTCTAGAAACTTCTTACTTTTATTGCTTGGGTGCATCTTCCTCAATATCTACAAATATTTTTTAAAAGAAAGAAGGAAAGCTGCAGCAACGTACACACTTTCTTGCCCTGTTACCTGTACCCCAAAATACGAAGCCTCTGACCTCCACTATTTCATGACCTGCTCACTCCTTTGCCCCTTTACCCCCTATTTACCTGTGCCCCTCCGTCATGGTTA